>NC_133476.1:12658619-13026565 GCF_025370935.1 Choristoneura fumiferana | reverse complement strand
TATGTATGTATGTATGTATGTATGGGTATCTTGCAAGTTAAATTTAACGCACTTCTAGTAGTCGGACTGACTTCAAATTTGGCATACTTATGTAAATCTGGTGACAATACAATATTCTGCTAGTCACATCCTGGTGCTTCGGCCAGGATCGTCTCCGCAGGACGGAACTCCGCAACGGTTAGTGGAATGCGGAGACGATCCTGGACGGACGACCAGGATGTCCCTATCAGATTATTATATTGTCACCAGATGATTTACATAAGAATGCCAAATTTGAAGTCAATCTGACTACTGGAAGTGCGTCAAATTCACCTTGCAAGATTTGAAATAAATCTAAAATCGAAGCCATGGTTCCTACCCACTGAGCAAGGTAACATTGCCTAAATGTTAACGAACGTTGCATTTGGAAGCTTGCAAGTTACATTTGCAAGGTTGTAACATTGTTGCAATGTTGTAGAAATTTTGTTGCAACTTGAAAGTACCACTTTCTAAGGTATTTTTGAAACGTTTCATTTGCAAGTTGCAGTAACATTCAAAGATAACGTAAAAGTAAGTTTCGAATTAAAGTTTCTAGAACTTCTAGCGAGAAGTTATAGTAACTTTCAAATGAACGATTATTGTAACTTCATGAAAGTACCTTGCAGAAAGATATATGGAGAACGTTGAAGTAAGTTTCACTTTCAACCTTCAGGCAACGTTGTAGAAACGTTGTTGCAAGCTTGAAAGTACCCACTTTCTAAGGTATTTTTGAAACGTTTCATTTGCAAGTTGCAATAACATTCAAAGATAACGTAAAAGTAAGTTTCGAATTAAAGTTTCCTAGAACTTCTAGCGAGAAGTTATAGTAACTTTCAAATGAACGATTATTGTAACTTCATGAAAGTACCTTGCAGAAAGATATATGGAGAACGTTGAAGTAAGTTTCACTTTCAACCTTCAGGCAACGTTGTAGAAACGTTGTTGCAAGCTTGAAAGTACCCACTTTCTAAGGTATTTTTGAAACATTTCTTTGGGAAGTTTCAATATCCATAACAGGTATCATAAAGTAAGTTTCAAAGTGAAGGTTCTTGAATTTTCCATAAGAATGTTACAGTAACTTTTATCTGAACGATTATTGCAACTAAACAAAACAACCTTGCAGGAAGATCTCTGGAGAAAGTTACAATAAGTTTCACTTTCAACTTTTTCTCAATGTTGCAGAAACGTTGTAGAAAGCTTGAAAGTACCCACTTTGTAAGCCTTTTTCGCAACATTGCTTATATAAGTTTCAGTAAGGAGTATTTAGAACTTAAGTAAAGTTGTGTGGCAAACTTTCTGCAACTTTTAAACGAAAGTTACTTTGTTAAGCTGCAAGTATGGTTGTAATGAAAGGTTTCTGCAACGTTAAAATTAACATTTCTTTAACTTGTGTAGCGACGTTGCTGGTAAGTTTTGGTTTTAAGGTACTTGGTGAAGTTGCAGTAACATTATTTTGAAACATCCTTAAATCTTGCAGTTCCATATTATTTGTAATATTCAAATGAATGTTACATAACGTTGCTAAAGGATTTTACAGAAAGTTACTTTGGTATTATTATTGTAAGTTTCAGGTAAGTACTGCCAGTAACATTATTTTGAAACATCCTTAAACGTTCCAGTTCTATGTTATTTGTAAGATTCAAATAAATGTTACTTAACGTTACTAAAGGATCCTACAGAAAGTTACTTTGGTATTATTGTTGTAAGTTTCAGGTAAGTACTGCAGAACGTTGCACGTGAAAGTTACTGCAAGCTTCAGATGTTCAGTGCAGAAAGGTTGCAAATGTACAATTACTGTAAGTTCGAGATGATTAGTGCACTAGGTTGCACGTGTACAATTACTGTAATTTTCGTATAAAATGACAATGAAACTTGACGTTGAAACGTTAACTGCTGCTAAAAATTATTAGCTGAATAATTTTGCAATGTCCTGACATTTACAAAGTGCCAACCAATTTAAGAATCGCTTGACTTGCGATTCTAAAATTGGTAGGTAGTTGTATAGGTCTGCACATTACAAAATTATTCAACTATTAAATTTAAACAACAGTTAAATTCAACCATTTTACATGATTTTACATGAAATTCAATCATTTTACATTAAAGTTACAGTAATTTTACACGTGCACTAATCATCTCAAACTTAACAGTAATTGTACACGTGCAACTTTCTGCACTGGACATAACATCTGAAATAACAAACTATCAGCAGCAACATTTTAAACTAGTTTCGACATAGCTACAAAAGTAACAATAATTAAAAATAGTTATTAAGAATTAATAACAAACAACAATAATTACCAAAATAGCATTCAATTTCTTTATAAATAAAAACAAAAGATAGATTAGATACTTATTTTTATTTCAAAATTTATGATTTACTATTAACAATTAAGCAAAAATATCCCGATATGGTTGTAAGCTTTACTGTCATTAAAGTAAGTATATTCTTAAGTTTAACAGCTTAATTGAGTACACAGGGTACAGGGGTAATTTTATACAAAATACAGTTATTCCTTGGCAAAAGAATTATGAGTTGAGCAAAGACGAGGGCTGATTAATATTCTTATAGCACAATGCAAAACAACAAAATCAAGCAAGCAAATTATTATTATGTCAATAATAATAATCTATTCGAAAATTAAGCGTCGGCAGGCAACCACTTCGTTAACGTGCATGTTTATTTAACACTTCAAAACCCACAACACAATAATTAAATTACATATAAACAACCAAAGGCCAAGCAGGCTTGTGAGCTGCAACAGGTATAAGGGATTTGTGATACTAAATGCACACTGCGATTCAGATAGTACAGCATGTTGTGCGAACGTCTCATTTGCATTTTCTATATATTATCTCTTAAAACAGTACCATGACTGAGGGACTGACTGCTCAAACATGTCCATAAGTATTATACAATACAATACAAAGACTTTATTGTACACCAGAAATAGTAAGCGTTACAGAAAACACATACACAGAGAGAAAATTAAAAGGTATGCAATAGAAATTATGACTATGACTAGAGACTACCACTAAAACTTCAATGAATTAACGCATTCACTGCCACCTGACTTTACTTGACTGACCACAGGTGCCACCGACGCACATGTGCGTTCAAAATGTATGAATAATTTTGACAGCGGCACTGGGGGGAAGTTCCAAAAACGCATATATGCGTCGGTGGCAGTGAATGAGTTATACAATATGAAACAGCCCAATTACTTAATTGCTCTGACAAAATTGGTTTATCAACTTGAGTTAATTGTGAAGATATGAACACATAACATGGTCTATAGTATAGACCAGTAGACTATACAGTTGATCAATCCAAATGGGTCAGTTGGGAGAAATCAGAAACTATGAGATATAGCGAAACCTGTCCTTAGGAACCATGGCTTTCATTTTAGATTAAGGGACTGTTTCACCATCCATTGATTAGTGTTATCTGACGGTTAAATATGATGCCGTCACTATTTGTTTTGTTCGAATAGACGGAGATGGCATCACATTTAACTGTCAGTTAACACTAATCAAAGGATGGTGAAACAGCCCCTAAATAAAAATGACATTAAATTTTTTGATTTAAATCTCATACATAACCGGGAATCGAACCTGGACAAAATCTCTGTAAACTATGTTATAAATTCTGCAAATTTTTCCGTTGTTATTTTGAATTGTCTGAATCATAAGTAAAACATGTGTGTATTACATACAGTCTGTTCAATATAGGAATGGACAGAAGGAAAATAGGTTCTTTATAATGCACGCTTTAGGAAGTCATTTAATAAATTGCAATTTTTTTAGTATACGGTCTAAACTTAATTCTAATTAAAATATCGAAAACATCAATATTGGTTTCAATTATTCAGTAACTAACTGTTGCCCGCGACTCCGTTCCCGCAGGAACTATGCAATTTTCCGGGATAAAAACTAGGATTCTATGTCCTATCTTGTACCATCTGTATACCGAATTTCACCTAAATCGGTTCAACGATTAAGACGAAATGGTAGGTAACGAACAAACATACATACAATCTTACGCAATTATAATGAATGTTGGTGAGATTAGCTTTGCTATTTTTCATATAGTAATTTAAATACAATAGAAAACTTTCCTATTTTGTTAAAAACAAAAACGTCTTCCCATAAAATACCTAAAGAGGCAGAGGTAAAGAACATTCTGCAAGAATCGGAACGTTTATAATATTGCTGACTCAAGAAACATTCTGTAGGTAGCTACAAAGTAAAAAAAATATGATGAATGATTCACACAATCCACAATAACAACGAAAAAGTTTGCAGAATTTATAACAGTTTACAGAGATTTTGACCAGGTTCGATTATGTTTATTTTCACTGACTAATTTTTTCTTATCCTGAATTACGCCATCAGTTGTGCTATTTCCAGATCATATCTTATTTTCCATGTCACTGTCTTCATCCTTACTGATGTCATTTAGTGTCAGGTCTTCCACACTCCATACTGCTTTCAGATGTCATTGTATCTAAAAAAAAAACGAATAATTGTTAGTGCTTTAATGTAACGCCATAAGTTCTGGTTTATTAATATCAACCACTTTGTTACCAAATTATTGAAAATAGCATTACCCGCATGTATTTCGTTCAATTCCTCTTCAATTGGTTTCATAGGGAGTGATGGAGGTGATCCATACTTTTGTTTTTGGTAATTTTTCTATTGTCTGACGAAGATGACGCCGTCTGCCGACGTTTGTGACGTTTTTCCACAGCAAATGCTTCCTTCAAGTTAGCTAACAACGAAAAATAGTACATTATTTCAGAGGCCGGGAAATTAGGGATTGCCGGCCAAGTTGATAAAGGGATACGAGGCTGGAAATCTCTTTTCACGCTTAGGTATTTAATGCTTTTCTCAAACATTGTCGGGGAAATTAAACATCAAAATTCCGTCTGCCGCGGCTAACTATGCAATTTTCCGTAATAAAAACTGTCCTATGCCCTTTCCAGGATCTCAAACTATCTCCATACCAAATTTCATCTAATTCGGTTCAGCGGTTTATAACAGTATTTAAACTTCGCGGTTTATTTTTTCGAAGTAATGCGAATATTTCCGAGCATGTTTGAGAAAAAAAAAACATTTTCTTATCTTACGAACACATTATTAACGGCACCAGTAATTTGCACATGCATGCACAATTAAGATCACTAGAATAACATTAATAAATAAAAAATATTTTTCATCACACTTGCTCGTAACCAGTGTCGTAACATGCAGGCTACCTTAGTTGCAGCCCCCCAAATAAAACCCACGACCTTAATGCGCTTTTCATGAAACCCGTGGTCGGTAAATGAGATGAGTCATTGCCCGTACTAATTTTCATGTCATGAAGCCCAAGGTCGGTAAATGAGTTTTTTCCTGCATGATGTGCTGCAGCTCCGTGCGCGCGCTGCTCACGCACGCCATGCACATGCTGCAGAGCGCTGCCAAGAGCGCAGCTAGCGGTTTCGGCAATTTTTAAAATTAGTTTTTCTTTTACAAATATAAAATTTTACTCGCAAATGTGATGAAAAACATTGTATGTCGCACGGGCGGTACTAGAATTACGAACATCGACTCATTAAAGCCCTCAGTTTCTAATACTCTCGTTCGTTATTCCTTATTTACCGCCCTTAAGACACAATGTACCTACTATAAAAAAGATCACTAGAAACATGTTGCAATCAAACCAAATTATTAAGGTTACATATCAGAACACCTACCTAAAATTGTTAATTAACACATGCATTATGAATCACAATTTATGATGTGCCTTCTCCTTAACCACTAGATAAATAAGAGTAAAGTAAAGTAACCTAATCATAAAAAATCATTTTTATACTAGCTGTTTTTGCTTATTGTACTTTCTGTTGACTGTACTTGCGTTGTCATCCAATCTACATATCTATACCAAGTTTGAAGTTGTTGCTATTAACTGGCCGGACCACCAGGATGTCACTACCAGATTATTGTATTGTCAACAGATTTACATATGTATGCTAAATTTCAAGTCAATCCGATCACTGGAAGTGGGTCAAATTAAGCTTCCAAGATTCCACACCCAGACAACATATGTACATAATAATATAGTCGAGTTCAGATATTTTTGATAAAATTTTTGCTTACAAGTTTATGAACTCGACTGTATATACATACATTACAAGTTATATAAAAGCTTTTAAAAAAACAATTTCAGTTTGGAAACCTGCTACAGTCAAGTTACCTTATTAGCAATACAGTGTGCCTTCTAAAACCCATAAAATAAATAAATACCCAACATCAATTTTTCAAAATCACTTACTTCGGAAAACAGCAGCATATTATTAACTGTAGCATAAAACGGTGAGTGACTGTACATTTTGGAGCTGAAAAGAAACAAAAGATTTTGTGATTCACACTATTTTTCCTTGAATTTATTGATATTAAATTTTATTTTGTAGTGAATTACATGTAAATTCATGTAGTCTCATACTTACTATGTCCTATTATGCGAATGTCAATAAGTTATCCAATCACCTTCTGGTGGTATGTTGAAATTTATGGCTTTACTCTGAAAATTGTTTTTTGCCCATAGACATGTCTTTTTGTCTTCATTTAACCAGTTTCTTGGACAGACGCTTACATATTCATTATTCTCATATGAGAATATAATAACAGAATACGGCTTCTGAAAACAACATAAAAGATTGAATTTCCGAACAATTTAATTCATACTCATCCATATTAATTATAAATGGTTTGACCACATCATCAATTAAAACATCTAACTGCATCATTCTGTCTTCTATTTTAATCACATGATCAAACTACCTGTTACCTTCTGCAGTTATTTATTGTCAATATTTCTATGTGCATATCAAAAATATTTATAAATAGTATAAGGTACGCAAATTATGAGATTAATAGTATCCAAATGTTGTTAAAACCTGCAGTATTACCACTGCAATATGAACTTCTCTACTACAAAACAGTTTTAACCAAATATCTGTGTAGGTGAAATGAATATTGAGATAAAATTATTTATTTATGTGGTTGCATTTAATTTTAACTTTACAATATTTTGATTCCACTGGTGCCACAGTTGATGCTCATGGCAGCCAACATGTTAAAAAACGCAGCAGTTTCATAAAATAACTACTTTCATACACACCTAAGGCCGGCAACGCGTCTGATGCTCCTGATGGTGCTGCGGGTGTCTATGGGCGACGGTAATCACTTAACATCAGGTGAACTGTCCGCTCGTTTGTCCCCTCCTATTTATTACATAAAAAAACCTGAATTTACTTAATTGAAGTACTTAGGTTAAAAATAAAAGCTTGTATCAACACAAGAGTGAGACGCAAACTAGGTAATATGATTTCCTTACACAACCTAGCGAAATATAATTTTTGAACTTCAGCCATTTTGTTAGTATTTCGTCACTTTTTTTTTCTGTGACTTGTTTATTCAGAACTACTAAAACTTAGATAAATGATTGGTCTCGCGCGCCAATCATTCATCTAAGTACTAAAATTTCTATACCATAAAATTTGAAACATCCCAATTACTAAATTGCTCTGACAAAGTCGAGGTGATTACGAGGATGAACACAGTTATATACGGTAACAACATTCTTACCTCAAAATGAACTTTTGTTTTGCTAAAACAGCTATTTTATCGTCATTTATCGTAAAAAAGCAATCCCTGTAGTTAAGTTAATATGCTATCTCGAGGTGCTTTTAAAATAGCAGTTATAGTGAAAAAGGTGCATTTTGAGGTTAGAATGTTTAATTCAAATTAGACTGAACTTGCCGGTACATGATTGATCGATACAACTAAAACACCAAAATAAAACATGCTAATAAAATAAACAACAGAACATAACTGTAGCATGGTAATATCAACGTTACAAGGTATATATTATGATCTATTGTCAAATCTATAGCTTGCATGTTCAAAATACTATTTTCAATTCAACTAGGCAGGCACAAAGCCATGTCGATGTCGTTAATAATAAGCATTTAGTAAAAATTTAACTTACATCTTTTTCTGGTTTCTCCATTATTTTGATCTTCTTCACTTCTTTATTGTAAAAATATTAGGCAGGCGTACGCCACACGCACGCACGCAAACACGCCACACGGTCGGTAATCAAATCAAAATGGCTTCTTTACCCCTAGCTTAAGTTTTCGGTTACAAAATACGTCTCGATCGCGTTCGCGTAAAATCTCAATTTGTATGGTAACACGAACATCGCAAACGTTCCACTAGAGGCGCGGTTCGTGTTTCCAATAAAATGAGATTTTAACGCGAACGCGATCGAGACGTATTTGTAACGAAAACTTACACTAGGGGCACTGGCTGGCTTGGCTTGGGCTCGGCGGGCAACGACGCACGCGGACGCGGGTGACACTCTTTCCCGGCCCGGATAACACCGACATGGAAATACCGGCCCTGTTTTTTGTGTTTACGCCCTTAGAAACTGACAGGAGCTTCTATGGGCGTGTACACGAAAAACAGGGTCGGTATTTCCAACCCGGTATTATCCGGGCCGGGAGTATATATAGAAGTAGTTAGCGAGTCGGAATGAAAACTGTTAAAGTGCGTTACATTACAGAGAAATTTTGATAAAGAAATGTACAGCGGTTAGTAATTTAGTTTCAAGATTAGAAACGGATTTATGGATGGAGTTAGTTGATAGCGAGCGGGCACGAGAGTTGATAGTTGCGAGCAGACAGTGAGAGCAGCGTGCGTTCCGCGCGGACGAGGACTCGGCAACTGGCGGCGCTCGCCGCGGCGTGAGCGTGAGCGCCGGCACCTCTCCGCCCTTCCTTCATTCCCCCCCCCGCAGGCAATAGTGCGGGGCGTAGCTTGGTAGTCTTGTGCGGACGCATAGTGCTGTGCCACAAAAGTATCACCCGGCGACGCGACGCCCCGGTTTTGCCAACTTGCCAGATCGAATTCGAATTCGAAATTCGGAGATATTACGTCCAAAAACAATCGATCGATCGAGAAAAAAAACCATTACACTAGAGATGCTCATTTAGTACTCAATGAATTAACTCTAACAGATTACGAGTACAAAAAAAACTGACTTAAGGTGCTTTGGGGTAATTCTGTAAACGGGGTTATTCCATTTATTTAAAATTTCTCCTAAACGTGTTGATGTTTAAACACTGTCAGCACTTAAATGGACGCCCTATTTACCGCTCCTCGCGTCTCTCCAGATGATGCGAGGCGCTGACATCGGTTCGACGTGCAATATATTTTTTTTTGGGTCGAGTGCATTTTCGTGCCAAAAAATTAAATACGAAATAACCCCAACACCGCTATCTCTAAAACCTGATAAGTTACAAGATTGAACTATTAATGTTATGACAAATAATCGTTTTTTGCGAATGACTGTGTCGTCAGTCTAAAAGGCCTAGCTATAGTTTAAAAAAAAATCTCGAATTACCCTTTAGGGTTATTCCAGTGAAGTGATTCCCGAAATAACCCCAGCTTACTTAGTATGGTAATTGGGCCAATCAACTTTTATACCGACACTAATCTGTCCGCGACATTTTTCAAACAATTGCAGATTTATGTAAGTGAACATGTTTTTCTGTAATTTAATAGATGGTGTACATGAATACATGCCATCCTACGTAAGTTCAACCTATTAAACCGTGAAATAGTTGATTGGCCCAATTGTCTGAGGTATTCAAACTTTCAACTTTTCAAGATCTAGATTTTTTTATTTGTGGTGTAAGGGGGCCAACCTCCATCTATGGACTCCAAGCCAACCTTACCTGCCCGTGGTGCACCCTGCCGTCTAACAGACTGGGTTCTGGCAGCTGGCTGATTGCGGCATAGCGCAGCCAAAATCGCCACAGTTAAGTCCCCGGGCCCCGGATGGGCTGCAGCATCGGCGGTGCAATAAACTGTGCCCTACGATCGCCAACTCGCATGCCCAGTGTGAGGATTATGGGCAAACCCCTACCAGAATGAAGCGCACGGCAAAGAGATGGCCCCCAGTTCCCGGTCGCCCCGCTATTCCTTGCCATAGTAGCGTTCATGGTAACGGCAGGGCAGAGGATGCTAAGAATCCCGGGCGATCCAAGGATACCTAAGTAAACTGAGCCTGGCTACGTAGAACGGACGGACTTTTAGGACTCTTCTAGCGCAGTTGGAAGTGGAGCTGGAGAACATAAGGTGGCATATCAGGAGTTAAGTGAAGTACATAGAGCGGGAGAGGGCATCATCACCTTAGACTCGGGCTACCTTCTGTACTTCCGCGAGGATAATCAAACATCACAGGGTGGCGTAGTGTTCCTTATTAATAGGTCCCTCTCTAACAACATTAAAGAGATCTCCAGTGTGTCAAACAGGGTAGCGTACCTGATACTTCGGCTATCAAAACGATGTAGCATGTAGTTTATTTAGTTGCTTGCATACTTGCTTCTTTGAAATGATTTTGGTTCACGCGAGCGAAGTCGCGGGTAAGCTAGTTCAAAATATAAAAGTGACATGGCATTTCTAATTGTTTTATATACTTACTAGTATATTCCCCGGCTTCGCTCCTCTCCCCTATTCTGCTATTCGGGAGGAGACAAACTGTACAATCCACACATCAAAGATCATAATAATCTGTCCAGCTGTTTCGAGTTATAAATGGTGTAACTAATCCAGCTTTGTTCTATAATGTATGTATGTAGATTTAATATTCTTTGCGGCTTTTTGAGAACCACATTGCGTTTGGGGGTTATTCGGAATACAAGAGATTGAAAAAATCTGTAATTATGGATATTACTAACGAAATAAAAAATAAAATGAATGGGGTAATTTCAGCCTAAATAGAATTGAACCTTGAGCCAAATTATAATAAAGTCCACTTTTCAATAACATGCAGAATAACCCCGCTGTATTCCGAAATAGCCCCTGTGCAAAAAAAATAGTAACTAGTTTTTGAATACCAATATTTCCATCATCATCATCATCCCAGCCTATATACGTCCCACTGCTGGCACAGGCCTCCTCTCAGAACAAGAGGGCTTGGGCATAGTTCCCACGCGGGCCAGTGCGGATTGGGAACTTCACACGCACCATTGAATTGCTTCGCAGGTTTGTGCAGGTTTCCTCACGATGTTTTCCTTCACCGCAAAGCTCGTGGTAAATTTCAAATGTAATTCGCACATGAATTTCGAAAAACTCAGAGGTGCGAGCCGGGGTTGATATTTCCATAAATCGATCATATTTTAGAAACTTTTTTATATAGCATATAAGATCGATTAGAGGAAACGACAGAAATATCCTAAGAATTTAAATATAATGTACCAACTCGCAGTAATGAACGAAATTACAATCGTCATGTCATTTTATCAAAAATCCACGTGGAATTACCCCAAAGCACCTTTATATATATTATATATATATATATATATATTTTTTTTTTGGATCACAGAATAAATCAAAATTACACACGGTGCTGCTCGCCAGTTCTATTATAGCTCGAACTTGGCTTGACAGGCTGTGTCTAGATATATTAAGTAAGTACTTAATAGTTTTTGGATTTTATTACAATACGTATTATATAATTAAAATCACGCGTACGTGGATGACCGACCGGCAGCACGCGCACACAGCTGTTTGTGTGACACGAGTGTCGCGCCACGCTCGCTATAGATTGAGTAGGTACCTACCTACATTGTATGTATAATATAGATCAGGGGCGCTACTACGAAATTCGAAAATCGAAGTTCGTATCGTATCGTCCCTCTCACTCTCGTGTCAAATCATATAGCGTGAGCGGAACGGCACGAAATGAAGTTCGAATTATGCACTTCGTAGTTAGTAGGGTCTCTGGGATGTTATGAAGCTCCGTATCCGTAACGAAACTATCGGATATCCGAAATAAAAAACTATCCGTAGCCGTAACCGAATCCGATAAGTATAAAAAATTCTGATAGTTTCGGATAGGGGCGGAGTCAAATTGCGACATGTTGTGACAGGTTTTTTTTGCCTGCCGAGCCGACGGAACAGCCGGCGTCTTCTGCATCTATTGTATATTAACTATAACTAATACAATAAAATTAAAGTCAAGTCATCTACAATCCTATTAGAAAGCAAACTCTTTATTGTGCAAAATACAATAAAAATACAAAAGTATACGAGTACTTAGGTGTTTAAGCCTTATAGTTTGTAGGTACCAAGTATAGGTCTTATTTGTTTTTTTGTTATTTTTATTGTATTGCTATTTGTATTTTACTTTTACTTCTTTTAAAAATCCAATATCCGTAACCGAAACCGAAACTAACGGTTAATCTATAATAATTTACATCCAGCGCCGCGCTTCGCGCCTACAAAGCGCGAAATATTGCGAATACCTACCTAGCTACAGCTTGTCTTTAAGAAATTATTATAGATTTCGTCATTATTATACGCACTAAAACGAAGTCACCGAAGTCTAAAGATTGTAACGTAAATCCTCTTGGCCGCCTCTATAGATTGTACCTACCTACCTAGAGATTATAGATTACAAACACATTGGTATAGGTAGATTCATTCACGATGACGCGTGCCGTGCTTCTTATTACAATGTCATTAATGTCTAATTTTGACAAAAATCATGCGTCCTCGTGGATGGCACTAGGTATGGATATACTTTTAAACACGCTCTTATTAGCTTCACCTNCTCCTCGTGGATGGCACTAGGTATAGATAGATACTTTTAAACACGCTCTTATTAGCTTCACCTGTTGTAACTTGTTACTAGGGACCAACCGCCGATCATATCGTGTCCTTGGTCGGGTTAATTTAAAAATGGACGGACAGTGTAGGAATCGGTTGACCCGACCGATATTTGGTTGATGTCAATGGCCTGGGGGCGCGAGCGCATCCCTCGCGACAGGCCTTGGGCTGTGTCCGTGGTTAGGGTTGCCAACTATACTGTTAAAAACAGTAATAAACTGTTTTTTACTATAAAATACTTTTTACTGTTGAACTAAAGCATGCAAAATACTGTTTTCAGCATCACACTAAGTCAGTGCCGCATAGTTTACAATAGCGGTGTTTCAGAACGTATCTGTTAATTTATCTTAGTTTTAGTTTTGATTCTGACGAGATTTATGAGGCTTTTAAAAATGATACTAAATTGATAACTTGTGAGAGAAGTACCCATATATTTACCCTTAAAACATTAAAGAAGAAAATACTGTCCATTTTTAACCGACTTCAAAAAAGGAGGAGGTTCTATGTTCCAATGTTTGTATTTTTATAAGCATTTATTAGTTTTTAGTTTCACCTGTCCCGTTGTGTCTTTCTGTAGTCAAATCTTGCAAGTTAAATTCGAAGAACTTCCAGTAGTCGGATTGACTTCAATTTGGCATACTTATGTAAATCACGTGACAATACAATAATTTAGTAGTGGCATCCTGGTAGTCCAGCCAGGATCGTCTCCGCAGGATGGAACTCTTCAACGGTTAATAGCATCGACTTGAAATTTGGTAGGTATGCAATTATAATGTAGTTTGAGTGACAATGCAAGTACAGTCAACCAAAAGTACAGACAGTCAGCAAAAAAAGCTTGTTTTAAAAATGAAATTTTTATGGTTAGGTTATTCTAAAATACTGTTTATTTCTCTTCTCAGACCTAAATATACTATTACTTGTAAAAAAAAGTTGGCAACCCTATCCGTGGTACCACCGACCGTGTAGAACGAATGCAAAAATTGGTTGACCCGACCAAGGACGCGATGGTCGGCGGTTGGTCCCGACCGTGTACTTCTAACTTTTTTTAGGTTTAACTACCTAAGTACATTACTTTGTAATAGTTTGTAATATAACTAACTACATGTAGGTACTTACTAGTATTGTAATCAAATCTTGCAAGTCAATTAACCTACTTCTAATGCGGTATTTGACTATTTTGTATATATTTTAAGTATAAATTAAAACTACACAATGCCTGTTATCGAATAAATTTTTTTTATTAAGCTATACCTTAACAAATAACAAAGTTATAAAGCTTTGAAATTCAAGATTAGACAGAGAAAGACATACTGGCATGTGACGTCACACGCCAGTAGCGCCATACTTGTTGCATAGAGGAAAGCGTTTGAGAAGGACAGGTATATTGATTTTTCAAAAAAACACTATAAATCCAATTTTCAACCGATATAAGTTCTCTTCGCTAAACACTGTATATACATCTATATTTTCATAATAATATTAAAGATACCTACTTATGGCAAATTCAGGAGTTGTCAAATACCGTATTCTCGTATCGATTTGAAACTTTGCAGTTATGCGTAGTTCTGATGACAACGCAATAATATGGTACCATCGAGCTGATCTGATGATCAAGCCAGGAGCTGGATAGTGGAACTCTTCAACGGCTACTTACTGGTACTTACTAAACCTTCGACTTTGGGCTCATTAGATTCTTTTTTGACAAGTCCCATACCGCTTAGGTAGGTAGGTACGTTACGCTTAGTAACGAGGGTTTAATGATAGAGCCAGGAGCTGGATAGTGGAACTCTTAGATTTTAAGGCTAACAAGTTATAATAAAATATGTAGGTAAGTACCTACGTGGATTTCATTTGTAACAACCTCGATTGGTTGTACGCAGCGCACCTCATCGTTGCTCTGTCTAGACGGCAGAGTTTAGTGACTAAGTTCTTAGACTTTGACCTAGGTACATACAATAGCAATTGTATCTATACAATACTTTTGTCCTGCTTTTTGTTGCTGAAATCGCCAACCAGTTACGAAAAAGTTTAGAAGTACATTTAATGTATAAGTATGTAGAATTTTCAACCTTATTTATTGTTGAGTAGGTTTAAAATGGCCTAAAAGAAAAATAGCGTATTCAACCTTTCTGTTCAGTACCTACGTCAAGACCTGAGTGTCGGGTGGTTGTAAAATGATTTTTTTAAAACAGGTTTTTAAAAAAAAAAGGTTTTTTAAAACAGGTTGTGAAATGATTTTTTTAAAACAGGTAAGTATTTAAAACGTTGCTGTATGATTGCGGTTGTAAGTTTCAAAATATTAAACGAGCAATGTTACAACAATATTACACAAGTAACTTATGGTACATTAATCACGCTACTTTTCTGTAACAATGCACAAGTCATGCATGTCTGAAAAAATAAAAATCAAGCTGCGGTAGCTTACGTGGAAGTTTTTTTGACAACGTACATTAAACACCAGAATTTAACGTTGCAGTAACATCATCGTTATAATGTTTTTAAATGTTTCAATTTAAAGCTTAGGGCAACTTAACATGAATAATGTAACAAAACTAACTTTGCAGCAAAGTTGCATATGTAAATTTCACTAACCATTTGGCGGTAGGTTACTGTAACTTTTAAATATAACATTATATTTCAAAGGTTGCTGCATGATGCGGTTGGAACTTTCAAAATATTTAACATGCAAAGTTACAACAATATTGCGCAAGTAACTTATAGGTACATTTGTCACGCTACTTTGCAAAAACATTGCTCAAGTAATGTTCGAAAACGTTACAATTTAAAGTTGTGGTAGCTTACGTGGAAGTTTTTTTTGGCACCGTACATTAAACGCCAGAATTTAGCGTTGCAGGAACATCATCGTTGTAACGTTTTAAAAGGTTGCAATTTAAAGCTTAGGGCAACTTAACATGAATAATGTAACAAAACTAACTTTGCAGCAAAGTTGCATATGTAAATTTCACTAACCATTTGGCGGTAGGTTACTGTAACTTTTAAATATAACATTATATTTCAAAGGTTGCTGCATGATTGCGGTTGGAACTTTCAAAATATTTAACATGCAAAGTTACAACAATATTGCGCATGTAACTTATAGGTACATTTGTCACGCTACTTTGCAAAAACATTGCTCAAGTAATGTTCGAAAACGTTACAATTTAAAGTTGTGGTAGCTTACGTGGAAGTTTTTTGGCACCGTACATTAAACGCCAGAATTTAGCGTTGCAGGAACATCATCGTTGTAACGTTTTAAAAGGTTTGCAATTTAAAGCTTAGGGCAACTTAACATGAATAATGTAACAAAACTAACTTTGCAGCAAAGTTGCATATGTAAATTTCACTAACCATTTGGCGGTAGGTTACTGTAACTTTTTAAATTATAACATTATATTTCAAAGGTTGCTGCATGATTGCGGTTGGAACTTTCAAAATATTTAACATGCAAAGTTACAACAATATTGCGCAAGTAACTTATAGGTACATTTGTCACGCTACTTTGCAAAAACATTGCTCAAGTAATGTTCAAAACGTTACAATTTTAAGTTGTGGTAGCTTACTTGGAAGTTTCCTTGGCAACGTTGATTTAACGACAGAATTGTAAGCTGCAGGAACTTTACCGTTGTAACGTTTAAAATGTTTCATTTTAAAGCTTTAGACAACTTAACAGAAGTAATGTAGTAAAACTAACCTTGTAGCAAAGTTGCACATGTATATTAAGGTAACTATGATGTGAAACGTTACAAAAACGTTTTTATTATAACGTTACGCTTGAAACATTGCAGTAAGATTGCGTTTGCAACTTTCAAATTGTTAAGTATGCAAAGTTACAATAACGTTATAAAAATAACTTACAGTAAGTTTGATATGGCACTTTTAGGCAACATTTATTTTGTAACGTTTTATTTGCAAGGTTGCTGCAAGATGCGGCAACATTGCATATGTGGCATTCAAACTCCTTGATAATGTATGTTTGGCAACTTTCTGGCAAGGTTCGTTGGCAACGTTGATAATGTGAGCTAGATCAACATTGCAGCGATGTTTCGGTAAGGTTTGTGCTTAGTGGGAAGGAATAAGAATGAAGGACGAGCCAGTCATTTTCTTTGTCGATTTATGCCCCACCGAACCGGCGCAGCTTCGAGCTTTGTCATATTATTTAGTATGCAAACATGGACGCTTACATGTTGTCAATACACAAACAGAGACTGCTATATGTTAATAAGTCCTCAAAGCGTTTGTTTTATAAAACAGAGAAAGGTGCTATTTTGTGTAATTGACATGACCACAATGATTTGTTGTGGCATGGCAAACATAAAAGTAGGCTAATTTGTGTCTCGCACGAAATCTAGCGAAAGCCGATCTTCATTTTCTGAGCCAATATCTCGACTTTCCTGACGTAATTTGAATTTTCTTGCGACTTGAGATTGCAATAAGTGCTGCGGCCAAAAGACATCAACGCGGTGCGGTAACACATTACATACCTATCTATTTACTTTTTTTATTATGAGAGGAGGGAGACGAACGAATAAGCGGCTCATCTGATGGGAAATGACGACCACCTCCTTCTAACAACTCAAGGAATGTATTAACTTACATGCAAATCTTCATTAGAGTGCCTGTCCACTGTTGTCTTTGAAAAATGGCTATGTATAGTCTTTAACAATTGTAATGTAAACTTGTAATTTCCTTTCAAGAGCGTGTCGTGCCACGCGTAGTGTGGGATTGCTTATAATTCAGTATTCAGTATTCATTTATTTGGCAAAAACATAAGACTTATAAATACTAGTACTTACAGAAATTATGCACCCTGGTAGGGTATAGCCACAATTATTGTGTATGAAATTAAAATCTAATACACAACTAAAAGCCCTGCCTAAAAACTACTTAAAAAATACTAGACTTAAAAAAAAATATATTTCTATTATTGAAATTGCACAAAGTTAAATTATGTATTAGGTATGGCACGATAATAATTTGTTTCTACCTAAATGTTTATTAATTTAATATAATATCACAACAAATTTATTTCTAAACAAACAAATAAAATATCTATATTTTTATTCATTTAAAAAGTCTGTGATAGAATAATAACATTTTTGTAAAAGGTCTGTTTTTAACTTAGCTATAAATAAAGTATTATTTTTGATATTTTTGTATTTAAAGGTAATTTATTGTAAATGTTAATTGATCTATAATACGGGCTGTTCTTGTAGATTTCTAGTATGGGTTCAGGAAGGACTAATTTATGGGTTCGACGGGCACTTTTTGAAAATTGGTACAAATGTAGGTTTTTCCTGACAAAGATTGCTGTTTCTAATATATATAGTGATGGTAGGGTTAATATATTTAAATTTTTGAAATGTGGTTTGCAACTGCTTGGTTGGATATTGGCTAGAATCCTCAGACATTTTTTTCTGCATTACAAAGAGCTGGTGCGCGTCGGAGCTATGCCCCCACAGCAGCAGCCCGTAGCGCAGCCAGGCGGCCGCGTGCGCATGGTACGTTGCCAACGCACAAGCCGTGCTGGTATTTGCCTTGAGAACGCTCAGCGCATACATGAATTGTGACATGTTAACTTTACAGTTTTTGATGTGTTTTTTCCAATTTAAATGGTTATCAATAGTTACCCCTAACAATGTGCATTCGCCAACTTCTTCTACGTTAATAATCTTTAAAATTGAGTTTAAATTAATTTGTTGTTTTTGTCTTGGTCTGAACTGGATGATTTTTGTTTTGCTATTATTAATTATAAGATTGTGGTCTTGAAGCCAATGAGCTATGGTATGGTAAGTATTTGGGATTAAAGTGTTACTATCTTGTTCATTGTTGCATTTAAATAGGATTGATATATCGTCAGCAAACAGAACACATTTGTGTTCAGTGATCTGAGGTAGGTCATTTATGTAAATGAGGAAAAGCACACATCCTAAAACGCTGCCCTGTGGGATTGAACTGTCAACTGTGTGAATATCAGACGTAAATGTTTTTATATGACCAGTTACATCGTTAAGGTGTTCAATTTCAACGTACTGTTTTCGTTGACTAAGATATGATTTCATCCAGCCTAGTGCTTTGCCCCGAATACCTATTGAGTTTAGTTTATTGAGCAGAATGGCATGTGAAACTCTGTCATACGCTTTCGACATATCTAACAGGAGTCCTATAGCATATTTTTTGTCCTTTATGTATTCTAAAGCTTCTTGTATGTAGTTGTATATAGCAAGAGTTGTCGAGTGTCTTTTTCGGAATCCATGTTGGTTTTCGTCAAGCAGTTTATATTTTTCTAGAAAGCTGTAGATACGATTTGCCATACATTTTTCGAATATTTTTGAAATAACTGGAAGCAATGCGATTGGTCTATATGTGCTTGGATCATCTAATCTTCCCTTTTTTTTTGGAATAGGCTTTAACTTAGCTATTTTCAGATTGTCCGGAAAACAAGATTGATCAAAGGATTGGTTTATTAATTGTGTAATAGGTGGAGTGAACTCATCAACACAGGCTTTCAGTAAGAATGAGGGAATGTCATCTACGCCACAGCTAGATTTATTAGGTAAGTGTTGGATTATAGCACGTATTTCTTTTTCAGTAACAGGTTGCAGATACATTGAGTTTACGGCAGGGCGTGCAGCAGGCCGGCCGGCCGGGGGCGCGCCACCGGCAAAGGAGACTTGCCAACTGACACGTAATAGTTATTAAACAAATTAGCTATTTTTTCGGGATTATTTTCTGTTTTGTTTTGTGATTTTAATGAAATGTTTTTATGTTTTTTTGTAAAATTTTTCTTTGTTATTTGTTTAACTATTTGCCACATTGTTTTATTTTTATTCTTAGAATGATTCATTTGTATAATAAAGTTATTTTGTTTGGATTTTTTTATACATTTTTTGAGAATTTTTGTGTATTTTGCAGTATGTTGCTTTAAAACATTATTTTTACTTTGATTAGTAAAGATTTTTAACAATCTTTTGTGTGTACATGATTTTTTGAGACCTGTAGTTAGCCAATGTTTAGTGTTTTTGTTTTTTACTTTAATATGTTTTTGTGGTATGTTCAGATTAATTAATTCTGATATGTAGTTTTCAAAGACTTTGTAATTTGAATTTATATCATTTTTATGTAGTAAAATGGTTTCCCATTTAGCTTTTTGCAATGCAGCCTTGAAAGACTTTATGTTTGACTGGTTGTAAATTCTTCTATACATATAAACATTTTGATTTGCGGTTGAGTTTTGCTCAAAAGTGTACAGCAAGCTTTTATGGTCAGAAATTCCCAAATCTTTCACATTAACATTATACTGTTTGTTGTTTGTGAAAATAAAATCAATACAAGATGAGCTTACATCAGTTTCTCTAGTCGGTTTATCTATTATTTGGCGAAGGTTGAACTCAAGCATTGTATTTATTAGTCTTTGATAGTTATTTGTGTTTTGAAATTTATTTATGTTGAAGTCTCCTGCTATTATAATATGTTTTTGGTTTTTCGATTTAAATTTGTTTAAAAGTTTGTTTAATATCTCAAAAAATGTTTCTATTTCTCGGTCTGGCCTATATATTGCTACTAATATTACATTTGGTTTTAATTCTATTGCACAGCATTCTACTACACACTCTACTGATAGAGCCGCGATGTCTGGCCTCTCTGTGTACGGCACGCCATCTCTCGTTACTATAGCGACACCTCCGCCGCGGCGCTCGTGACGATTGTATGTCGCGGCAAACGTATAGTCTCTAATTTGCATTACATCAGCTTGTTGGTCTGAGATCCATGTTTCTAACAGACATATGGCTTGGTATTTTTTATCGCACAGTATGCTATCTAATATGTCTATTTTATTTTTAAGGCTTTGTGTATTTTGAATAAGTACATGGAAGTCAGTTTCGAAACATGCGACACTCATTCAAGTTTTTCGTTTTTACTGTCGTTGGAGTTGACTCTGGATCTGTGTTTGGAGCTGTGTTTGGAGTTGGGTTTGAAGTCAGGTTTGAAGATGGGTCCGTATATTCTACTCCGTTTATTATTAATCTGTTATCTCTTAAAACAGCATGCTTTCCATCACGTCTGGCTTCCCGGAGTATATTAATCAGATTTCTTCTTGTTTTCAGTGATTTCTCGTCCAAGTACTCAGTAATTGACAAACCAGTGTTTTGGAAAAAGTTACGGTTGTCTAGTAGGTAACGGGTAATTTGTTTATTTACGAGCTCTATGATTAATGGTCTCTGGTTGCCTCTTTTACCAATACGACGTAGCTCCTCAACATACCCGTCCAAATTTACATTCATTATATCTCTGAACATATAAGACAGACGTTCTAGGAGATCATATTCTGATTCTCCGTACAGTTCTTGAAAGCCATGCAGGACAATTTTTTTGCGAGCGCTATCGTTGTTTTGATTTTCATTATTTATTGGGTTTTTGAGTTGAGATTGTATTCTTTTAATTTCATCTTGAAGCTTAATATTTTCTGACTCCAGTATTTTTATTTTTTGGCCAAGGTCAGTAAGATCTTTTTTAATAACCTTCTGTTCGTTTGACAATGCGGTTGTACGTTGAGTCATTTCCGTTTTCAGGTTTTCAATGGCTACTTTAATTTCTCTTTGTATTATAGATTTAAATTCAAATAACATCTCTTCTTTGTTCATTTCCAGTTTTTCGTGAAGTATAGATTTGAAGTCATCTAAGGTTACTGTGATAGTCCTTTGACCGCAGAACGCTGAAGAGTTTGGTGCGTTTGTAGAGTCTTCATCATAATCCACACGTACTGCAGCACGTGAATCATTTTTAGGTGGCGTTGACATAAGGCACGTGTCGCCCAGCAGATTAGATATGTCCACATCACTTGAGACATTCTGATCATTTGATTCATGCTCGGACTGTTTCATACCCGCTGGGGACGCGGGGGTGTTATCGTTCCGCCGACGACGGCGTGTGACTATACCGCAAGAAGGACACAACCAATTTGTTTTTAATTTTGGTTGGTTTTCTCTATAGAATGCTGACGTAATGTTCACACATTGATAGTGGTAACAACCATTGCACTGTGTGCAATAAAGCTGTTCCAGTTTATCGACTGCTTTAACGCAAGCTAAACATTTTATAGTAGGAGTCATAATTGTTTTTGCGCCCTCTAGTGGCGAGTGGTCGTACTATCGAGATGGTCTTGTTATCTGAGTCGTGTTTGCTGCGCTGGTTTTTAACACTCGCTAGCCTATGTCTTGTAGTTATAAGTTTAGCTCTTGATTGGTAGATGGCGTTGTTCTCAATCACTGAATATAAACAAACAGTTTAAATTGACAAACGGTTTTATTATTTTATTCTTGCCAAATTTGCCAATCCTACCTTTGTATATGTATGTTTGTCTACATCACTTCGTCTTCGTAGTTACATCTCAATTTCACTGCACCTTTTATTGTTTTATCGTTTGTTTTTAGTCAATAAGCATAGATTCACTTTCAAACACCAACCGGCAACCGCTTGGCGCCAGATTAAAATTTTACTTTTCTTCTTGTTTCTTTGCGTATTGGAAGGAACTATTATATTGAACGGTGTGAGATTTCAATTTACATTCATTTAAGTTGTTTTTTTCACTGAAATTCGAGTTAAAACTATTTTTAAATGATTTTTATCGCGGAGTCGTTATTAACGTGCGCACGGTAGCGCCCTCTCCTATACCAATTAATATGTGTACTAAGCGGCAAATATTCTATGTCAAGTTTCGAACGACTATTAGTAATCATTAACTTGTAAAGCCTTAGCTGTGGGAAATAGCTTTCATCATCCCAGACTATATACGTCCCATTGCTGGGCACAGGCCTCCTCTCAGAACAAGAGGGCTTGGGTCATAGTTCTCACGCGGGCCCAGTGCGGATTGGGAACTTCACACGCACCATTGAATTGCTCCGCAGGTTTGTGCAGGTTTCCTCACGATGTTTTCCTTCAACGCAAAGCTCGTGGTAAATTTCAAATGTAATGCCGCACATGAATTTCGAAAAACTCAGAGGTGCGAGCTGGGGTTTGAACCCACTACCCTCTGCTTGAGAGGCGATAGGTGAAACCATTAGGCCACCACGGCTATAAATAGCTTCACAACTTTCAAATTCGTTACACTACTTATTTAAGTCTAAATCTACAAACAAGCATTTAGCTTGGAAAGGGAGTGGGGGGGGGCACTGACACTAATAACAAAAAAACTCACTTTTTTACTTTCTTTTGCCAAATACATACATTTAAAAACTTAAGCCACGGATTTAAAAAAACGTCATAAATTAAGGACAATTTTTTTTTTACTGTGCATTATTAATTATCCTTAATTCTTGAATATCTTTTTAACAGGATGAGTATCTAGACCACTAGTGTCTTGAAGAAATTAAATTTATTTGACCTGTTGCATATTGCATAAACAAAATCAAAAATAACGCGCTGTATTAAGTAGAACGGTTTAGTTTTTGCCATTTTCACGAAGTATGAAACCCTAAGAGACCTCTTCGCTCATGGCCACGCTTAAGTAACATAACAATGATATTTGTTTATAGTCAGTAAGCCCTTTTTACTATTAACTAATATCTACATGCTGCCGATCAATACTGATCTTATTAAACGACAAGACCAAGACCTTGGGAAGCCATGACCCGCGCTCGGCTCTGTAGGTACCTACTCGTGGAACCAATAAATACAATAACCCGCTATTAAGGACTATAAAGCACAGAAATGAATTCCTAATGATAAAATGCCCACCTAGTAGGTACATGCCAATAACTACATAAAAGTTTTTCTGGTCGATTCGTGAGGCCACATAGCTACGTATTTATTTTTCTTTGCTTAGAGAAAATTTTATTTTTTCAATCCAAGTTCCGTTTACATGTAGGTAATTTGCTCTCTTAAAAATTCATATCAGAGTCGCTACAATTTTACATTATGGTTTAAGCTGTACAAAAAATACGTCGGTAACAAGTTATGTACGACAGCTACATACTGTAGCTAATCTAAATTGTAAAGTGTTCCTAAGCTGCTTTATATGTTGTCTTAAGGTTTTTTTAAGATAAATTGACACGATTGAAAATAAGTTCAAGACCAGATGTCACACATGTACATAGAACTTAAGTATGTAAATCAATACACGCCCACCATGCATTTGCCGAATTTGTAAAGAGATATTAAGTCCACGTTCACAACACAAATAAGTAAGTACGATTGTTTGTTTAGTTTTTTCAATGATAGCTTCATTCACATCGATTCTTGATCGCTGAATGTAGATAGATTACTTGCTAACTGGATATTTTAGCATTGCCTTATACATCTTGTTGCCATCTCTTCGTTCTAAACCGTTGGACGAAATTTAAACAACAGCAGACTCAACATCGTCTATGACGGCTTACTTAGTCTGACATTTAACCATTAACGTATTATATGTAGAGTGAGATCAGGTGAGATACTAATCGCGCAGGGCAGGAGTCCTTTGTCTAATGATTTGTTAACTAGTTATTAGTGCTAAAACATTAAGTGAATTTATTGTCGTCTTGTCACGACAATGTTGCGACAAAACGATTTGTGTCCGTTCCGTTCGCGCGACATCGACAACCCATTGTTCGAGACCGCGACACTTTCCAATTTAATGTCACTCGGATATACCCCAACTAGTTTGCAACATAGCTCATGGCTAATGCAACAATAACAACACGTTTTGAATCCAAACGAAGTCGCAAAAACTACGTCTGAGCTAAACAACAGAACAAAATCTTCCGGGGTAGCCTTATTAGAATTAGCAATCGTGAGCATTAAGTTAACTTGCCTAATGTTATCATTCACGCATTCAAAGTCCTTGGGCGTTTACAGCTTTGCTATTACGCTGAGGTGGTTAATAACGTTTTCGTGATTTTCCACCATTTCCTACCTTTTAACTTAAAGTTAAGTTTAAGTTGCAAGTCGCTTGCGTAACCAGAAACGATACAATACAATTGTTATAGTAGACGGTCGGAACTCGTTCCTAGTTCTAATTCTAATGTCGTCATCGTAGACAAAGCGATCGGTAGCTTCCTCACATCTATCGCCACTTTCTCCGTTCGATGATCGCGTCGGGTCCGCGATCTCTATTGTAACGTGTAGCCGTCTGAATATGGCGCACTTCTCACGATTCTTTTGTGACATGCCATGCGTTAATTTTATGGCTACATCGCGTAAGCACGTAATCCTGTTGAGTGCATTGTCGGTTTCTCCCATCTAACTTTGGTTAATTAAGCCTATTGAAACGGCACCAATGCAATAGCGCCAATTTTTCATCGTTTTCAGTCAGGGTCAGGGTTCCTTTCAGGGTTCAACAAATGACGAATGCTCACCATTTAGAGGTGCCATTTGAGCGTAGGGGCTAGCTAACTACTTTACAAAATTTAATTTTCACCTGGTGCACTTTAAAAATTTTATGAAAGTATTGACTGAAAGGTGAATAAAAATGAAGATTGAAATTAAACAAAATCGCTCTGAAAGTCAACTCCATTTGCGACGAGATAGGTACAAGTCTAATTATGGTATTATTAAGTTAGTTCAATTAAACATCTCTGTAAGTGTTTTCAGAATTTCAAAATTGTAACTGACTAAATGTTTCCATACATTGGTTGATGTTCAGTAAGTGGCGTCAAGGGGATGATTTTATTTTCAATCGAAAATTCCAATGAAAAACCTTTACAAGTGTATTCAGACAAACTAACCCAATCACCTGCTTAAATATTCCGGATATTTAATGATTTGAGAGCTTTCAAAAGATGTGTGATACATTAGGTATTATAAAATATCTCTTACAAGAAAACCGGCGCTCTGAGGTTCACATCCTGGCACGATACAAATGAAAAAAAAAACAAAGCCAAAACTAAACTGACTGGGCCAGACAGGTTCGCAAGACATCTTTCACGAAGTTGAACCTTACCGTAACGGTTCACTAGTGCCATTTAGGTTTTGAGACGATAGCCTAGCTATGTAGCTCAGGCAATCGCGTCATTCCGAGTTTTAAATACCGTATAAGGAAAGACAACTTTACTCTTTTGGCAATGACCGCTTGTTAATCGAAATGCCATAAGTATAACCGGTAAGGAACATAGCTATATAAGTAGCTATATCACGATGTCTTTAGCATTCACATCAGCACTTAATTAACACATACTACTGCATCTTCACTATTGGAAGCTTTGTTGGTATGTGACACTTTATTTAAAGGAGCGGGCTGCCCTTCCGATCGAACTAGCGCTACCTAGTGAAAACAGTCTTAAAGCTGCACTGTTAAGTGAACTTATAAATACAGGGAAGTAATTGATAAGCTTCAGCGTGCGCGTGTGGATTATGCTCTTGTTAGGTGGAGGGTAGTGAGTGGAGTCGGCGGCCTCACCTTCCCATATTCGGCGGCTCCTGCCCACTCCCGCCGCCATTGACCTGCCACTTCCATTTCAGTGAGACTTGCTCTCGATCGCTGCAGCTACAGTCGGGAGCGGTCGCTCGTTCGTTGTCGCGCTAGTCCGCGCGGCGCGCTAGCTCGAAGCCTACTGGCGCGTACGCAGCGCCGAAGCCTTCGGCAGCCCACATTGTAATTTCAAGATCGTTATTTCCCTGCCGTTAGCAAAACCGATACCGATTCGGTGTCAACACCCACACCGAACTTAAATCTGCCGCCCAGACACGAATCCCAACCTACACGTCGCGCTCCTGCTGTAACATGTTTTGGCATTTCAGGTCCATAAATAAAAAGCGTTTGTAGGATTTCGACTCGTGTCGACACTGACTAGAGCCCGATCAGACTTTTTTCATAACTCTCATAAGACATAAGTTTTTGGTAAAAAAATATTTTTTAATGCAAGATTTTTTTCCTGACTGTACTTTTTGTTGACTGTACATTTATTGTCTCCCAAACCACCCAAACTACATTTGCATACCAAATTTCAAGTTGATGCCATAACCATTGAAGAGTTCCGTCCTGTGAAGACGATCCTGGCTGGACTACCAGGATGTTACTACCAGATTATTGTATGGTCACGCATTTTACATAAGTATACCAAATTTCAAGTCAATCCAACTACTGGAAATTGGTCGATTTAACTTGCAAGATTTGATGACAGACAGACAACGGGACAGGTGAAACTAAATAAAAGCTTGTAAAAAGAGGAAACTTGTTTTAGTTATAATTAGAATTCGACTAGATATGGGACCCCCCGAGCTACAAAGCGAAATCCACCCCTGAGCAAGGTAAAGGGAGTAATTATTAAATTTAATGTGACGAGGTTCCAGGTGTACAAATTGTATAGTCAAGGTGCTTGGGGCTTAGCATGCACACTGTGTACTATTTTTTATCTTGATTATGAAATACAGTTTATAAATGGGGGAAGTCGATTTCTGGCAAATGTAGAAAGAATTAAATATCTTGGATTCTGCAAATGTTTTTTGATAACGGCAACATCTTTGTTTACATTTTTCCATGGAATTAAAAATCCGGGTTTAGGTACTAACGGTCTCTGAGCTAAGCCGTGGACAGACAGACAGACAGACGGACAGACATGGCGAAACTATACGGGAACCCTAAAAAGAATAAGTCATCAAAATGTTTTCTTCTGATTTTACATTTTCCATGCAAAACGAACGCTACCTTACCACAACCTTACTCAGAGGCATCTAACGCGCTTATAATTTTTCAGTTTTTTTTTTGGGAATGAGTGAACACATTTTCACGTGCTGAGCTTTTAGAGTGCTCCTAAAAGGACCTCCTTTTAGGATGTCACAAAATAAGAATTCCATTATTTGCGATGTCTATGTGGCAGTGGCGTGGAGGGGCCATTTTTGCGAAGCAAACTATATCTTTGGATACTTGTCATTAACGCAGTACGCAATCCGGCGGGAACCGATTTAGATGAAATTCGATGTAGGTACAGATAGTTTGAGTCTCGGGAAGTAGGTATAGGTACATAGTTCCCGCGAGAAAGCGATAAACGAATTCTACACGGAGTCGCGGGCAGCAGCTAATAATTAATGTTATTATGGCCACCTTGTTTGTAACTGTTGTGTTTCGGCGTGGAAAGTAAGAAAGCCGGTGAAATTACTGGCACGTGAGGCATCCCATCTTAGGCCTCTAGGTTGGCAACGCGTCTGCAATACCCCTGGTGTTGCAGATGTTTATGGGCGGCGGTGATCTCTTACCATCAGGAGACCCATTTGCTCGTTTTCCATCCAGTCAAATAAATAAAAAAACTCATTTTCAATGTAAAATACTATTAATAATTTAGTATGAAAATTCCGCAGACTAGTTCTATTACTTTTTTTATATTGTCGTACTTTACTTCCTTTACTTCATACCCTAAGAAGTACCTAAGTACCAGACTGCAAATAAAACCAATATTTTTATTGAAAAGTATAATAATATTATTTCTGTACCTAACCAAAGCTATCCTATTAAGATTGGACAGTGAGAACTTCTTTTCTTCTCACACATACATTCAGTCCCTATTCAGTCACATCTTAAAATTAGCCCCTGACTATATACATCTACCTAGCTAGCTTTAAAAAAAAGCATGCTATGAATGATGCAAAAACCTTTAGCTTTTTGGCTGCCAAGCAATACTAGCAAAACACTTTAATTTGATTGACTTCCTGGGCATCATTCACTTTTTAACAATATTTCATGTTAAATACATTATATCCATGATTTCTATTACAATAATCCAAGTCATATAGTTAGGTATATTTATGTTGTTTTTATTAATTTTGTTTCCTATCATATTATTGTATCTTGTGTTGTGTATAATCTCCTATGTATATATACTGATAAATCCCTGTAGGATACATTTTATAACAAATTTAGTTTACGCTCATTATAAAAAAAAGTCGATAAAATACAATAATCCAAGTAGAAACTGTGGCTAAAAAGTTAACAAGCGCAAAAGTAGTTACATTAGAACAAAGAGTAGAAAGTGGTAAAAGAAAAGTAAAAAAATCCTATAAAACTTTTACCATATTCAAGCATTTATGTTAAAAATTAGGCAGAAGTGAAGGAAAGTGACAATCATTTCTACACTTTATTATCAGACTACCCTTCATTAAAATGTTTAGATCAATTTCATTATGATCACATGTTCTGGACAACAATTGAATCTTTAGTTATAGTTAAATCTAAAGGGTTTGGCTCGAAAAACTCACTTTCCCAAAACATACGCTTTCTCTAAAAGTGCACTTTCCGCTAAATGTACACTCCCAAACGGAACACTCCCAATTGGGGCACTTTTTCGAAAGGGGCACAATGTCAAAAAGTGCACTTTTCTAAAACAAACACTTTCCCAAAAGGTACACTTTCGAAAGGTGCACTATTTCAAAAAATGCACTTTTCCAGAGTGCACACATTTGGTATATTTATGTGTACTTTAGTTATTATTCACGCTGACAAAATGGCAAAAAAATTTTTTGGGTACCTGTCAACCTATACACAAAGTTGGGGTCTTGTAGAAATGGTAGGAGTCTTCAAATACTATTTTTCGATAAAATCAACAGTTTTTGGAAATAATCACACAGAAAGTTTAAACATATGTGTCAACCCCTCCCCCCCCCCCCTTCTAACTTTTTAACCTATTGTGTAGGTTGAGAAATTGCACTATTTGAGAAAGTGCACTTTTAGAGACAGTGTATGTTCCAAGAAAGTGATCCTTCTGAAAAAGTGCACATTTAGAGTGTATGTTCCGGGAAAGTGAGCTTGTCGAGCCTAACTGAATCTAAAGTTTATGTCCACCCACATCCTTATTCTGATCATTCTACATTAAACATTGACTACAAATGCCCAGAATGCTTATTAAAACAAATGAGATTAGAATTCAGTACTTTTTTTAGTTCCCGCATACAAGGGATTAAAATGTACATAATGGTATTAAGTCTCATTTAATCACAGTTTGTTTGTAGATAATCAATATACAACCCTAAATCATCACTTTTACATTTCCTAAGCTCATTAATTTGAAGAAAGGCATCACCTTTATCTTTTTTTCTCATATTAACACATCTAGTAAAGAATGCTACCAACAAATCATTTGTCTGGTTGGTAAGACAAAAGTGATAAAAGAGTTTTTGCTCACAACTAAAGTTTCCGTGTAAACCATCTTTAAAGTATCGGTAAAACAACTGCTGTTCATTTTCAACCATCTTTTCTACATCCAACCACTCTTCAGTGGATAGTCCAAACAGTATTCCCACATTTGGCCCCTTCACAACACAGATTGTTTGCCCAGCTCTGTCTCCTATTTTCAGGGTTGCAGCAGAAGAAACCTGGCCTTTGTAGCGGTTTATTTTGACAGATTCTAAGTAATAATCAGTCAACAATCCCCAGCTTTCAGTGTGCAATTTCAACCGCCGACCTTCCGATAGCTTGATAGGAGCTACATATTCTAAAAACTTCTTGTCGTATTTCGACTTCTGCAAGCGTATTTGATTGATCATTCATGCCACTCGATTCTGGAAAATAATTGTCGCGAAAGACCGAAAACATTAAGTATCATTAACTCAAAGAGATCAAACTGTTGATGTATAATTATTTATATGACCTTTAAAAATAGTTACCAGTTTCAATGCACGGAGAAAATTTTTATAAAAAAATCTAGTTCTTTAACAATTGGCACGAGCAAGAAAGAGCACCGCATATAGAGTATTAGTACCTACAAGCTGACATTAGTGACATTTGCAGCTGAGCCGACTGCCCTGTCTGACACAGAAAGAGATAAGACAGACAACTAAAGCCCAAAGCTGACAACAAGCTGACAGCACCAGTGCTGCCAACGACTCGGAACCTGATATATCGCTATTTTTCACAGCTTGAGTAGCCTAAAGTCGCCTAATTTGAACTAAGGTCGCCTAAAAAAGTAGCCTAGGTGTTATTCCAGATCAGGTGTCAAATTTCATAACTGTAAGGGACTGTAAGATTAGTAATATATGCAAATTATTAGTACGGAACCCTACACTGCGCTTGGTCAGTTTTATTGTTAATTTTGCATGTTATTTTTACCCGACTGCCCGAAAGAGGGTTATGTTTTTCAAGCGTGTGTATGTATGTACGTTTGTTTGTATGTATGTCCATTTCTTTGGTCCTCGCAGCAGCCTCAACGGCTGGCCGGATTGTAACATATGAGGTATCATTGGATTCGTCATAACTGTCGGAGTGACAAAGGGTACATATAATATTTCAATAAGACGACTGCGAAAAAAAATATGGCGAAGGAATTTAAAAAATATTTTGTATTGTAACGCTATGGGAATCAAATGAAAACTTATAATTAGCTCATTCTAAATATATATAATACTTTTAATCTACTATTTTCACAGAAATATTAAAAAAGTGTAAAATAAAAAACATTAAATTTAAAAAATCTAAAATCACGACTGCCTTAAAAACTAGACTTATTTTCTTACTTTTAGTTTTTAAGGCAGTCGGGTTTTTGATTTTTATTATTTATTTATTAACTCGTCCACTCTTTTTCTTTTTGATCCCACTTAAACTCTACATTTTGCGTGTAAGGTATTTTTTTATTCTTGTTCTTATGTTAATTTGTGTTTTGATTCTTTCTTTCAACTACTATAAGGAACTTGTCCTTCATGTAGCCTAAAAGGTGACCAGTCGCTATTTAGAATTTTACGTCGCCGATTTCCAACCCGAGAAGCCTAATTGGCGACAAATTGCCTACGTTGACAACACTGGACAGCACCAGCAGGCAGAGAGCAACCGTCAGAGAAACGTCATATTTGAATTTGAGGATGCGTTCTTTTTAGCCTTAAGGTCTCCATACACGATTCGATTCGTCTGTACTATCCGTCGCTTCAGACCGATCGAATCGACGAAACGGTAGTGTAAGTATGTCAATATCGTTAACGATTTAGGTACTTCATCGAAGACGATGTCGGAGATCGCAACAAAATCCCATGCAATCATGAATATCGTATCGATGAAACATCAGTGTATGGCTCTTTACGATCAATCGTCACGATTTTCATCAGATCGATCGTACAGACGAATCGTACCGTGTATGGGGCCCTTTACTTATTCTGTGGTTTGACGTACGTTGACGTAAAAACAAACAAGTAAGGTTATGAATGTTATGCAAGCAGTTACTTTTACGTGATACCTAGTTTTGAAACCTGAAATGAGAATTGGTTGGGTACATAAATTGGTGAATAAATGGCCTGGAAAAAAGACTTTTGGTATGTTTAGATTTTTGCCATTATTTTTCGTTCTTGGCGCATCTTTGGAGTTCTCTATGATTAACTGGAGGGTTGGAGAAGTGAACTTTTACCATACTTTTAAGAAGAGGCAGGCTCACGATATTATTGAAGATAAAATAAGGAAGTATTCATCCATTTGAAATGCCTGCTGGGGTGACGTGGGGTCAATACATCTCATTTTCTGCTGCGGCCATGTTCTCTATGCTCGCGGGCTCGCAGCTCGTGCATCAGTACTACAAGCCACTGCAAGACTTGAATGAATACCTAAACAAAGAGATGAAGAACTTACCTAGCGATGTGCAAGAGAAGATACGAAAGGAACTGCAAGAAGAGGGTGTTCTAAACTGAATTTGACATTTTTGTGGTTTGAGGATCGTCAAAGTAGTCATATTGAGCATTATTTTTAAAATACAATACTATGACTTGTAGAACTTGCATATTTCTTGACTCTTAAGCAATCACCCATTTCTTTAATGGAACCTATGTTATATATAATCTTCAGTACACTTGGATATTAATCAAATCTATGATAGTATTGTTTCTGGGAATAATTAGTGCTTTCAGTAAAAAAAATAGATTATTTAGATTTACTTAAGCAAATTATTCAAATTCACTCACTCTTCCTTAGCCATTCATTACTGTGTAGTGCTATGTGCTATTGGTTGGTGCTGGTTGTGACCAGCATTTTTCTGCTTTCTAGAGAAAAGTGGCTATGAACAGAGAACCTGACTGACAGATTCTTGGTACTGAATGTATTAATGAGCAACTTAATTGGGTACTGAACTGAATCATCACAAAATATATTTCAGAACATTTATTTCAGATTTGGTCTTTTGTTACACTTATCAAAAATTATTTACAGATAATTAATAGTTATTCAGCATTGTACATTTTCATATGTAATAAATTATCACTAATCTATAATAAATATATTTAAAGAAATTTGTACCTTAAACAATAATAATAATAAAATTTCAAAATATTATGATACACTGTTTGCTTGGTTCAAGTGACTTGAGTTTGTGAAAATGTATTAAACTTAAAAAGGTTGGTGCTATTATAAAATGTTGGTATTATAGTTAAACTAGGAGAAAAGGCAGCCAATCATCTTAACCTATAGATAATAACATACTATTTACTCACATTTCATACTTCAAACTTAACAATACCTACATACAAATGACACAATTCAAACAACAGTTGTACAGTACACATCTCAACCTTTTCACTTGTTCTGTATGGAGCCAAGGTTAGGTCACCTTGCTGAGTTGGCAATTGTTCTTCTGATCCAGTCTATATGTGATGTAACTGAGTCGTAAATACGCGGCCGCCCGAGTCCTATTTTGGAGCAAGCGATGCGCCATCCACTCACTCCCACCAGTGACCAGTGTTTGCTTAGCTTGTCGAAACACATCATTGAACTGCCTGCATATTCTTCTTCCTGTGTATAGGTAAAATAAAGTTAAGATTTTGTGTTACAGTCAAGTACAAAGATAGTGACATGGCCAGTGACTAAAATATGTATACACTACCAAAATGTTAAGTGCCTAAAGTCGTGTATACATATTTTTGTAACTTTGGCCGTATCTATATCTTTGCACTTAAATGTACAATCAGTCCTTGATTTGTTGCTTTGGAACAGTTTTTGAAATCATAAATATGGGAGATTTAGAGCTTAAGTGTAAAGGGTAGTGCACAATGTTTATCTACATAAGTAAAGATATTGGACATTTATATTAGGTTCAACCTACTATGGTTAGGCGCAGTCGACGCGCATTTCATGAACGTCGAAATACCTAGTGCAGCGTAGGGAACGCCAACAAAAAGTTGGAAAACCCCCAACATTGTCACTTCAAAGTTTAATATCTCAAAAACGACTGAACCGATTTTAATAAAACAAGTCTAAGAACCATCGCTAAAAAACCTGCTTTCAAATAAAAAAAAGCGCATTTAAATCGGTCCACCCGTTTAAGAGCTACGGTGCCACAGACTGACACACACACAGACATACAGACACACATAGCGGTCAAACTTATAACTCCCCTCTTTTTGCGTCGGTGGTTAAAAAAAGCTGTCGCGAAAGTCGCTGAATCTTGTATGAAACGCGTTAACACGATAACTGCGCGTCGTTTGCAGGTAAAAAATACCTACACCTTGTGCACAGGTTCCAAAGTATTAAAGGTCCGAGGGCTACCAAAGCGGCATTAAGGGTCGGATCTACTTACGTCACAATCATCCTGGTTATAAAGGGGCTCAGCGCAGATGCCGTTGACAGTCGCAATGCTCACGTTCTCACAGTTGTGCATCGGACTCGCAACTATATGAATCCGCTGCAGCTGGTCCCTATTGCGCGTCCAGCCCAGCGAGTTGCACACCTCATAGTCGCCCACACCCACGCCGTCCATGGGCAGACAAGCTGGACGCACGAAGTCTGTCATCTCGACGGGTTCCTCTAGCCTCACGAGAGCGAGCATGCTGCCTTCCACCGGGGATCGCACCATGCCAACTACTCGCCGCTCTTGCTGCCACGGAGTCGTGCTCTGGATTCGTACTGTTCCTAGTCTAGCCGTCCATTCAGCTTTCGGTTGACCCTGTGGATGTGGATACAATACGGTTACCTATTGAATGACATTTGCTGTATACAATATATTCGTTGGTGTTGATGCGAATAAGAAATTTAAAACAGATATTTTAACAAACTCTTCGTACACACTTAAAGCTGCAATGGGGCAAGGCAGTGGGGATAATATTCTGCTAGGTTATTTGAGAGATCGAAGAAATGGGGCAAATAGCTTAAATTTATCTATCTACTCTACATAATCTAATGAACATTTCGAGGGTTATACGAGACGAAATTTACCACCGAATCTCGTCTAGGTAGGTATATTTAGATGGAGCATGTAAGAGTAGGTATGTAGCGAACCTTAGCGCCATCTAGTCGTCAAATTCATCAACTGTTATATTATTATCCTGCATGGCGCTATCGAAGTTTCTTAACTCTGATGCATAAATACAACCTTCAACTCTTTTATTTAGGGCTTCGGTCTCCAGGCACAGGATCAGAGAGAGATCTCTAATGGTGTCCTATCACCACAGGCAAGCATGCACTATAGTCAGTCGAATCTGATCGCGGTGATCAAATAAAATACGTGAATTTAGTATCATTCGTCTAAAAAGGAGCTGGTCTAAGTAGCAACTAGTCTAAGTAGTAAGTGGTCTAAAAATTGCCCGAACGCCTAGTCGGTCTATGCTCATCGTTAATTCTATAAATCAAAGTCGACGGAGCTCCGCGTCGCGGAGGTCCTATTTAGCGTGGCTAAGGCGCTTCGCGCAGCTCTAACCTAGGACCAGTTGCTTTTTAGATGAAGTGATACTAACGCATTAGTTGCGACGACCGGTGTCGTAGTGCTGTACGAGTAATGGCCGCACTCACCTGGAAGCAGGAGGCGGTGGTGATGAGCCAGGCGGGGTGCACGAGCGCGGCGTCGCAGGCATGCACGTGCGCGCGCAGCAGCGCCGCGTGCCACGGCCAGTCGCCGGGCCGCGCCGACCGCGGCAGCCCCTCCACGCCGCCCGCCGCCTCGCTCCCTCGCGCCGCCGGCAGCCCGCACTCTAATAACAAATAACATATTTTTTATAAGACTAGGTAGGTACCACACGGCTTTGCTTCCGTGGATGAATAATGAATTTGCTAGTATTCTATCTCTTAAGATTTTCGGAAAATCTATCCTTAGTGCACCTTTAAGGCACTTCGCGCACTAGACGGCCACGACTACTATCAGTGATTGCAAACGACCAGATTAGGTACTTAACTAAATAGTCCACATGAACGTCGCGCACTTTGCCGCAACGGCCAACTGGCCGCTTCATTAGTTATTAGGTAACTAAAAAAATAGTCCATATGAACGTCGCGCACTTTGCCGCAACGGCCAACTGGCCGCTTCATTAGTTATTAGGTAACTAAATAAATAGTCCATATGAACGTCGCGCACTTTGCCGCAACGGCCAACTGGCCGCTTCATTAGTTATTAGGTAACTAAATAGTCCATATGAACGTCGCGCACTTTGCCGCAACAGCCAACTGGCCGCTTCATTAGGTAAAGTTAATCTAGTCGATGCGGCCACTGGTCGTTGGTCATGGCCGTCTAGCGCGCGAGATGCCTCAATTAATTTTGCACTGCTCTAAGTGGTAACAGACCTGCAGGGTACCTTTTTGATATTAATTTTAGCTTAGTACAGCAGATATTAATTTTAGCTTAGTTGCAGATGGACGAACGGGTATACAGACATAGAATTTTACCCTAAAAATGAGGTGTCTTACCTAATTGATCACAAACAACTCTTATAACCCTCTTTTCTGGGCACTCGCTCTTCAAGAACGAGATTTCTGCTGCAAACGGATCCACTACTTCAACGTATTCGGGCTGGTCCGCCCTATCAATGTGATGATTTTCGAAGTCTGCTTCGGTGTCCGGGACTGCCTCCGTGCTCACAACACCCCTGGAACATTGAATTATCTTTAATGAACTGGAATTCTGAGACTGGAATAAATGAACGAATTCTCTGTTCATTCCTCGATTGACACGTTAGGCGTACCTACGATGTGGGGTACCTACGTAATTTTATATCGGGTGGTTGGTACCCTCTTAACTTTTACTTTTATTTTTATTATTTGCGGCAAAAATACACAGCGGTAAAAATTTCAAATATTTATTTATTATGTTATAAATTACAACATGTCTATTTATTCTATATAATAGAATATAGACATTTGAAATACCATAATATACATGCCCTGTGCCATCAGATCCTGACATCGTGAAAATGGGACCCAATACTTCAAAATATTCCAATTAAAAAAAAATTTTTTTAAGCTATTGGACAACACGTTAACCCGTCATCATCATACTCATATCAGCCGTAAGACGTCCACTGTTGGACATAGGCCTCCCCCATGCGCCATCCTGTTAGGTTAATCTTACTTGAAGGTCATAGCCTTGCAGAGCGAGGCGCCGACGCTGGCGAGCGCGCGGCGGTCTTGGTCGTAGGGCGCGGCGCACAGCTTGCCGGCGCGGCCGCGCTCGGCCCACACGGCGAGGCCGGCGCGCGCGCGCACCGCGCCCAGCGTCGACTCGCCCGTCTCGCGCCGCCACGCCGCCAGCGAACGGGACAACCACACTGTCAAACATTCGTCGTCATCGTGAAACAGCAATGATAAGCATCTAAGTCAGTCGCATAAACGATTTAGCTGAGTCGACCTCGGAGTGATAGATAAGAAGGGGCCATCTATAAAGTACGTCACACCAATTTTGACTATTTTTAGTTAGCGAAACATTAAGAGCTAGGAATTACTTTCAGGGTCTCCCCGAGTTACCGCAAGATAAATAATAAAGAGGAGAATGAGAATGCTCAATGCTGCTCGCTCTACGCGCTCTAACTAAAAAACGGTTGAACATATTAATCTATACCAAACTTACAAGTTATCTACAACTTTCTGACATAGATGGAAATATCACCAATACTTGAACCTAGATATTTGCAAAAAGTACCTACTTAACTTTATAATCTTTGTTCTTTAATACCTTAACACGTGAACATGAGCAATTCTTATGGCTGGATCACCCTCACAAGCTGCTATTTACACTCTCGTAAGACGCAGGTTTAAATTCGGTTCGAAGGACCATGTCTTAATGAAACCTTTTGGTTGCATATCTAGGATTGTAGCACTGCACGAGGTAGCATTGTTTGTGCAGCATCTTTTTCCGACTTTAAATGCAAATACATCGAGTATAGTCATTATTATGCTTTGGTGGAGTCTCTGTAAAGAGCAGTGAAACACTGGAGCAAGCTTTGGGACAGACGTGTACTGAGGGACTGTCTTACGTTCAGTAGCGTCCTTTTGATTCATTTTTAAAACAGTTAAAGATAAATTAAGTCATTAAAAACTATTAATAAAGGTTATTGTGTTTATCTTAAAAGACAATATGTATGAGTGATAATACTGACAATCCGCAAAAGAGACCTTCTCCGGCAAATAAATATTAGTGACAAAATAAAATAAACATCTATGTTTAACCGGGTAAATCAAGTAACTGTGAAATTTGATTTTTAGTGGCTTCGAAATAGAAAGAAAACATTTATTCGTGATAACATGGGAAAAAATAATATACTTACCAAATAATGTGTATTTCACAAAATGTTCCCAAATCAGCATTGATCTTCTTTTGGGACCATAGAATGATTTGGACTGGCTCACAAAACAGTAGGTACTTACTATCACACAAAGTCTACGGGATAATCGCGCTTGAAGGGCATAAGAAGAATGTATGACAATTAATTAGTGGTATCAAATAGCACATTTTTATATTATACAGGAGAAAACGAGCACGCGGGTCACCTGATGGTACGTAATCACCGCCGCCCATGGACAACCATAGCATAAGTACAGTCAAAGGCATAAATATCTATACAGTCATAGCGCCAAATACATAATATGTATACATCGACATTACGGTTAGTGACATAAAGGTGTATAGATATTTTTGACGTCTTGGTAACGTACATATAATTTATGCCCTTGACTGTAGGTACACAGTAACTAAAGAATACTAACAGCATCCAGCTTCGTCCGAGCCGTCGGGGCAGTCCGGCGTGCCGTCGCAGCGCAAGTGCAGCGGCAGACAGCGCGGCTGCAGCGCGCACCGCAGCGCGCCCGCGCCGGCCGCCGCGCAGTGCGCGCAGCCGCGCTCGTCCGCCGCGTCCGCGCAGTCCGGCACGCCGTCGCACGAGCGCCGCGATAGCGCCAGCCGCTGCAAGCCGCCGCGGCAATCTGCAAACGTTCTTGTCTTAAGGGCGGTAAATAAGGAATTACGAACGAGAGTCTATTAGAAGCCCGAAGTCGAAGAGTCGATGTTCGTAATTCTAGTACCGCCCATGCGACATAAAATATTTTTCGTCACATTTGTGTGTAAAATTGTATATTTGTAAAAGAAAAACTAATCTATAATATAAAAGTGAACCGCCAGAACGGGACTAAAAAACGAGACAGAGCAGGATGGCGCTCTACAACACCATTTTGATACGTTTCTCCCAAACAAAGCATCATTTATCTGGAATTTTAAAGCAATTTGATTCTTTGACCTTGGTAATCGCGAAAAACTTGAGAAAATATGATATTGGGTGTGTACATTTTGTATATTAAGCAAAATAAAATCACAAGTTTAAATTTACTTAGGTAGAGATTACTAATGATTTTTGACTTTCAACAACTTTTCGGCTCCATACCAATTCTAACTTCGATAGCGACTTTTGAGGTCTTTAGGAGAACTTTGAAACGTTTCAGATTCCCAGAATTGCTGGCGTTTCCAAAATCTTCAAATAGAACCTACCTGGCTCAGGTGCACAGGACCCCGGTCCGAAGTAATCTGGGAACCTCGCGCAATCGAAGTGCGGGCGCAGACGATCCGGCAGCCGCGCGCCGCAGCCGGCGTGGAAGGCGCGGCAATATGCCCGGCACGGCGGCACCAGCCGCGCGTGCTGGCAGCGGGGCTGCAGTATTTGGCACACAAAGTCCTAAAAAGAAACGTTAAAGGTATTTTAAAAAAAAGCTTATTTCTGTGGTTTAAGATCGGAATTTGATCCGTCGGATGTGGTACCTAACTCTACCTTAGTTATACATTTGGTCTATGGTTGTACCTATATTGGTGCAGTGTATAGTCAATTACATATTCTGTGACACGTCGTGGCAGACTTAGAATTCCTTGAAAAGTAGAGTTGCCACATTTCCGTGCAGTACCTAGGTCGAGAATTCGAGATTGCTGACTGCAATGTTAGTCAGCATACTTGAATTTCGGGCTGGTGTAAAACCTTGTCGTAATAAGTTTTCGTAATGACACCGAGACATTAAAAAATTACGATGCGAGATGACTCTACAATAGCAAGAATATTAATTATTTTAATGAAAATATCTCTCGCAATCGCAACGACTTATACCTATTCGTTCCTATCAGAATTTTGACAGTCATGCTGTTTAGACACCTGTTAAGACTATTCGCTCTGCAGCAGATAAAACGGTTTTCGTTATGTAACGGATACTTAGAAAATAATTCTAAAAAGTGCCACAATATCGAGACCCAATACTTATTTCCTAAACACTCTTGCTGCAAGTTATTTGAATATCCAAGATTGTATAAAGCCCGTCAATGACCGCTATCTCGGTCACTTGTTTTGCTAATTTTAGTATACGAGTACTTACTTACCCACTCAGTTGTCTATGTTTGGAACTTGTTTGTTCTGATCTAGAAAGTAGGTACCTAAATTAATTAATTAAATTTTATTTTCACCAATCAAGCATTTTCAGATAACTATTCTCCTTAGATAAATTCCTTAATTATATCTATGCGCAATTTAGAGCTTATGTATGAGGTGCTAAGAAGGTACAGTATTGATTTTTGCCTATTGTGATACGAACCTGCAGGGCTACTACGAAACTCGAAACTCGAAGTTAATATCATGCGGTCCCTCTAACACTTACACTGTATAATACGAGAGCGAGAGGGACGGTACGATACGAACTTCGAGTTTCGAGCTTCGTAGTAGCCCTGCTGTTTTTAGGATAGGTGAGTAAGCTGAAGAACTGTTTTACCTGCGCTAGATGTGAGCATTCTGCGTCCAAAAGTTCCCTGAACGCAACCAAATCTTTGAGCAGAGCTTCCTTATTATGATGCCCGACCAGGTTGGGGTAAGTCGTCACATTGTAGGGTAAATGCGAGCAAAGCGGAAGGGAGATGGGCGCACACTCTCTCACTTCTTCTACAGTCTCTACTGTCACTGGTTCCGTAGTTGGCATGTCTACGGGCGTCGTGTCAGTTTCTTGCAGTGCTTGAGATGATATCACAGTACTTTCCTGGAAATTACGCAACAAAATATCGTTAGTGGTCATAGGCGTAATGACTGGCATATTAGTCTGATTACTCTTAAAAAAGTCGTGATGTATTGGTGCGGTTTTATGGTAGACGCGGTGATGCAACATCCAAACTATTTCGGCATAGCATTGTAAAGCGAGATTGATTCAAGCGCACCGATGAGAGTTTCGGAGACAGGCTATACTTTGTTTTTTTTTTTGCATTAGAAAAAGGGTATCTTGACGAGCCTTTTTATTGAAAAACGATTAAAAATACAGTGACTATTACTTATGATACCAGAAACATGTAACTGATCATATGTCCTTGCTAATTGTTACTATTTGCTGTGACTTATTTTTCAAAAGTGTTTTTCAATAAAGAGACACGTCAAGATCGCTAGGTACCTTCTTTCTAATGCTAAAAAACGAAGTATAGTTGGCGCTAGTATAGTGGGGTTCATTTGACAGCTTTGACGTTTGTGTCACGTTTGTGATTGGTTAAATAACTGAATGCGCCAACAGCAAACAAGACTGTAACATACTAACGCTATTTAACGATATTTTTCCTGCCAAGAAACCCTCATTTTATTACACACACATACATGTATATATTTCTATAAATGCTTTACTGTAGGTACATAGAACATATGAAATTAACAGACAATAAAAAACAGATCGTAGATGTTGCCCTGTCCTGATCTTGAACTATCACAGGTTATGGGCCCATTACGCCCCCTTACTTCGATATGCAGCGAGTCTGGCACCAAAGTCGTGTTGAAGTAGCTGCCAGGCGTGGCCATTGAGCGCGTGAGCACGCCTGCCACTTCTGCCGTGGTGACCGCCGTGAAGATCGGTTCGAACGACACCTCGAAATGGACTCGCGTGTCTTCTTCCGCACTGCAACGATTGAAATAGTTTTTTTCCAACATGCCTTCAAACTTTAAGTGAGAACATTAAAGACTTTCTATCACTCCCTATCACTCCACAAGCCAATTTGGCAATTAGAGTTACTGTTTTCGAACTTTACTACTCAGAGATACCATCAAGTGCAGTATTGCTAAGTAGGTACATAAAAAAATACTTTTTGTTTTGAAAAATGTTGAAAACAAAGGAATGAGAAGCCATCCAGGTCCTCCAATTTTTTTAATGAAAAAGTAGGAAATAACTGACATTTGAAGAAACTTAGGTTAGTTAGTATCCATTTACAACAATTAAAAAAAAGTGATCAACAGTGCAATTGTATCCATACAATTTGATGTAATTTTCCCAAGATGTTAAAGCAAAGTCGGAGTCTGTTGCTAATGTAATATTATTTAATAATGAAAATATCTTCACGGTTTACCAAACTCGCTAATTATGTAAGTACGTTAAGCTGATTAGTCACGAAAGCGACGTGGAAACTCTTTAACTGGGTTAAAAATAAATAAACAAGGATTAAGAAAACCTTTACCTACTATTTTCTTATCTAACTACCGGATGTAATTGTTATTTAAGTACAGTTATCCTGACAAATTAATGCCGAAGTTTAAATTTAATTACTCTCCGCGTAAGAGAAATTAATTTACCTACTTGACACTGAAATCATTTACTTCAAATGTACTGTTTGATTTATGTAAATGAATGTCTCCCTGTTTCCTTCTTTAGCTCCCCATTCCGGTAAGTATTACAATATCGACCTATGCATAAATAAGGTAACTACTAAGTATAAAGTTAAGACTAACCTAACAGAGGCCTTATTGCCTAATGTTTCTGACGCTTGCGGTCGTAATCATATGACAGTATTTGTATGTGGAATCTGTCATTTGATTGCGATCGCGAGCGTCAGAAACATTAGGCAATACGGCCCCAGGTCTAAAAATATAAACAAAACACAATCAATCACTATCAAGTTATCCTGCTTGTTTGCGCCACATGTATCGACAATTTCTCATTTTCCGTGTGGTTTCATTTTGTTTAGAATTCAAGCCACGTTAGGAAAAGGTCTGCGTGAGAAGCCCCGCGTGAACGCTTGTAGATCGACCTTCACTGTATTCCAACGACGTGCCATACATATAGAAAATACAAAGCTTCCAAGCGGGACACGTATAAACTTTCTCATGTCAATATGAAAATGAGAACATGTCGTTAGTTCCTGTTCCTTCACAATCTAAAGCCTACATAATGCCCATAATCTCAAGATCGTAGGCCTACCTTTAATGGAACTAAAGGCCCGCTCACACGCGATTGCAGATCTTTTGTAGTTTTGTAAGTGGCCATAAACGCTGCAATTGGTCTGTTGAGCGCATAGCTTTACTCGGCGTTCGTTACACGGTATTTTTCTAACACCTATACTCAAGCTTTGTGCCCCAAATAATAGGAAACATTACCAGAGTACTTAACAGCGTAGACCAGGTACGTGTCCGTAAGTAATTCTATAAAGTACATATATCATATCATATCATATACGCGTGGTTCAAAACACACTTGGCCGGTTTTTATTTATGTGAAAGGTAGACATTACTTTTTCATTTAAATAAACAATGCTTAAGTAATCCTTAATCTAACAACTAGTAAAGTTCATGCAGTATTTAATTTTATTAAACTTTCTAATAAGAATACACCAAAATTAAGCTTACGAGTACTTACTGGGCATTTCTTGGATGATTTAGTTTAGGTACATAGGTACAAACAAGCTCTCGTACACCTAAAGTCGCGAGTAGGAGCCAGGGTCGCCCGACACTGACATTATGAGTTTTATCAATTAACTGCTCTCTCCGACTGAGAAAACGCCACTTCACATACCACCAATAATTCATAGAGGACACATTGGTAGTTATTCGGTGAATTGTGCAGTTTTTTTACCACAACAATACTTATCAATTGATTGATCGAGTTAAGTATGTACGCTTAACTGTATTGTTGTATTAAGCACCCTGTCTCCGTTTTACAAAATTGAAATTAATGCTGCATGTACGACGTGAACAATAAACCTATGACATGTTGTTTCACCACGATGTTATAGCTCAATAAAAAGAGGGAAAACGAATTATAATCGTGTTTTCGAATCAAGTAACATTTATTAATGGATACCACAATAGGTTATAGCAGGACTTATTCAAGAAAAAGTTCGACTTAAATACGTGCTTTGCTTGTTTACGATTTACAACAATGTTGCACGCTCGATCCGACCTCGTCAAGATCACAAGAAAGTGAACTTTCTCTGTAAACAACCATATCGGCTAATAGCTGGTGCATTTTGAACGACTGAATGCTAGCGTCGAACACCTTCCTGTGTTTATGTAATGTCTTATTTCAATCAATCACAAACAAGATTTTTTTCTCGAACCATTCACTGGAAAATTAATCAGTCACTCTTGCTCATGCTGCTTACCGCAGCTGTGACAAAATATCTCTCAAATTTTACTTCGTAAGCGTCCAACAGAAATCACGACTGTAATATTAACTACATTTCTAGCCGTAAAGAACGGGCAATCATTTAAAATATTTTCTGCATTTAAATAGCGGTGAAGCCTAGAAACGTTAAGTACTAAAACTATAAATCTTATGAGAGCTATGAACCTACATGCCGTCCATATAATTACATACCTATGTACCTACTCGTGTAACTTAATTTCAATATTATAGTTACTACCTAGTCACCGGAGCACAGTTTCACAAAATTTAATACCTGTCTAAGGCGAGTATATCCGCTGACACGAAACAGGATCTGAGTTCAGAATTCCGGTAGAGATCGTAGAGGGCCAACCGCATTAGCCCTTCCCGCGTGTGATTGCCGCTGGGCTCGTCCCCCTCCCCCGGCCCTGCCGCCTCCCAGGAGGACGTCACAAACGAGCCTCGGAATGTTTGCCGGTTTAGAGGATCGCCAAACAGGTACATGTCTGTAAAGAGGTAAACATATATAGGGTATAGTATGTAGACATGCTCAGGTGTGTAATAAAATTTTAAGGGTGGTACGTGTTTCGAGATTGTGTCGTTTCAGCACCTGCGTACTGCGTACCCTGCTATTAAATTGGGATATTAGGCGTCGTTCTAACGATCGTGTGCTAAAGCTGTTCGGTGAACATGAGAGCTGCATTGTTTTTTTGTTAGAAACTGCTGTATGTAGCAGTAATTATTTGTTTATCTCTGATCGTGATGAATGCATCATTGAACGCTTCAAATACAATACAGTCCACTTGTCGCGGCCGCAAGGCCATTCGCACCGCGCGGACCCGCCGGCCTTTGCGTTCCGCGGTGACGGGCGCTCCGCTCGTTCCCGCCTCCGCCGTCACCGCTGACATCTACTGTTTATAAGAAAGATATATGTAACTTGATAAATGATGTACCTGTTCACTAAATGAACTTACGACCCCTACAATCTTGATAGGTACGCTGAATACAATCCATTTATCACACTTAGTTTATAAGTTTAATGTGGAAAATATCTTCCTTTTATTTTATTTATATCGACTAATATAAAAACAGTTACTTATACAATAAAAAAATGACAAAAATCACAAAAAAAAGAGAATAAATTATATAATAAAGTAAAACAAAAACTACTCCATACTCGTCCGCATCTTACTTGGCCCAAACGTACCCATTGTATGGCCAACGAGACCCGCTGGACCAAGTACGACCCGGAACGGGGGTACTTGGTTGGTCCTTTTATTATTAATATAATTATGTATCTTTTACTCTAAGTGTGTTAATAAAGGCCTATTCTATTCCATTAGGTACTTATCATTGCAACTATTAGACGCTAAGTCAGGTGTTTTTATTGGTACATAAGTACTGTTATGCTATGCCGATGGGACAGATCTACGCAGCAGCCACATTTAGCTAGATTTCGTACTTTTCATAAAGTTTAGCTCACCGCTCATGAAAATAATTTTAATACTTAAGTGAAATGCCAAAATGCTTTCATTGGCATTATCGCACAGCTCCATTAGGCACTTAAAGGTAAGTTTGCTTTGTCGGATATCGGTTTGCGCGACGTAATATCCGTACTTGCTAGCTTTGATCGTTACGATACACAGTACCAAGCCTATATTATCTACTTACTACCCACGATCTCTCCACAATACAGGTGCCTTCAAATTCTTCCGGAATAATTTAGTCCATACCTGTTCGTTTGATCTTCGTCTCTTTTCAATTGTAGTTAACAGGTATTTAAGTAGTTATCTACTTACTATGTACATTTTGTCGATGTTCAAAGTGTGCCGCATCAAAAGAGAGACTAAGTCAAAAATTCCGATGAATATAGGTATCCTTAATTTACAGGCGCGTTCAGGTAAAGTACCTTACTCAATTAGGTACCTCCTGAAATATTCTGGAAGAATTTGAAGACACTCTGTTAATAACTGATCCTTCAATCGTATCCAGTAATTATCTACGTAAATAGTTATAAGCATTGGTTATTTTACAAACAAAGCCTATCCGGGTCCGGGTTACAGTGCTTCAAGCAGAAGTTTTTGCAATCTCGGCTTCAAATTAAGTATACTTGGCAACTCCCTATTCGAATCGAAATTGCCAAAGTTTGTCATATATTTTGCAATGTTTATTTTATATCGGGTTAAGTTGCCTTCCCTTTTGAATTAGATTTTTAGTTGCTTTAAAACAAATAAATAGTTAGTCGATTGGATTGACAAATATTATTTGTCATGATGGTCAATTATTGACTAGACAGCGTACATTACACTTAGATAAATATATACAAACATCTAAGACTCACGTACAAAGTTAAACATTCGTGTATTCATCATACAAATATTTGCCCGTCACGGGGATCGAACCCGCAACCGCTAGCTATCGCAGTTAGCTATCCGACCGTCTATGGTCGACATTATGTACATTATGGTGTTATGTATGTATGTGAGTGCTGTCACTGGCGTGGGAAAAGGTACCAACGTCCAAGGTAGACGGCGACGGCTGCCAACAGCAGCAGCACGAGCAGCGCGGCAAGCGCGGCGCAGCAGCCGCGGCACGGCCGGCTCAGCTTGCGGCGCGTGAAGCGGATGTCGCTGCTCACGGACATCGTTGACTCCGGCGGACGGTGCGCGCGGCAGCGCCGCTGCTGCGTCCAGCCGTAGCCCAGCTATTAACAAAGTTTATAATCTAGTTAGGAGGTCCAAAAACTTGTTTTGTTTTTCGGTCTATTACATTTACTTTGTTCGATTAGACTTTAAACTTTTTTATTGCAAAGTTTTGACAAATCTAGCAATATTTAACTACAGGTAGCTCTAATTTTACGATTTTTTGGACAAATAAATATCAGATGATTTTCTGTCGAATAAATCGCACTTGTTAGAGGTAATTTCGAAAAATTATCGCTGTAGGTTTTTATTTGTAAAACGACTCTACATTATACATTTTAACTTTAGCGGTACAGTAATCCAACCCTGATCATCAAACAGCGAAACCACATTATACTAAAAGGAGGTCAACTGTCCGATCGAATGTCTCGCAAGATTATAAAATAAAGTAAATGTCAAGCTAGGCTCTATTTCGCGCTGCAGGTACTTTTAGAGCAATACTAGGCAATACCGTTTATGTCGGGAAATATCACTACAGCTTTGATTACGTAACGATGAAGTAAACAAAATTATCTTAAGTGTAATTTTGAAAAATACCCGTCATACTTATTGTTTTTAGGGTTCCGAACCTCAAAATGACAAAAAGATCACTTTGTTGTTTGTATATCAAGATCTCATTTCTAAGGAACACGTGGAGGTATGCGTATGCCTCCCTAGTAGCAATATGAAACACTACATTGTGGGTAATGATTTCTTGGCACCAAAAAAATATGTTTCCGAGTTCGCTTGATCAAAGATACCTACCTATAAGTGAGTTTTCATATAAAAATAGTAGAAATCAAAACCTGTGAGGTATTGCCCGTTAACATAGAATTATCAAATTAGACTAGAAGGTTCATAAATAAATAGTAGATTGTTCAACGAGGGACTAAAACAAGCCATAATGAGAAGAGATAATTAGCCACCCGAGTTGTTTAGTCTCGCGTTAAACACTCTACTTTTCACTTTATATACGAGGAAAAAAATAATGTTCTGTTCAAAATTATGTTACAATATTACTTTTTAAAAACGTACCTACGCTCGACTAATGGACAGGCCATCTGTTCACAATTGAAATAGAAAAAAAAAATGTTGCGCGATTTTGTTCTTTTCTTTTATAATTTATGAAGTGACGTTTTCAATGCTTGCATATTTAGCCAACAGTTTAAAGAATGATAACATTTTAAAACTAATTGAACTATGCATATTAAAATGAATTAATCCTTAATATAATTGAATAGATTTATATTCCTAATTATTAATTGTGTTTCACGAAACTAAATCGTGTTGTTTTTAATATTTTTGCACAGTAGGCATTTTGAGGTTATTTACACGCCCTGAAAATCCTCCATTCACAAACACCGTGTAGGCTGTTTAGGGGTTTCCAACGTAAATTTGAAAAAAGCTTTAATCCCTAGAGAATAAAAAGGAGCTTTAGTCCCGATAGGCAGAGACTAAAGTAACATTTTAAGAGCATGAGAAGTGAAAAAAATCTAAAATTACTTAACCGCAAAAAAAATCGTTTGTCATAGAAATACCACGAATCGGACTCGCACTTGGTCGGTTTTTAGATTTTACCTGTACTCATAATTTAAAATTTTACCTTCTTAATTCCCAGCATGGTCTATATAGTCTATGCGATGCGAGTTAAGCTAAGCTGCGGATTGTTGGACGCACAGACAGACAGCCATGGTGAAACTAGAAGATTTCTGTTGTTGCCACCTCGACTACGGAACCCTAGTAAAGGTGACCATTTTTCGCAATACTCTCAGTTACTTTACACAGTAACAAACAAGTGAATAACAAATAGGTTCCATTCATGACGATTGCTCAAAAATCATGACTATGACGTCTGTAACCAATTAGAGGACAATTGGACTGATTTTGGACGAGAATGCCATAGAATTATGTGTTTGCCACTCCGTTTGATGCAATTACGACGCCGCGCCGGGTTTGAATGGTGCTCTTCGTCTCCTTTTGTAATGCGTATATACAATGAACCGTGTAATGCCGCTATAGAACAGGTTACGAGCAAATAAATGATACGAACATGCTGACAGGTAGGTACTTTCAATATGTAGCTTTATCTTAACTACAACCACAATGAGACAATAGCAGTTGGGCGACCAATTAAGGCAAGCGATTTGGATGCACCTGTAAGCTTAGAGGTATGAAACAATTTCCCGAATTTGGCCAGCGTTACCTAACTATGAACTTTTGTTTGGGTTAATTGTTTTACCCACGGTTTGTATTCGCGCTTAAACCGGCATAACAGTCAAAGATCAACGACTTAATATTATGTTTAATGAGAAAAGTTAAGCTCTAATAACGAAGTAGAATGTAGAGATATTAGGTAACAAGTTAAGTAGCGCATGTTTCTGCGATGCTAGGAGATGAGAATCGTTTCATTGGTAACTAAGTATATCTAATGGTTTACGTAAAACGTTTTTTGTCTCAACTTTCTATTCGTTTTGAAAAATCTGATATATTTTAGTTTGAATCACGAAAACGAGCACGCAGTTGGCCACAGTAAGCAAAAGTCGAAATTAAACCTGAAAGTAGGTATACCGCGGGTTGCCGACTTTGCAGAATCAGCAGCTAAATAGAGATATTGCTTTTAGTTGCGGTATCACCGTCTAATTTAAGCCTCCTTTAATTACTACATACTATAAAAATAATGCACACCTACTCGTAAGTGAATTAATTTGCGGCAAAAATGTTATGTACAAAGCAAAAGGTAGCGCCACGTGTGGTTGGCCGATACTATGCGGTTGAATCACAGTAGACAGTTACAGAAACGCAAACGTATTGTCTGTTTGTAACTCTTGTAAAGTACATTTTTATTATCAAGTATCAAGAATGCGGATGTAAAGTAACTATAATATCATAGACGTGTTTTAACTAATGTAGAGTCAGTCGACTAAGACGAAACATAATATCCATTACATTACACTGTATAATTAGAAGAATTTAGCCATATTACATTTAAATTAATGCAAAGTCATAGATATAAGTTTTTAATGTTGCATGCTAAAACTACTTAGCAAAAAATGATGTTTCAATTTTCAAAATGTAACACCTTACTGTACTATTTTTTATGCAAATAAAGATGATTATGATTACAGCATATAATTATCTTGATTTAAATGTTTTAGTTTGTCACATAGACTAATTATACACCAAAATCACAATAGGACTAAATGTAAGGTACCTACTTATATTTTGTTTAACTAATGGCAAGAAAGCGGGCAGCGGCACGAAATTGCATGAGTTTATGTTGCGTCAACATGACCACTATTATACTTCAACTTGGAAATAATTGAATGTCAGATCAGATAATGCTAACTTACTCGGTTGTGTAAGTTGCTAATACACTTCCAGCTTATTGTTAAAAACATATTAAATAAGTTCATTGGCCAAAGAAGTATATAATATTGCTGTGGTACCTACCTACACCTATCTACGCAACCTAGTCTTCCAAAGAAGTTTTTTTGGGAGTACTTGTTTTGCCAAACATGTCTTAAATCGAGTTTTGCTCGACATGTTTCGGGCTAATCCGTAGCCCTTCCTCTTAGGAAGGTTGTTAGGAGTGCTGCAGCAGCCGCCGAGTCGCGATGCTCCTAAGAGAAAGGGCTACGGATTAGCCCGAAACTGACGAGCTAAACTCGATTTAAGACGTGAGTTATCCGGGTCAACATAATTTAATATGAGTCAGTCTCACGGTAGTGATGTTCAAAATAATACAAGTAATTAAGTGTTATACATGAAAAATAAAAAGCCGACTTAGGCAATAGGCGGTCTTAATGCTGAGGAAGTAAATGCAGAACTCGGTATACAAGTTAACTCGATCATAATGAATACCGTAACTAGTTATCTATAATTTACAATAGGTTGCTTATTAACACTGTTCAGTGTAAGTACATTTAACAATCGCTAGATTAAGGCCTCGCGTGCCAATGCTGCCAGCCTTCTGAGGCTTACAATGAGCAGTGACGGTGATGATGGCGGGGGTTTTACGTAATGTGTCAGGTTAGAATTAAGTAGTTTAATTAGTCTACCAGAGGGCAGTTTAAATACAGATATGAATTTAATTAGTTCACCGAATTCCACTAAACAAAAAGTATTAATCGGTGATCATAATAAAATGTTTGAATATTACTGAAATAATTTGCTCAATAGGTACATTTTACTGCATTTAATTGCTATATTAAGCAAGTAAGATTTTGATTAGTATCGCTCAGATGGTAAAGAAATTGCGGTGTTCATTTAATAACTTACTAGCAGCTATTTTGGGCAAAGGATCAGCCTCGCGATCCAACGTGCCAATGCTGCCAGCCTTCTGGGCACAATGAGCAGTGACGGTGATCTGGCGGGGGTTTTTTTCGTAAGTAGGTTAGTTTTAGTTTAATTTTAATTGTTGTACATAGTTATTTTTTTTAATTTAAATCTTTTTAAGTTATTGTTAGAAAGTTATGCTTACTAGCAACGAAAGTATGCGGGTAGGTACTTGGGTGGTTAGTGATTTCACGATTATTCCATTCAAACCTTTACTACAAGGACTAAGTTATGTGCAATGCAACTCTACATTCTTAATTTGCTGTAAGTCAAACTCTAGACGAATGACGTCAGGTTGCACAACGCTGCAGCCTTTAATCTTGGAAGATTCAAAGCTCGAGGCGAGCTTGCAAAACTTCCATTTGTTTTGTAATGCCCCTCTCATTTAGTAGTCGTTTTAGGAAATATATGAAACACGTTGAACAATTTGCTTTATTTTCAAGCTTGGGTTCAAGTAAACATGTACGCACTAAATAAGTAACCTTCTGTAATCGCAAAAGCGTGACACTCTGACATACAAGTGGCATTTGAACACAAACACCGAACAAAGAGACTGTTTTGAAGTATTTTCGTTCGAGCCTCACCTCTCGCAAAAACAAGGCCGAGCTAACCGCGTAGCTCTCAGAAATGCCTTCCCAAGTATTTCTTAGCTTTTCATTTTGTAATTATGAAACAGAACAATTGTGAAGACTAGAAACTTAATGTTTCAAACACCTGTTCATTATTAGTGCGTCCACATCATTAACTAATTAAGTACCACTTTTTTTTGTAACATTTTTGTATTCCCTTTTTGTACAATAAAGAGTATAAACAAACAAACAAGTACTTACCTTACTTAGGTACTTACGAATAACAGTATAAATCATCCAAAACCATGCCCCATTTACATCTGAGCTTTCATGCAAATTACCCATGCTAACGCCAATTTACCCGATAACGTCATTTTCGTGCAAAATTATCTCCATGAAATTATTTAAATCTCGAGTAAGAAATCCGTTTCCAATTGGATACGCGTAATAAGGCAAATGTATACAGAGAAGCCATGATTAATCATTTAGAAACTTGGAATTTCGATGTTGAAATAAGCGGACGCAAAGTAGAAAATTTTAAAAACTTGATTTGGGAAAACGCGTCAGACTTAAATGCAGGAAATGTAGAGTATGGCGCATTTGTGAATGCAGCGTGCACTTGTCGCGACCTACATCCCGGCCCGGCACGTTCTGCGCCCGCGCTGCCGCAATCGCAACAAAGGCCTGGCGCTATTCACACTTCCAGCTAGTTTCTATTATGATCTCTAACACTAACAATGTGCTCGACATCACTTTCGTTCTATACCTAATACCTACCTATTTTCAAATAATCACCGTTGATTTTTCCTCTAAAAATTCCACTAGTTAGGGCCAGACCGTTTAAACGTCAAACGAAAAACCGCTATCTACTAAAATTAGGTACTTACCTGAAAAACTACCTCTACTATAACAAATATTTTTTTTTAGCTGTATTTTTAAGGTAACTTTTAAGAGAATTTTTCCTCACACTTGTACTTATACCTACTTTTAAGTTGCAGGTAGCTACTTTTATACTTGGTCGGCAAAACATTTTATTCAATTGACGTAAGTAAAAAACAACCTACTAAAATAGGTATACTAACTACCATGTCAGGAGTTCTTTGCACACTTTATTTTATAGTTAGAGTAATTATTAAGATTTTTTTTTTAAGCGTTCGTCGATATATTTAACCTTTATGCTTAAGCTTAAACACCTTTTTTCCGTAACAAAGCTAACGCTCGTGAACGCCTCCTTTTGTAAATTTTCCGTTTCGATCGAAGTATATTTCGGAACAATCGCGGCGCGGAAAGTGTCTCTAATGCATGGACAGTGGCCAAACTGTCGGTAAAGAAAGCAACGTTTTACAACTGACAATTAAAAGTGGAAGTAAGGCGCCGTGAAAGTCAATAGGTAATTCGGCGTCAACCGGTATTCAATACATCGATTACATGTATGATCTTAGTAAATTAGATGCGAAAGCTTATGCATTTTTCAACTCTATCATGTAGTAACATCTTGCGTTTATATTGTGCGTTGAAGCATATCAAAGTTATATGCCTCATGCCTAAAATCTTCAAAAAATGCTACTACGTTTTGAGTTATCTGTTCAATAGAAAACATGCATTAAAACATAAATTTTCACGGATTTAGGGGACTTTGACGACTAGGTAGATACAATTCTTCATTTGTATTCAGGTTTCTGACATATCATCCGAGCTGCTCATGAAATGAATAGCTATTTAGTACAAATCTTCAACAAGAGATAAGCGCTTTCGCGATAATGCTTTATGGAAGTGTCAAAAAATTATGTATACGAGTAGGTAGCTTTACAACACGCAAGGACTATTTAGTACGAATGAAGCTCTAAGTTTTTTCTCTCAAATTCTAAACGAAATTATTTATGTCAGATCATTATCTATACTTGGTTTGGATAGGTATTTAACTAAATGTAAATGTAAAAAAACAACGTCAATTGTCTTAAATATTGAATTTCCCCCAATAAACTATCTGAACATTTACATTTCTGTAATGAAATACACTAGTCTAGTTTGTATTACCAAATCTGGCAGCTGAAGTTTGTTTACATTTAGTTAAACACCTATCCAAAACCAAGTATAGATCGTTAAAGTAGCAGCTACCCTATGCCCAATAACAAATAACATTCTGCTAAACTACTGAGGCAATGATTATATCTGATTATACTGACGTGACTATACTTAAGACCACGGGTGCGACAGGAGAGATTCCGGTGCGACATCAACGATTTCTCTTTGAATCACGACGCCTATTTGCCTATCATAACATGACTATTTAGGTAGTTCTTATTCGTGACGCATTGAATTAGGTTTCTAAATAAGAAAGAGAGAAAAGAAAAACTTATTCGTGGCAAGAATTTGTTTTGCTTGTATTTCTCAAAATACAAGCAAAGCAACCTGATGAGGTTAATACTTGACGTACCTAATGCCTTATACTAGGTACTACTTGTACTGTATTCCTATGCTTACGCTTATGCGGAATTTGTCGAAAGTTGTAGATAATTTAACTACATGTACATAATATCTTTCCACGTATGGCGTTCAGAACATGAATTGTTTAGTGTCAAAACTAGGCTAGATATAGTACACCAACTCTACATGAAGTAAGCAAACGCGAACTATGTCATACAATTTATCAACAATATTAAGTTATTTGCAGCCAACGAAACGGATCTATTGACTTGTAATGTAATCATATGTAACCGAATCGTGATATTGCGGTATTTGTCGTGACTATTTCGAAAACTAAACCAGAGTGACAGCTATATGGTAGAGTTATTGTAGAACATTTATGTCTTATGGATATTTCTTGCGCGGTCGGCAATAATATTGAATTGTTAGGCCACAGATTGGATGTCAGCGGCTAGCGGGGCGAATAGCGGAGCGGTGAGCGTGTTCTCTGTTCATTGTGCGGTACAGACGCTCGTCGCACAATACCATCAGTACATACATTACAGTGGTCATCACTACGTGTGCTGCCCAGAGATAACGCTTGCCGAGCCGTTGCCCACGGGCGTCTTGTTCGAAGCCATAAAGTGCTGGTATGCTATAATTTTTAAGACCTGAATGACAACTATCGTAATAAAATAATGGTTATGGACTACAATCGTTTTTCGTAGACATAAAAACCCCTGACGTAGGTTGAAAGATCGCGTATTTTGTGACAAGGGAATCTTTACCTATTTAATATTCAAAGGTAGAGATAGTTTTCGTTAACACTTTATTTTAAAAGCCCATGATTACAGAAGAAATATTTTAGGGTTCCGTAGTCAACTAGGAACCCTTATAGTTTCGACATGTCTGTACGCGGCTAAGCTCAGAGACCGTTAGTGCCAGATAGCTGTAATTTGGAGTGAATATACCTTTGTCACATTTGTCAAATTTGAAAAAAATCAGAATGGTAGTAAGTATATCAAATTTACAAGGAAAATTATAACGGCTAAGATTGCTTGAGAATTATTATTATTAGAAGTATGAGAGTAGGTAAATAGCGGCCTAAGGGGAAAAATGTACCTAAACTTGTAAAATTCCGTACACAACATGAAATCCTTAGAAAAATATTACTTGATTTTTTCGTAATGGCTACAAAACCCTATCTCGGGCGTGTCCGACACGCTCTTGGCCACTTTTTAAATTTGTTTATTTATAAATAGCTATTTCCCGCGACCCTGTCTGCGCAGAACTTGTATATCGCACCCCGTGGGAACTATGCCATTTTTCGGCAATATCTTAATACGAATCTAAATCAGTTCAATAGTTTAAGCGTGGAGAGGTAACAGACAGACAAACAAAGTTACTTTCACATTTATAATATTAGTAGTAAGGATTTCAGCGATTTCGTGACTTACTTAAAATGTCGTGAACTTTATCACCTTGCTGAAAACAGTTTTGTAATTCAAGAATTGCGATAAAATTGAGATTTTATTAGTGATATTTGCCATGTGATTTGTCTGTATTGATTGAACATGTTAATTAGCTATTAATTTTATAATGAGAAAAAGCTAGGTAACTCGGCGGATTTGTACGGTTACCTATGAAAGGAAGGTAAATCTTATAAATACAAAGGTAATAAAGAAGATGAGAGTTTTTTAAAGCAGTTGTCGTGCGTAAAAGATGTTATTGATGATTGAATTTGTTGAATGGCCAGCGGCCGAGTCGGAACTGCGCGCTGACCCGGATCACGTTACCACGTCTTCCCCGTTAACGTCCACTGACACACTTTTGCACTCAGCTGATTTACCATTTCACCGAAATTCTATAAAATATCACATCAAACCCATGTATGTATATGCAAGTAGCTTGTTCGTTTTGTGTTTGTTTCAATATTTCTCAAAATCTCCGTATCCGTTTGGGTGGGTAAAGACGAGCTTGTTTTTTTTATATACAGTATATATAGGCTTGCGTTTGGCCACAATCACGCCTGATGGAAAGCGAGGATGAGGCCTACGATGGAGCACGCTTGCCTAGTAAATGTTTTTTAGTTTTTTCTAGGTATTTAAAAAAAAATGCTTGCTCTCCGCTGTTGCATTTAAAGCTACACAACAGAGAACCGCTCTGAAGCTTGGCGAAGATAATTTGGACTTTGTAGTAGTAGTTAAATTACAATAAACTTTGCTCTGACCTTGCATATTTTTATAATAATCCTACTTACTAATATGTGAAAGTTTGAATGTGTGTTACCAACTCAATCACGCAAAAACAGCTGAACGAATTTTGATGAACTTTGGAATACAAAAATATACTTTACAATCAGGATTATTGGACAGACATTGGGTTGATTTCCAAAAACATGGCTTTATCTGTTGGAGAAACATGTGACCCTGTCAAAAGAAAACAAATTTTATAGTTTCAAAGTCCTTTACCTTCAAAACCATCGATTACTTGCATCCCTTAACAGAATGTCCCTTCCCCATTTACCCCTAATAAAAGAAGACCCAAACAGCGTCAGAGCCAAGGACACGAGTGATTTTTGACGGTACCTATCTAATCCGAAATAATCTCAAAGCCGTGCTTCTCGGAACCTTTACGAGCGAATGATTGACGTTGCCCCTTTTATTGGTTTTCGCGAATGATTGATTGAATCAGGATACTTTTGAGATTTCTGTTATATACTTAAGTACCTATGTTTGTGAAGAGATTGATTTATGTACGTGAGTACAGTCAGCTGCAGAAGTAGCTGCTCAAAATGATATAAACTACCCAGAATTCAATTCAATTCAATTCATTCGGAAAATAGATGAACCTTAAAGGACGCCTCTTCATTAATTTATTGATTGAAGGATGCTAGAAAAAAAAGGAGCAAAAATCGGCCAAGTACAGTCGAGTTCATAAATTTGTGAGCAAAAATTTTATCAAAAATATTTGAACACGACTCTATTGTTAACGGCGTAGAAACGTGTTCAGATATTTTTGATCAACTTTTTGCTCACAAGTTTATGAACTCGACTGTACAAATATGCGACAAATATTCAATATAGCCTTTTGATCGAATACTACTCCTTAACTTTATATAAACTGTGATAGTTTTCCTTTTAAATTCGTTATCTGTATGTACTCCTATATACCTACTCGTAGATATTTACACTACGTACGTATGCTGTTTTTTTCCCTGATTTTTTCATGCCACGGCTTAGCTAGTAAGGGAGGGCACTTAATTCTACAAAAATGGGCACTTTAGGTTTAATATTTGCAAGTGGATCACTAAATTGGAAATGAGCGTAACAAACTTACCTATAATGTTCTGGAAAGACCAACCAACGTCGAAACCCCAGAAACCCACACCATGAAATAAAACGAGTAGAAATTCAAGCCCGCTTTACGTGTAGGGAAAGTGCTAGAATGTTTTTTTTTCCAATTTTTTTTATAAGAAACCCTTGATACGCGAGTCCGACTCTCACTTGGCTCGTTTTTAGGATTCCGTGGTCAACTAGGAACCCTTATAATTCCGCCATGTCTGTCCGTCTGTCTGTCTGTCCACGGCTAAGTTCAGAGACCGTTACAGTCGCCATCAGATATTTCGGAGCGGCCAAGGTGTTCAAAAATATCGGCACATGTCCTAGGTATTATTATGATATTTTTGATCACCTTGGCTGCTCCGAACTATAAGGCGACTGTATTAGAAAGCTGTATTTTGGCATGAATATACATATACCACGCACCATATAAATCTGCCTAAAAGTTCATTATTTAGTACTAAGTTTTGACGCATTTTTGAGATACATTTTTTATGCGACGTCTTTACTTTACTCCCGGATTGTGTTCGAATCGCTTAACGGTATAGTGCCTATTAAATTATTGGAATTATACCTTTATAGTTTTTGTGGTACTATAGTACTTTTCGGATAGGATGGGTACGGTGACACATGTCATTAAGCAATTAAAGGGTTGTGACAATATAAATTCGAATCGATTTATTACGACTCTCGATTAAGTATGCTAAGGGTGTGTAATCGATTTTATTAGTGATACTTTATATTTTTAACTAGTTTTTGCCTGTTGCTTTACCCGCGTAGCAAGTGTTTTTGCTTGTATATCAGGATCTCACAAACCATGCGGTCTTCTTTGGCACTATATCAAAACTAATAACGGTAAAAAAATTAACAAAAACCGTAATAACAAAGTAACAGTTCAAAACATCAAACAATACGAAACACTCGATACAAAGACGCATTGTAAGGACCTTCGCTCTCGCGACTAATTGATGATGAAAAAAAAACAAAAAAATTTTTAGGGTACCTTAAATTCCATACACGTAAAGTGGGGATGATTTTTTTTCACTTCCGAACTATGTTGTGGCCGTTGTGGGCTATCGTTGGATATGTATTTGAAAATAAATAGGGGTTTGCAAACACTATTTATTGATAAAGTGAATATTTTCGGAGATATTCACTCAGGAAGTTCAAAAAAAAGTGCCCTTAGCGTTAGCGACTTAGATAGCTTGAGAATTATTAGTAGTTTATGAAGAGTAAATAGCAGCCTAAGGTATAAAATATACCTAAACTTGGAAGATTCGGTACACAATACGAAATCCTTAGAAAAATAATATTTGATTTTTCGTAATGGCTACGGAACCCTATCCTGGGCGTGTACGGCACGCTCTTGTTCATTATTATTATGGGCCTGTCCATTCCGTGTGCATAAACATTTCACTCTAAGTACATAATTGTTGCATTCCAAAGCACCGTTTATGACAATATTCTATTTATATATTTATAAAAAAGAAAAAGCAAAGTCCTTTGTCTGCATAAGGAAACCTTCACTGGGTTGGTACTCAAACTACTTCCTAGTGTCAAAACGAGTTCGATAAGATCAGCGACCGATTTATTATCCACATGCAATATATCTCTACATCTATTATACTTAATCGTAAAGCCTTATGCGAGCATTACAGCGCTCAACCTATACCTACTTAATGAGCGGCGAATGCAAAAACGCTAAGGACTGAAATCTTCTTACGTGCTTCAAGTAATGGATTCAACTCTACCAAACATGGCAGTTAGAAGCCTAAACAAGAATCTTAATTATTTCCAAGACCGGTACAGTACATTACATACATTTACCTAAATAGATGAGTAGCTGAGCAAACGCAAGCTACGGTACTTATTTTCAAGATAATATTTATTTTGAATCACTTCATTAGCGACTCTATTGGTTCGTAGTGGCGATCAGAAATTAGTAAGTACTTAAAAAGTACCAGTGTTCGGTGACTAACGGTGAGCAAGAGTAGGTACCTAATATTTTCGGTCTCTACACAAAATATTCTAAAGTAAATTACGATAGTCGCATACACGCGGTTCCGCCTACGATCGCTCTCCGAATATGCAGCCTAAAAGTGTAAGAATTTATGAATTTGGAAATCTACACGTATGTTTGAACAAGAAACTACCGTGAGGCTCACTCATATTAATGATATTGACCCGGATAACTCACGTCTTAAATCGAGTTTGTTTCGGGCTAATTCGTAGCCCTTCTTCTCACTCAGCAGCTGCTGCAACACGCGCACTGCATACACTGCGCTGCACTGCGTGTTGCAGTAAACTACTCTAAGAAGAAGGGCTACGGATTAGCCCGAAACATGTCGAGCTAAACTCGATTTAAAACGTGAGTTATTCGGGTCAATATCATTAATGTACACGTAGTAGGTATTAGCCAAATAGGTAATACTACTCCTAATCTATGTTAGATGGTTAGGGTCTAATGAATGATTAAACTGCGTAATGCCTTAATTCTGTTCTAATTTGCCTGAATTTTAAATTGTTATGATTCTACGGTACGGTGGTGGTGTACAAAAAAAAACATCGAATGAGATCCTCCAACTCCAACTGAGCTTAGGCAGCAGCTAAGTTATGATGAGATATCGAGATATTTTGTTATACCTAAGCGTTTATTAAACTTCATATATTTATTTCCATGATTCAAATCTTGTAATTTGATCCACTTCCAGTGGTCAGATTGACTTGAAATTTGGTATTATATGTAGGTTCGATGATTATGTAAGTACAGTCGACAAAAAAGTTCATTCAGCAAGAAAAGCTTTTATTAAAAATGAATTACTTAACAGAAACTTGTTTTAAATATTCCTACTGACAAACTTTACATGATATGCACGTGCGCAATAAATTTGCGCAGTTCCTTCGACAGTGGGTAAGGGGAAACAACTTACTCAATTACGTTTTTATGCAATTTTTTAACTTATATAGGGGTTGAGCTAAGCTTAGCGGAACGGAGTGCTTTGTATTGCTAAATCCAAAAGCTTCCTACGAAGTTTTAACATCTACAGTAGCTTTGTTTGTTGTAAGTCTTGAATAATTTGATTCGTCGCGTCGAATTTAATTAGGTATTCAGGCTAAAGGTGCATCAAACAAAACTAGAAACCAGTTGTCGAGTTCTGAGGAATCGAATCGGAGACTGCACTTTTTATTTTATAAAAAAAAAACCTCTAGAGCTATCTATATAAATAAAAATTAACGGCTAAATATGTTGGTAGTTAGAAGACACCTAAGCGCAAAACTCGAGAACGGCACTATATATTTTTAATTCTTAGAGAATCGGGAATCCAGGGGGATAGCGATAAACGAAATATTCACAGGCGAAGATGGTGTACCTATAGTCTAATAATAATAAACAAACCGAGCGCGATTCCTCAGTTTGCGCGTGGACTGTTAATCATAACTAGGAACTTCGATTACATTTGGCGATCGCTCTTAAATAAAAAAATAATTCATGTTGAGACATGGGCACTTAAAAAGCGCCTTAGCGATAAAAGTAAAAGTTTCCCACTTAGTAAAGAGAAAAGGTACTTTAGAGCTATTAATGAGTTAAATACCCATACATACATATAAAGATCTATCAATTGTATTCATAATCATCATAACAATACTGTGAATCACGCGTGCCGGTATTAATTAGCGGGAGCGGCGTGAAGACAATGCTAGAAACCATCGAATCTCACCTCTGACTCCCATGTGTTTTTCGATCGCGGCTTACTCTCCTTCATGCTTCCAGAGAACGTCATGACGACTATCCTTTGTCCAGCCGTTGCACTTTCACGTCACCCTTAATTTCAGGAAGGGGTCACTGTCCACAGCTTAACGATACACTTTAGAACTGTCGCTTTCTGTTATCTTTTTGCCGGATCGCTGGTTGTAATGTAAACATCGTGGGCATTAGCGCGGTGTCGCGGCGGGGACGCGCGCGCAGTGTTCGGTGCCGGCGGCGAGCGCGGACTGGCGCGGAGTCCACATCAACGCGCCGGCGCGGCGATCGGCGTCTTGGTAAGGGGAACGGACTACAGTTAACTTTCTCTCGTCTCAACCCGGCCGCACGTCCATAAGTTGAGCGCCATCGAAAGTGCTACCGCCGCAGCCTCACGGGTCAAAGCCTCCATGACATTACGCGAAACAATACTGTTCGATTGTTGGCTGATAACAAAAATTATCGATATCGACTGTATTGTAGCTGATATGGGTTTCATATTCGAGTGCTTGTCTTGCAAATAGGTACTTTCTCATTTCACTTTTTAACGGTGTCTTTAAAAATTCAAACAACATTTTATTAAAAAGGGACGTTTGGTGGTAAAACAAACACAATCGAGTATAAAACTTAATGTATAATCATGGTATTTACAGGCTTACCTTATATAAAACAAGTAATTATGGCTATTATAAAATATACTTATTACAACATGTCATTAATAATTTACACAATATTCAAATAAAAGCAACAGTAAACGGATTACTGAAGTTAGCAATTTGTATGTCGTAGTAGCACAAGAGACGCGCGATATCGTTGGAAAAAAGAGATTCCATAATTTACATCATAATTAAAATTATATACAGACACTTTCAAAAAACTCTCATTGGTAATTCGTAACCAATATTATAACTATTACGTTATTTTGCCATGACCATACACTTGTATCATAATTATTGTAACAAGATTAACATATTTCTACATATATGTACCAGAAATTTATATTTCCTTTATAAAAAGAACGTGCATCAAAGATATAAATAGAGTTTGCGATGTTATATGCAAACTAGTGGGTTAACACTTCATTGACACCACTGGACTATATATACTAAGTATAAAAATAAATTCTCTAGCTACAACTTCATTGTTGCCGAGAACGCCTTGTCGAATGTTAATCTACACATATAAAAAATCTCATTTGGAATACTATCGTTAAGAAAAAAATGGTGAACATAATGGTGTACATTGATATTGCTAACACAGCACCTTTAAGATGTAAGAGAATGCAGAACTTGCATTGATAAAAAATAAATTAGGCAGGCGCCCAGCCAGGACCTTATTGGACATTCGTATTACTTGCAGTGTATTGTTATAACGGTTGTATTTAATGGCTCCGTGCGACATTTGTCAATGGAGGGCTGCACGTTTTTAGATATATTTAAAAAACAGTGGAAAAGTATATATAAAATATATAAAAATAAGCACGAGAATTGGAGATAATCTAGAAAGTATGATAGTTTGTTAAATCGTATTCCAAATTTAGATTTTATGAAATAATTAGATATCATTGATACTACTTTTACACAGAGCCAATAATTAGAATTCCATTTTGACTCTCATGAAATTATATTTTTGGATTTTCAATTTAATTTGACATTCTCTTTTTAACGCCAAGTAAAAAATAAAACGATTTAATTAAATAAACCAAACGAACACTACTGATAATACACCGTATCACAATATTTTGGTAAGTTTACATATAATTATTTCAATTGTTTTTCATTTATGTACCTACTGCGTGGTATGAACGAAAAAGATTTCTATTCAATGCAGCTAAATTGAAGTTACATCGCCGTACGTTACCTTCGTTTTCATAAACCTAACTAAGCTACTCACACAGACGACAAGTTCATAATTTTCGTTCAACAGCCCCGTGAAATTGCACGCGATGTTTCTTCGATATAACAGCTAAATATACTCACTTCCCCAACAATTACTTGAGATATCAACAGTCGCATGATATATCGTAATAACATATATACATAGTAAATAATGGCAATACACAAGCTAGTTAAAAGAATTTAGTTGAGCCTTAGATCTTTGGAAATCTGAATGTCTTCTTATCATTACAATATCCGTAAACGTCTATATTTTACGTCAACGCTTTATTTGCAAATCTAACAAAACCGTTTAGAAAAATAAGTCGTCATTTTGGCTTCCAATTCTATCTATAATGGAATGGTCTCAAGAATAACCATCATTTACAACTTTTTAGCTCACTATCATAATATTGCATAAAGTACTGTGATTACGAAATCGCTTAACATGAGAGAAATATAATTAAATTATCGCGTAGTAATACATAAACCTATGTTAATGACAATATTATGGTTGGTATAATCAGTGACGGCCAACGGACTGGAGGTACGGGCAGCGGGGCGCCGGGGGCGCGTCGCGGTTACGATATGTACAACTAGTGACAAGTATAGCGTGTGGTCCGACACCAGCCGATAAACAGTAAGAGGGCAACTCACCGCAGTAGCCTTCGGCCGTCCGCAGCCTATACCAAAGCACTTCGTAACCCGGTACTCGTCACACATCAGTACTGTGCTGAGTGTACTCCCTAAAGAGTCGCGGCGTGGTTAGATGTTCATAGGTATAATTCCACAAGCATGAACTGTATTGAATTAACTTTAGTATAAAGCACGTCACAAAAAATGGCACCGCTACTACACAATGATACATTGCTGTATAAAATGATTTTAAATACACATGATTTCTATGTATGAGTTATAATAGATACTAATATAATACGATAATAATACATTACGAACGATGGTCTGAACACTAAAGTTTCAAAGGTTTCACATATCATATACCGAACTGATATTATTATTGCTCTCTATACTATAAATTTCAGAGAATACAATCAACATCACGGAGAAAATTTAAATGGTACCCCAATTACATGTACCGATTGATATCGTACCGAACGATACAAAATAATCTCAGAAGGCGTATTATATTAAGTTAATCTAAATCTTTATAGGAGCTTATTCGATCATTTAATTTAAGTCCTTTACGCAATACTTCGTTCAGCGTCGAATACATAACGCTACTTCTAAGTTGGAGCGTCCCGCTGTTTAATGAGTTGTTCCCGCTTATTGGCATGTGCCGTATTCGGTATGATTGCCGGGCGCCAGGTATGCCCAGGATGCATTATACTACTGTCCACTAAACGCCATCTGATCTAAACACGCGAGGTTACTCTCTATCTGTGCGTTTAACAATCACCACTCCATGTTTCCCTGTAGATGTTGCAGTTACCGTATTTCTTGTTCCATATATTGTTAGAAATCACAGTCATTAAATGATATTACATCAATTTTTGCGTGTCATAATCAGTTCAAAATGACGTTATCCGAGCATTTGATATACGGATAAGAGATGATAGGTGGTATATTAGCCGTAAGGATGTTTCTTTATTAACTAATAATATGGCATGCCTAGAATTGTGATTATAAGAGCAAAGTAAACACTTTATCGAGTAGGTATTATGGTCTTGGAGTTTTGGCAACTACAGTCTATGCTCTAATTTGTTTATTGTTATGTTGCACAGCATTTGGAAGCACTTATAAACAGTTTCAAAATTTTAATAGTTGTGCAGTCTAAATTGAGGATATTACATTAATCTGATTCTACTTATCAAATACGACACCTATATACCAATATAACACCTACATCTTTATTACCAAACAATATACAAGAAACTTTGCATATTTTACATACAAGAGCGCAACTTTGGTAGAACACGATAATGCAGTAAACTGTCTAAAACAACGTCTCGGGCGATATCACGATGCCCTTTTAAATGGAACTACAAAACGTTTCGCGATAAAACAGTAAATATTAGTGGCAGTATCCCACGGCCAAAGTTAAAAATTGCTTTCAATAATAATAAGACACGACAAATGTTAAATTGAATCAACTATACGCCCTCAATAACGCTATAATTTCCAAAACATAAATTAGATTGTGACCATAAAAATATATCAAGAATATGTGAAATAAATATGTTTAAAATCGAATCTAGCTTAATGACTACGGAGCTAAAAGCTAGCAATATAAGAAAAAATCACAAAACTACAAACTCCAATGATGGATACGTTTCACGTCTCAATACGATTCACTCGAATATCTCACAATGCACTGAGCTTCAAGCACATAATCTCAACATAATAATCAGTATCACTAACCTTTCTCGAAGGTCAATTCAAAGAATGTATAGGTACGCTTACAATACAACTTAACATAAAACGATACCACAAAAGTAATAAAATTGTACTCGGCAATAACTAGGATATTATAAAAACAGGTAAATTAAAACAAGATTGCACTCACGGTACGCATATACAAAACGTAAGTTTAGAACGGCGGTATAACGCAACTTTAGAATAATCAACACTTTACCGATGCGGTATGGTAAGTTATTGCATAGAGATCCTCCGTTTGTCGGAAGAAGTCAATATATATAAGTTTATATGTAATGAATCACAGACGCGTCGGGCCCGTTGGCCGCAGGCCGGCGCCCGGCCGCGGCGCCGCGTCGCGCGCGCCCGCTGTCGGCTAAGGCACGGCCGTCATGGTCTATGGAACCTGCAACACACCACTCGTCAACGGCACGAACACACCGAGCTCCATTTCAAACTGCACCTACATCGCAATATACGACACAGCTTATATGTAAGTTACACAGTGGTGTTTTAAACATTACAACTTTATCTAGATTAAATCAGCTTACCAATTTTTTCAAGAAGATTTCACATAACTTCTCAGTTGTATTGAGCAGTAGTGAGTGTTGTGCTAAGTTATGCTTTTGTAACTAAATTATTACATTGTGGTTGCGTCGTTGCAATTAGTACCTACCTAGACGCATGGAGAATTTCTTAAGATATACTTCCTATTTCTAATTGATTTGAACATATGAATTCGATTTAAGTATGATAAAATAGACAATCGAGTGTTACCTCGTGAGGTGCTTGCTATCCTCGTGAACGGCCATCTCCGAGCTTTTGAACTCGTTGAGCTCGCGGCGGATGGCAGCCTTGTCGCGCGGCGTGAGGCGCGTCCACGGCTTGTCCGCGCGCCGGTCGTAGTCGTGCGCCTGCGTACCACATAAACGACACGATCACTTTTATGTTCGGCCTAGCCGCCTCGCTCGCGTAAACCATTATGGCAGTTGAATTAGGGTTTTTCGACAGGCGAAATATTGCTAGATGGTGTTAGTATCGTGTGGTCCGTTCGGCATTTCAATATTGCTTGCGATTGGTTCATTTAGTTATTTATATTGGTTAAACCCCCTCATTTTTTTTATGAAGTCCCAAAAAATAAAAGGTAGAAAAGTTTTAAACATGAAACTACCGTGAGACACACTCATCCATTAATATTATAAATGCGAAAGTGTGTGTTTGTATCTTTGTGTTTGTTTGTATGTTTGTCCGTCTTTCACGTCGAAACGGGGCGACGAATCGACGTGATTTTTGGCATAGAGATAGTTTATGGGCCAGAGAGTGACATAGGCTTCTTTTTATCCCGGAAAAATGCATAGTTCCCGAGGGAACAGCGCGCGATAACCGAATTCCACGCGGGCGAAGCGGCGGGCAAAAGCTAGTATATAATTAGCTCGAAACATGTCGGGCTAAACTCGATTTAAGACGTGAGTTATTCGGTTCAATATATTTAATAGGTAAAAAAGTTTTCATTTACGTCGTATGAAAAGCCTCTGTGCAAAATTTTATGGTTTTACATCTAGCACTTGTGATTTCGGTATTTGACATACGATCAAATCAGAATTTTTGAATAAAAATTAGCATATGTGAATTAATCCAGAAATTTAACTACAGATCTGCTAAAAAAATACACCCAAATCAGCCCAGCCATTTTAGCGTGAAAAAGTAAAAAAACAATCAAACACACACGCACACTCACCTTTTCGTTAAATTAAATGTTGAGATTTCAGACACACTTCCTAATCACTACTTAATTCAACGAGACTGGTCTATTCAAGGGAACATTTTAAACACATCTTTTTATCCACACAACTTTTGCAATCCGTGTTAATTATTATCAATAATATGTGTATTTATGTCTAGGTCATCATCGTATTTATGTTGTTAGGTTCGCTCGTAAAAGTTAAATCAGGCGTTGCACGCTCGTTAACACTCCCAGTACAATTATCTCACCTGTGTGACCTCTATGTAATCGCTGAACCGTATAATCTTCTTTTCTTTTAGTTCGTCGACGGTGGGTCGGAAGCTGAGCTTGCGGAGGAGGTACCGTTTCTTTTCTTCCTTCTGTTTCTTTTCCTCAGCAGGTGACTGACCTAAATAAGACAATTTCGTTAACAATTAAATAATTCAAATGGACAAAAACTGTGGACCGAAATAGTGTTAAGATGAAACGGTCACACTAGATTTACTCGTAGATGGCAGAGTTAGTAGAGCATGTCCGGATATATTGTGATAATAGGAAATAAGAGACAGGGCGAGTCGAGATACGAAACACTGTTTTTTACCGGAATCGACTCTTTACCAAAAACGTGCTTCTTTATTTTCAAAACGGATTTGTGGACTATGAACAAAGATTTTTTTTTCTTTTAAAACCTCTTCCTAATTTAAACCAACCATTTGGAATCGCCGTTTTGATGGCTGATAGCAATTAATCTAAATTGTAAACGAAAGCAAAATAGGTCAATGCTTCCCGGTTTATGACACAGTAAAGCAATTAACCGATTTAATACGGTATTTGACTATTTTGTAATGTTTTATAAATTAAAACTACACAATGCCTGTTATCGAATAGAAAAACAATTTTTAAGCTACCTTTACAAATAACAAAGTTATAAAGGTTTGAAATTCAAGATAAGACAGAGAAAGACATACTGGCATGTGACGTCACACGCCAGTACCACCATACTTGCTGCATAGAGAAAGAGACAGGTATATAGATTTTTCAAAAAATCACTATAAATCCAATTTTCAACCGATTTAAATTTTCTCTTTGCTAAACACTATCTGTATATCTATATTTTCATAATAATATTAAGATATGGCAAAATCAGGAGTTGTCAAATACCGTATTATTCCTGTCGGATTTCAGGATTTCCGAGTTTCTATCATTTTAATCTTTACTCACGCAAATAGAGGGTTCAAATTGGATTTGGAGTAACTTAGTAACACGTAATTTCTTTGCACGTGAAACAGTTACAGCGAATATTGACAAGACAAGGTTATGTTTACTTATAATGGCCACGTTTCCTAATATAACCTCAGACTACGGCGTGCATAGAGTAGGCAGCAGGGTAGGCAGCGCTGGTTCTGGCTGGTGGCGCGCTGCTGAAGCGCGAACTACCAACTGCCTACCCCGGAATCGACCCAATTCACGACAACGAGTACACGCCTTGGTGGAAAAGTTAAAGATTTTTGTATGAAAGCCAGAAACATACTATCTATTTTAATTAAAAAACACTGCCTAGAAAAACTACTTCTAAGTTCTATTACAGAATTATGTGCACCATTTCCTCTAGTTGGACTTGAAACCCGCTATCCGCTAGATATAAAATGTTTCAACTTACTCTTGAGGATGTTTCTTTCGACGAGTTCCTCGGCGGTGGGCCGCATGGACAGGCGGCGGATGAGGCGCGCGCCGATCGCCTCCCACGACTCCTGCCGCTCGTGCTCGCTCGACACCACCAGGATGTTCCTGCACAGCGTCAACACCCTCATTTAGCCGAACCAACACCAATACCCCGATCACATAACAGTAACACCCTTGTTTACGTTCAGCTCGCACTGACGTAATTCCACTCCCGCTACACTAACGATACAATTCATCCGATCCGCGGCGCCCGCGCACAGGCAACTGAGCGGCGGCTTAAAATTCGCGAACCACGCATGACGCTGAGAATGTTTTCATAACGTCCGATTAACGTAAGATTTTGGCCAAGACCCAAAACCAGTGCAGGTTGAACTTAATTAATTGGCTATCATCAAGTTTGCTTCTCAAGATTTTCGGAATATTTAAATCCCATTTTAATTAAACAATGGAATAAACACTTATTATTTGACGACCAGATGGCCTAGTGGTTAGAGAACCTGACTACGAAGCTTGTGGTCCCGGGTTCGATTCCCGTGTCGGGGCAGATATTTGTATGAAAAATACGAATGTTTGTTCTCGGGTCTTGGGTGTTTAATATGTATTTAAGTATGTACGAGTATCTATCTATATAATTATATTTATCCGTTGCTTAGTACCCATAACACAAGCTTTGCTAAGCTTACTTTGGAACTAGGGCAATTGGTGTGAATTGTCCCGTGATATTTATTTATTTATTTTATTTATTTATATCACACTACGGAAAATTATAAGCGCAATGTGAAACATTAGAAGTGGTCGCTTTATTAGTACTGTTAATATCAATGCCAGTGCCAAGAGCGTGATCAAAGAAACAGGAAGAAATAAAAGATTGATAACAATGAGCTGGCCTGGCGATGCATACGAAAATAAACACTCCCAGGCATGGGCCGTTGCGACCGCGACGCGAGCACCGCGTCAGCTGTTGTTGCATGTACTTTATGTTTATGATAATTACCCTACCTACTACCCTACATTACGACGAATAAACAAGCATTCGCAGATTAATTATTTAGTGTTTTGTTTTTGTATTAAAAACAAATTATTAATACTTACTACCTATTTATGCGTCGTAAATGTCAATATCCGTGTCAGGACACTGAGCGGGACATTATTGTTATAACAAACCTTTATTCTCACAGTCCAAGTAATTTACATTGATTTACAATAGAGCACACGTGCAGGTCTAGATATTACAACAATAAAATGTGCCGATAACAATTTTATTATTATTATTATTATAGTAATCTTAAGTCTTGCTACTAATCGGTAACCGTTCCGAGGCCGTCGGTAATTGGAGCTAATTCCCAAAAGCCAGCGTCATCATCATCATGTCAGCCAAAAGACGTTCGCTGCTAGACATAGGCCTCCCCCAAGGCTCTCCACTCAGATCGGTCTTGTGCTTTCCGCATCCACCGCGATCCCGCGATCTTAACCAGGTCGTCGCTCCATCTTGTTGGAGGCCTACCGACAGCTCGTCTCCCGGTCCGCGGACGCCAGAGTATAACAAATTATTTTATTTCATTTCATTATATAGATATACCTGTTGATGAGCTCCTGTCGGTCGGGCCTGAGCGCGAGTTTGATGTTGAGGCTTTCTTTCCGCGCCAGCTTCGCTGCCACCCGATCGGACTCATTAGCGTAGTCTTCGCGGTACTCCCCCCCGCCACCCGCGCCGCCACCGCCGCCGCCCTCCCACGGTCGCGCATTCTCCTTGTTCTCCATCGCATTGCCCACCCGCACCGGCCGACTGCTGTCGTTAAAAAAAAAACAATTCTTAATCCAAACAGGAAAACTAATCGGAACAGATGCGGATGTCTCTGACGTCATAATCATAAAGTTCACAAGCGTCTACGCACGTACTACCGTTTACCGGATGACGCGTTAGGATGCGCTTCTTGCGGTTTTATGTTTATGACGTCAAATGATTTCATTTGGCCTAATACCAGTTAACGAGGTCACAAGTTGCACATGATTGACAGCACAGATATGAATAGCAGCCGTAAATCGTAAATTGCACTCGGAAGTATTTAAAATGATTATTGATTTTGATAAATCAAGAATGATTTAATCAATCTCAGACTTAATATGGTCATGGTAATGGTTAAAAAAAATGTAATTTGAAAATAATGTTTATAGTTTACACTAACAGCAAATAAACTAAAAATAACACCTATTTGTGCTATCTTAAAACATATATTTGAAACGGTTGTCTTATTTGTTCTGTCTATTCTAAACTAAAAGCTAAATGTACCGTATATCTAAGACATTGACATGCAACATATAACAAAATCATAAGTTATGATTCATAACATAGAACATAAACAAAAGGACATAAATACCATCCATTAATTATACACCGACACGGACTTTCATCTGTGCGATTGATTTAATAGCAATATCATAACATCAAAATCATAACACTCATTGTTCCGTATCGCATATGCACAGAATCTGCACGAAAGTTAATTAGTAGGTAGGTGTAAAGCCAACACTTGCGTGTGTATCGTTAAAGGACGGACGGTGTCTAGGTGAGGCGTCGTGCGGAGAGCATTCATCACGACAGTTACAGCGCCGAGAGAAAGATGGTTATGAAGTAAAGGGCGTGCAATGCACGATGCATGGTTTTGAGGCGAAGCGGCCGTCCAGAGGCCTATGGGTGTGCCCCGACAACACTGACATAGCGTGGACAATTACCATATGCGGATCCTTGGTTTGGGCGGCGGCCGTCTGCTCGAGCATGGTGGAAACAAACGGACAATTTTTCACAATCACGCCCAAATATTCACATAAGTAATGACAGTCCTCGTTTTGAGGCGACGTATGCCCCGGATGCATAAACGTCAGGGAGTTAGTATATTCTCATCACAATGGCTCGTCAATGATGTTATTCCATGCCTGTATACTAAAGGATGGCCTCAATTGTTCCCGCGGGAACTATGGATTTACGTATAGTTTTCTCCCCAAGGGAGTGATGACTTTAGTTTTAAAAAGTTAGTAGGTATATCATTTCAGACTATAGAGGTTTCAAGTAAGTCAACGTTTTATTTACATCTTTAAAACTTAGCTATAACCCAATTTACCCCATAAAAATTTGCCACGCTTCATGAAACTTCGTTATTTTGATATTTTAGCTTTATATCAAATTGTTTTGCAATCATTTTAGTAAATATTTTTTTAGCAAGTTGGAACAATCTGGCCGTAAGACCATTCGAATTCTAAACTAAACACAATTCTTAGCATTATCTATGGTAGACGACTCAAAAGTGACAATCAGGGGGGCTAGTACGAAATTCGAAAATCGAAGTTCATATCGTTTTCCTGACGCTAATATTATTTAATACGAGAGTGAGAGGGACGGTACGACACGAACTTCGATTTTCCAAAAAAAAATCCAAGAAATAAAGTATATTTATGTCTGAAAAGGGAAATAAACAGTACTTTATAAAAATTAACAGTAACAGTTTTTCATGTTTTAAAGACAAATTTTTGGATGCTTCTCGCACAACTTATCAATTTAGTATCATTTTTAAAAGCCTCATAGACCTCGTCAGAATCAAAAATAAAATAAATATCTACGAAACATTTTTTTTATTAAATTTTCATTGGCAGATTCGTTCTGAAACACCATTATTGTGACTATGCTGCACTGACTTATCGAAAACAGTATTTTGTATACTTTATTTTAGTTCAACAGACAGAAGTATAATGTAGTGTAAAACAATATAATACTGTTTTTTAACAGTATAGTTGGCAACCCTAGTAGTAGCCCCCTGTATTGGCGGGTAGCCATTATTTTATTCAGTTGTTTTCTTAGCGCCTTTCTTTTGATGAGCTGTGAAGTGTGTGGACACAAAATAGTTTAATTTTTTGCATTTTTTCCTCGCAATGTGATGAAAATCATTGTGTTTATCACGGGTCGTAAGGGGATTACAAACTCGAGTCATTAAAAGCCCTTCGCCTCCGGCGTCGGGCTTCTAATAGACTCTCGTTAGTAATCTCCTTCTTACGCCCCTTAATGCACAATGTACTATTAACACATAGTTATCACATATGTAGTGGACCTTTAAACATGTGTTTGCATCTTTCAAAATCTACCATTATAACTCTACCACTCTTGTACATTTTTAATGGTACCGCGTCCTCATAAAAGTTACTAAGTAAATCAATATTAACTAAAGCATGTTTTCGTCAAAATCAAATTAAACCTCCGTTATGACTGTAACAGATAAAGACAGACACAACTTATCTTTTACTAAGTTAGTTTCAGTATCCAATTATGAAAGATCGGCACATTATTCCTCTTTGGTATTTTTTTTTTGTCAAATACGTGTAATCGTATATGGTACTGACTTGAAGCTAGCGTGGTGGTGATCTTGTCTCGGCGCGAGCGGCGTGGCGGCGGGCGACGCCGCGGGCCGTTTCTTGAGCGCAGACTTGAGAGGGACAGCGTTGAAGATTGGCTCCTTGGGAGGGATTTCTTCCACGCGCGATGTGTCCGCACCTATCGTGAGCTGCTCTTCTTCCTCGTCTTGGTCGTCCTCGTCTTCCGCTGGAGCAATAACATGGGGTATGTTTAAAAGTAGAATTAAATTTAGAAAGTGATGCGCGCGGTGATATTCGTATGGCAGAGATTGGAAGAGGACAGCTGAAGAATCCAGCAGTGGACGGACACGGACTGACGGTGATAAGGGCATTTTGTCTGAGCCACTTGGGATTAAATACGAGATATTTTGCAAGGACATATAATTGACTGTGATGAGAACTGACGAGCCAATGACATGACAAAATAGGAGGTCAAGAGTATTAATAACACAGATAAAATACCGTGATCATTTGGCGTTATGTTAATTAGTTGTCTAGACTTACAAATATAATATCCTGAACGGACAGTCGCAAGGTCGAAACATTAATTAAAAATTTGACAATGGTCACAAGAAATTTATTATAATTCACACAGAGCCTTTGTTCGGTAATGTTTAAGTGATATAGAAACCAAGACAAGACCAGATGTTGTATCGTTCTCTTACTCACGATGTTGTCACAAAACATTGTTTTTGGTGTTCGAATGCATTTATTTAGACTAGCTATTCTGGGCTACGACTTCGTCTGAGAATACTTTTATCGCTAAATTTTCGGGATAAAATGTACCTATCCCGTGTTTATTTAGGATACAAACTATCAGTATGCTACATCTGAATTCGTCTTACCCTTTTAGTGCGAAGAGTAACAAGCATATGCAAACACACAAACTTTCGCAATTTGTGTTGTAGTTGCAGTAGGTTTAATATGGTTTTACTTTTTGCGGCTTTCTATAATATAGTTTAGTTTAGTATATATAGTTTTAATGGAATTAATGTTGTAAGTATTTTTATTTGAAGTCGGACTGTGAAACTATGAGTATAAAATATTACTTTACAGCCAGACCATTATGTGCAACTGGCAGCTTCAGCTCATGCCACATGACTTACCACATGTTCATTTTATTGTGCACGTATTCTAGCAGAGAGCCGAAAACTAATATACACGTAATTCATAATGGTTTTCCATCGGGAAAAGTCAGTTCTAAATTGGAGTACCTATGACGGCACCCGCAGTGTCAATCAATTATTGTATTAATGAGTGACATTTTAATATCCATTAATATGCAACTTCATTATTTAGTGTCAAAATGAAAAATTTACGGCTGTACCTTGGGTACTGAAGCTAACTGAGAGAGCAGGATAAATAAAAACTCGTACATACAGTCATCATGATGGTTGTGTTGCGCGAGCGCGTGCTGGTGTGCGTGCGCGAGCGCGCGTTCGTGCGCCCGCTCGTGCGCGTGGTGGTGGCGCGTGGGGCTCGGCGAGCTGAACATGGGCGGCGGCGGGATCGGCCCGATCTCGGACAGCGCGATCGGCGGCTCGGGCAGCTCCGAGAGCACCAGCTGCTCCTCCCCGCCGCCCGCCTCCCCGTACCCGCCTACTGGAACCAACAACAATCAACGCTCAATAATAGGCAACATGCTAACCTTTTTTTCATTTCCTCAATTATATCTGTAGTTAGACATACCAGTGGCCTTATTGTCTAACGCACTTGGAATCATAAGCGTTTTCATCGCTTCTTTCTCATCTGTCACAAAGTGAAGGATGAGGGTAGAAAGAGAGGTGAATGCGATCGCGATCGCATGGGCGCTAGACAATAGGTACGCCCCAGGTTGTGGGTTTTTATTTAAATATCTTCAAAGAATACGAAAATATTGAAGATTGAAATTGATAATTAGATGGAGAGTAAAGGTCTGACATGTCATATCATATTACACAAAACGACCAAAAGAATTCAATACTAAATTTCATTTTTCATGAAAGAGATGGAATGCAAGCTTCATTATGATTTTTACGTCGTTCTTTTTATTAATTTCTAATTTTGTATTACGTTAAGTTATTTAAGAGAATTGTGTTCCATACGTTTTTCTAATTAAAATCAACTAAACGATTTCAAACCACTTATACCTACCTACATACCTAAAGCTCGAGTGCAATGAAATCATGTGTTTTAGATTCTTACGTGGAGCGACTAGTTACAGTGAAATATTGTCACTATAAAGTAATATTTTGAATAAAGCTCGTATCTTAGATTCGAGTGAACTTATTAAATGAACACTACTAAGTTCTGTACGGTTTTGATATTAATTCGAGATACGAGCTTTTACGAAATAATAACTATAGCCCTAGACTACATCTTTATACTTTCTTAAGATCTAAACAACAACAACAACTGCTCTCTTACCCCTATAAATAGTTTAGTGTAACAACAACCGACCATGGACATTAGGATATTTCCGCTGTTTGCGTTTGTTGTGTACATCAGCAGTTGCGATCAAGCTACATTACAGCGTCAAAACAATGCTAAATGCAAATGTATTTAATCCCTAGTTGTTTTTGGTGTGTGTACGGTCACACGAACGTTAATTTGACACACATTTCGTCAAAAAAATCCTTTGAATTGTCATACAATATGACAGATATTCCGTCTTAAGTGGGTCCCAAATTAACGATCTTGACCGTACATTTACGCATTAAAAAAAAATTGCTTCTTACGATCTACATATACGAGTATCTACTACAATATGAAGCAAGCAATCATAGTACACACTATCGCCTAAATATGTATAAACTCACTTTGTAACTGTTCCATGACGTATTGCGTCACGTTTTTTGGCTTAACAATGAGCGTACATCCGTCTACCCAGATTCATGAATCACACAAACATTGTCTGGTAATTATTAGATAATGGCTGTTTTTTGTGTCCCGCTTGTTGATAGTTTTCATGGAAGATTTTAAAATAAATATTTTGTGATTTACTCACCTACATCTCCTTGATAACATATCCGCCGCGTGTGCTTGCCTGCCGTTAAGGAATTAGGTCGCTCAGGCCTCGTCAGCTCGCCACCATTTTCTAGTTTGTCTTTCTTTGGTTCTAGAAAAAAAAGAATAATATTTTATTAAAATTGAATTTATTTTGGTTAAGAATACTTGATGCATTAATAATGACTGGATAGTAAAAGCACGCCTCTGAGTGAACTTATTTGCCGAAACTGCTTCGTCCCAAACCTAATCGTAAATTTTATATCGTATACTTTATCACACGATCGTAACAAGAGAATCGTAGAATGCGGAAGATCGATTGGTTTACGATTCTTTTATGTTTACACAGTGATCTTCGCTAAAAGCTTATTTTTACGGTCGAACGAGAAGTCGTTACAGTAAAAGGCAATCACGGCCAGGGGTCAGGGATGGTGTAGATCGAGGAGTGGGCAGGTTCACGGTTAAAGTGTAGGATGACACTAGAAGAAGCTAATGTCAGGTGACGTGACATGGGCTGGAGTGTTTGATTCTAATAATAGGGGAGTGACGGTCGGGCAGCACGCGCTTCCATTCACCACGGAGCGGCGCCGCTCCGGCCTTGGCCGCGCTGTGGGAACATTCAATAATCAACGCATCCCGCGTCACGTCAGTATAACGAACGACACAGCAGACGACTAGCAAATAATAATTGCACGCCTACGTCGCCTACGCGAAAACGAAACTATGATTGATTTACTAATTATATTTCTTAGGTGCACGATCCATCATTCTCTTATTGCCTTGGCCCAGTTTGCGAGAATATTTAGTAAACACAGCTTTGTTATTAAGATTTGATAGTGAGTGATATATCTGAGTGCTGAGGTTTTAGCACTTTTTTGAATGGCAATGTTCCAAGACCAAATACAATTGAGATAACATCAAATAATAAGCTTTTTGAATATCGATACAAATAAGAAATGTTGTAGAGATCATCTGAACAAATGGTAAGTATTGTTGGTATTAGGACAATCAGATTCTAACGTGTTATCTTTATCTATTTTGCAGGTGGTAGGACCTTGTGCAAGGTCCGCCCGGATTGCTACCACCGTCTTGCTCGCTAATCCTACCGTGAAGCAGCAGTGCTTGCACTGTTGAGTTTCGGCATGGAGAGTAAGACAGCCGGTGAAATTACTGGCACTTGAGGTATCCCATCTTAGGCCTCTAGGTTGGCCCCTGGTGTTGCAGATGTTTATGGGCGGTGGTGATCTCTTACTATTTGGAGACCCACTTGCTCGTTTGCCATCCAGTCGAATAAAAACAAATCTATTATGAATAGATATGGTCTTACTGAGACTCGTTTATTATTAATATTATTATTATGTATAACGCGAAAAGTGAAACCTAACTATCGACAACATGGCCCATGGGCTTTAAATAATTTGAGGCTGATCGTGGCTGGCACAAAACCAACCTAACTATCATGAGTAAAACATAATTTGTGCAGAATAATATGTGCCTAATAATAATAACCTATGAGTATTTGCGAAATTATATTTAATAAGCTGTCCCTTAATAAAATCCAATTTATATTATAAAAATAGTATATCTAAAGGAAACAGCCGCTTAGACAAACAACTGAAATAGCCGGGTTGTTATTTCGTGGCTTTCAATATCAATACCGTCCGGGTTCTGTTGACATACAATAACTCTCAATCGCATTGTGTAAGTATTAAGTTATTCGTCAAGGGCGTTCGGTGTTTATTCAACAGGCAGGCTCTCGAGGATGTGAGGGTGGGTGAAGGAGGGTGCGCGAGCGCGCGAGCCTGGCTGCAGCGGCGGGCGCCGGGCGCGGGCCCGGGCGCGCCGATCAATGCGCCGCCCTTGGCCGAGCACCCGCTGCCGCCGAGGACGTCGCTCCCACCACCGGTCTTACATAACCACAACCTCCCTAACCTTAACTCGTACGTACGCCTTTTGAAGGACCTTTGAGCTCCTTCAAGGTTTTTCTCCTACATGCCGGTTGCAAAGCTCCAATAGAAGAAAATACACGTGAAAGCGGGCCATATTCGTGGGATTGAGGCGATATTTACGGGAACACATCATTTACGAAAAGCTCATGAGTGTTTTATTTATATTACCTACTACAATTCCATTAAAATATCAACTTATACAATTCTGAAGTAGACAATCCGTTTCAGAACCATGGCTTTCGGCAGATAACCCATGTCCAATTAATCTGATGACTCAGGGAATTCAACGTGTACCAGAACTACGTAGAGTTAGCAGCGTTAATTACATAATATTAGCTCGTCAATCGGTCGAAGAGTGATGGATGATGTAATTAGTCAGAAATGCGGACGGCGGCGCGAAGGACCTATGCTCGCACAGTAATAGCCACAATGTCAAGAGTACGCTATGGACGCGCGTTTCCCGCACGCTCGCATTCCTCGAGCCACAGCCGCAACGTAAATCCAATCCAGGACATCGTTAAAAATACTTTTGGTGTGACAAACAGAAAACATCAATGACGTGAAATCTCAGGCATTTGGGCTTCTTAATAAAAACTGTAATTTAAAGTCGAAAACAGACTTTCCAAATCGTCAATTGCATATAACGTAGGTATATGATGCTTGAGCCTAACGCCAACATTTGGATTCGTGCCATAAAGTAGATACCCGATGAGTAGTTACAATTCCATTATACCAGTAATTTGAGATAAAATAACATTGCATAAAATAACGAAATATAGGCAAGGTATATAAAATAAGAAACGCCATTACGTATTCCATACACCATACACTCTCAACAGTTACAGGGACTCTGGGGAAATTAACAACCACGTTAGCGATCGTACATTTATGACGTATCTTGAGTAGCTTAACAAAAGAACCGAGAGCGACCTCATCAACGCTTCACTTACAAGTTAATGTACATATGTATGTATATTGCGTCGCAATATTTTTCGACAAAAAGTCTCGTAAATGTTTCGGGTGAAGATAAATTGGTGAAATGGATTAAATTGGGTCGCATTAACATGTGGCGCGAGAGATTCTTTCATGAGCACGAGCACGACGGGGATGAGAAGAAACATTCGCGACAGTGACACAACTAGCGACGCGTGGGCGGGCGACGATGGCCGGTAAACTAGGCATTACGTTGGATTATGTTGCTTCAATATCAATTAAAGAATAAAATACAAGACAAGCTACTAAAATTGCTACGCGTAATCACCTCTCAGCAACCATGACGAAGTAATTTACGTGGCTAAAAATATAATGTACTTTTTAATTTATTAATACAACTTGTAGTAGAATAACGGTAGCTCAAATATTCTCTCTTATTGTGATTTCAAATCAAACCAGAAACGTCCTATAATTTATAAATAACTTTACGCCAATTAAGTACCTACATAACGCGAGTCAGTGGCACGAGGAATCATCTAATTTTAAAATGACCGATTTTCTTACGTTCCATAACTCAATCAGTGCCCGCACCAGACCCAATTACAAAATCGTAGATATATTTGGAATTGAAAATACAAGTGACGTCAAATACTAAATAATTCAAGCGTTTTTCCATTGATCTTAATTTATCGCTTTCAGATTAATGCCCAAAATAAACAGCGTTGCAATTAAGAGAGTATCCAAACGGATTTGCAGATACAAGCCAAATCCAGCTTCACTTTACATTGAGCGTTATTGGAGATAAATTTTAATCATTGGGATTCCAGAGACCACAAATAAAGTTAAAAGATTATTTTTCACCGATGCTCCGATAATTGAGGGACAGCTGTCTCATTTCCATTATCCTGAAAATTTAATTTCCTCTTTTCATTTGTGAAATGCGGTTGGGTTTCGGCGATCAGTCGAACCGGTGCGGCGCAGCGGGTGCGCCGCGGGTCAAGGACGCGACCGCCCGCCCGCCCGTTGCGGAAGCTGGCCTTTTCAGCGAAACTCCACTGCAAAAGTATTCCAGCATTTTCAGCCTCGTTTGACGAAGGACATCCGGGTTGGGAAACAACGCGGCGTCGGAATTACAGGCTGAATACTTTTCATGTATGAAATTGCGGGTCTTTTTTCAATATTTTACTGATTTAAAGGGACAATGTTTAAATTTATACCAAATACTCATAAACCGTCTGCTTTTAAGTATTTGACAAGTTGGTATTTGAGACTTTATCAAAGTAAAATATTTTCCACGAATAATTCGGTAATTTCTACCGCTCTTCCTAAAAACATGTGTTCGAAAATAAAAAGCGCGAGTTTTGCAATCTTTCTAGTCGGAAGTGTAGCCAGTTATTGCGTGGAATGTGGTGATTGACAATCAGGAGAGCAATTAAAATGGCGAAGTTAGCATGACCACGGCGCACTCTCGGCGCGGGCCGCACATAGCTCCGCGAGGCCACGCGACGGCGCCTTCGCCTGCTATTTATCGGTATCCACGTCGGCCGGAGCACGCACTGTCTTAACAAACATCCGTCTTTCTTTTCACTCATCTCGTTTTCAACTGCTTCCGACTCATTGTTTGTAGCAACAGGTGTATGCAAATTAGATCGCTACGCAAAGAGTTATTCGTATCTTTCAGAAGTTACAGCCCGTCCTAAACACATGATGGCCAAGTGGCATACAATCACTTTCCAACAAACAGTTTATGCATTGAATAGTTCGCCGTTTTAGAAAGTTAGGAAAGACAATGCCTTTTTTTACGGCAGATCATTTTTTATCAAAAAAATGTTAAACGTCGGAAGTAATCCGCATTTCTGTCTTAGGTATCTATTTGCTATGTCGTGATTCACGAAACCGCAAAATTATTTGATTCGCGTTTATATTTTGGATATGCGACGCGTATTTAGGGCTCCGTAGTCTTACAAGGAAACCTTACAATTTCGCCATGTCCATCTGTCCGTAGCTTAGCTTAGAGTCTGTTAGTGTCAGAAAGCTGTAATTTTGCAAAAGTATACCTATTTGTTAACGACACTGATAAAGTGGTAAAATAAAACTGCAAAAAAAAAAATCTTTAAAGTGCTTATTTTTTTGTTGAGGCAAGTGTGTGTCCCCCAACCTGCACAAGTTAAACAGGCTGGCCTGAAAAATCAGGAAAAAAAAACATGATGGTAGTATATATGTATAATGAATTTAAAGGGAAAATTATCACAACTTAGAGACTTTACAAGTTAACGAGTAATAATTGAACTCAATATTGAATACTAGCTCTCGCCCACGGCTTCGCTCGTACAGAATTAGTATCTACCTCGTTTAAAACTTGTTTGATCCCACAGAAACCATAGGCACTTGAGGTATCCCATCTTAGGCCTCTAGGTTGGCATGCATCTATAATCCCCCTGGTGTTGCAGGTGTCTATGGGCGGTGGTGATCTCTTATCATCAGGAGACCCACTTGCTCGTTTGCCATCCAGTTGAATAAAAAAATAAAATATATATATAATTTTGGGATAAAAAGTAGCCTATATGCTAATTCAGGGTAAGTATATTAGTACATTTATGCCAAATATCAAGCAAATCCGTTCAGTAGTTTTTGCGTGAAAGAGTAACAAACATCCATCCATACAAACTTTCGCCTTTATCCTACTAATATTATAAATGTGAAAGTTTGTGAGTGAGTGAGTGAGTGAGTATGTTTGTTACTTCTTCACGCTGGAACGGCTGGACGGATTTGAATGAAATTTGGCAAAAAGTTAGTTTATAACCTGGATTAAAACATACTTTTTATTCCGATATTCCCACGGGATAGGTATAAAATCTCGAAATAACAACCGCTGGGCTTAGAGTCATGAAATTTGGTACGTATATAGCTGGACATTTGGAATAACACATAGGCTACTTTTTATCCCGATATTCCCACGGGATAGGGATAAAATCACAAAATAACAACCGCTGCGTTTAGAACCATGAAATTTAGTATGGTTGTTATAATATAACGTCAATGAAAAACACGATGTAATTTTAGGGAATTGCCACAAGAATTTAATGAAATCCCGGAATTTCAATTCAACTGCTGTATCTAGACATTTACGCGTGCAAAGCCGCAGGCAAGCGCTAGTAATACATATTAGTAAGATTTGCCTCATATGGTTTATGATCCGACACGTGCATATAGCCGGTTTTTAAAGCTGCTTTATTCAGTCAGCATTTTAGCAGTGATTGTGATAGAGATATTTAGGAATCAATTATAGTATATGTATAGTGGTGATTTCTCGTTTTGATTCATTGTCTTCGATTCAGATTCAGTTTTTATTATATATGGATAATTATTATAAAAAAAGGAACAGATTTAAGATTAAGGTAATGTTCGTACTGTAACTAACATGATGTGTATGGGACTAGAGCCTGAAACAAATGTTTAATTATTATTATTATTTATTATTTACAAGTCTCACAATTACAGGACACTATAGATACGAGATGGCTACTTATTTTTTACGCGCCAGTCGCATCACTGAACTTGCCATTAGAAGTCATCCGCAGGATAAAAGTTCGTCTAAGGACGACCTTCCCAGTATCTTCTGCATTATAACATAATAAGCAAATTAAATCGTCATATTTTAGGATTCCGTACCTCAATTGGAAAAAAGGAACCCTTAAAATAGGATTACTTCGGTCTCCACCTGTCTGTCGGTGTGTTAAGAGCCTTTTTCTTAGGAACGCGTACTTAGAGAGTACTTACCAATTTTGGGAGACCTGTTGCTAATTAATCAAATACATCCTTCAAGAGGAAACAAACTGAAAGTTATTCCTGCAACTTTCGTTTTCAACGATAATTATATGTAAGTACCTACTAAAATTGTGTTTTCTGTATATATAATGTACCTAATATGCATTTTTTTCGAAGCTGTGCCACTAAAATTGTGGAGTGGAAATGGGAAAACAAACCTAGTTAATTAAAACGTGTAACCTAGTTATCTTTCCTTGTATAAAGCGAAGTTTACCTACCTATGAAAACTTAAGTGACCTAAACTAATCTCCACTCAGAGAAGACTGACAAAAAGTTTAGAAAGTTTGTTAAGATTGTCACGGAGCAGAGGCTGGTAGATCGGAGTGTGGTGCACTGGTGATGAGAGCGTGACATTGACATTGCGGCGGCGTGCCGGGCGGCGCCGAACGCTCCGCTGACTCCAGCACGATAACAACGTTAATACTCCGCAAGTCAGAGAAGCATAAAAAAAACAAAGCATGCCAATGTTAAACGTATGCAATGATGAGTAATGAGGGCGATGAGCTAGCGGCGAATCTCAGCGACTGGTGAAGTGATAAGGCTGATGGCTGTTATCGGTACCGTTGCGGGTAAAAAGCGCGAGGTTCGCGCATTGCCTGGGGACAGGGGACTTGCGGCGCATGTAGTAGTTGTCGTGGCGCTGCGGCGGCAGCGGCGGCACGAAGGGCGGCGGCGGCGGCAGGCGCGCGGGCCGCCGCCTCGCGCCGCCCGCGAAGGCGTCCATGGCGGCGAGCGTGCCGACGTCGCTCATGCTCGCGGCGTCGCGGCGCGCTCGCGGCTGGAAGACTGAACACTGCGGCCGCACGATCGTTACCCCGCCGCCCCGGCGACACCCCCCCGGCGTCCCCGCACCGCGCGCGCCCTTCGATCGCCGCCCGCCCTCAGCGCTTTGCCGGCCGCCCGCCCACGCACTCGCTCGCTTTGTTGTGAATTTTTAATTTATAGCCATTCATTTGCCCGTCCACCGTGTAACAAGAACGAACAGCACGAGATATTAAGGTTCAACGACCGCATAGTATGAATGAGGTTTAAATACATAATTTTAATTTTTTTGGGTTTTATTATATATTTTTCTATTATTAGGTACGTATATTTACCATGTAGGTACCTACTCATATAATTCATGACTTGTAATTAACATAAATTAGGTGCCAATAAGTATGCGACCTTATTTTAAATTACCTACCTACATAATTTCGCGTCAAAAAACATGAAAATCAGACAGAATAGTTTTATTTCAAAACCAAACGCGAGTTTTTAATAAGTTATTTATAAGCAAGTAGGTACACATCGTGTTATATCCACAGCTTGTTTTATTTGACCTACTCACTTTGTAAATTTGAGTCTACGAAAGATTCTCAGAGGACGACTAAAATATGTACAATAAAATATTAGAGATTAATTTCTCAACGGGTCATAAATTAGTTATTTATAGTTCCTTACCCATCTTGGTTAACGCTACTTGCATAAGTAAACGTCCCTATTCATCCCACGCACACAACACAACCTAAATAGAACACTTGAAACAATTGTAAAGGTGTATTATTAATTGTATTTTAAACTTGGGTAACGTATGTGTAGGTTGGCGTGCTTGGATGACTCTTGCAAACTGCATCCTCCCACGAGAGTTCGTGCTTCATCGTTCCATATGTATTCTCACTGCATCATGTGACGTCAGCAGCAGAATTATTACGAATGTATCGCACATGATTTCGGTATTTCTTTATTATTCACGGCAAGCGAGCAGACTAACGTTGAACGGGGAGTTGCTTGTAGACGCGTTATTATGCACATCCGAACTTCATGAATGTAAATTGCTTCCATACGAGTATGAACCTTTTGTACGTACCTATACTATAAATGTACAGAGAATTTATGAGACCTATTTACTTTCAAATACTTTCAATTATAAATATCTTTAATTAATTAAGTTTGTAGACCTACTTAGTAATGAATGACTACCTAAACATAATTTTCAAGTAAAAGTATAATTCAAACACTAATGTACCCAATACCTCAAGTCAGTTTGAGATTTAGAAGCAATATAGCGCCGAAAAGCAAAACAAAATACCTATTTGTGTCGGTTGTTAAACTAAATTCCACTTAATACATTATTTACATTGCGCAATCCTCAAGAATATCGCCAACAAATTCCCAAATCCAATGCTTATATGAGTGTGCCTAAAAGTAGGACTTGTGAGGAGATTCGCTGCGATCCAATTTAAATAATAGCTTTATTGAAAATAGACGATTTATCAACCGAAAAAACTTTCTAGGGCAAACAAAATGTTGACAATCTTATATTAATAAAACAGTATCGTGACTAACGGATAACACACAGTATTAATTACTGGAGCTATTTGGCAGACGCACGTATGAGGTACCTTCAGTGATTTTTCATAAAAGCACAGAGTTTTTGCAAGGATCTCATTGGATGGCAATGTTTTTTAAGTTTAGTTTTTAAAGGGTCATGCCATACTGAAAACCAGAGCTGCGGCTTGCTGTATAGCATCATACTAAAACTTAGGTCCCAGGTAAAGAAATATGAACAGTACGTACGCACCTCTCAAGCAGGCGCAGCCCATGATGTATCCCATCATAGAGACCCTCGGCGCCGGCGGCGGAGGCGGCGCCGGCACGCGCCTGCCGCGGCTCGTCGCTCGCGACACCGCGCCCACACTCACCCGCCGCCTCTAACCCCGCGCCCAGCGCCGCACGCGTCGACTCCGCGCATTTGTATACCACACATTTTCTCACTCATAATTATAATAGTTTAAATAACTAAAATTACGCTTTAATAGTATGTAATTGTACACCAAGTGGTAAACCTGGATGACTGCTCCATCTTCAGACCCTGGATACTATTCTTCGTCAGAGTACGTACACCATAAGGCTAGCGTGTTAATAAAAATGTTCATTCCACAGACCACAAATTGTCTGTGGTAAGTTTATATTCTTTTGCTTTTCATCAGTTTTCATGTGAGCTATGCGTATAGAAAAACCGGTATTGAATTATCCGTTCATTACAAAGTCGAGGCGCTTACCATATATCGTTAACATTAACCAATCGGTAGCACTCGCAATGTATTGATGACCGGATGGCCAAGTGGTTAGAGAACCTGACTACGAAGCTTGAGGTCTCGGGTTCGATCACCGGCCGGGGCAGATATTTGTATGAATAATACGAATGTTTGTTCTCGGGTCTTGGATGTTTAATATGTATTTAAATATGTATATATCTATATAAGTATGTTTATCCGTTGCCAAGTATCCATAGTACAAGCTTTGCTACTGTAATGTTGCTGAAACGTCGAGGTAAATATTACTCGTGTGTGTTAGCGTGATAAGTCCTGTGCGTGGTATTTTGACTATGAGTGGAAAGTGTCCCATGATATTTATTATTTATTATTAATCGCTCGCCGCGCCGCAAGTGGCGCATGGTCCTAGGCGGAACATAAGCTAAGGCTTAGTGAACTGTAAACCTATGTGTAAAAGCTTTTAACGTCGCAGTGGGTCCACCGATCATTAATCATAAGAAATAACAAAAGTAACGTGAAAGGGATAAGACAAAATTCCACTTATCTGATTGATGGTAATTCATATGGAATTTATAGAAGGTAAACATTTGGCACGACGAGATATTAAAGACAACTTAACTTAATATATGTATTTCCATTAGTCACAGAAAAACGTTTCTAAATAAAAACAACAGCCTTATTGAGTTATGCCAATCTGGATTGGCAGATTTTGACTGAAGCTGCGGTAGACAGACATGATTTAATCTATCACCTGTAAAGCAGGAGGTCATAGGTTCGACTTGGGCTTTGATCTCAGAGATTCTACAATTTATGTTTAAAGCTTTGTTTGTGATTACTGATCAAGCTTGTCATTGAAGAAAATATGATCAGAAAGTCTGTATTATATATAAGCTGATAATATAAAAATTGAAAAGTTGAAGAAAATAATACATTTTTCGTAAAAAGTTAATGAAACCAATGTATATTTTTAATTATTTAGTGGATTCAAATCTTATCAAGACCTATTAAGTGTTTCAATAGACACATAAAACAATTTCCCTGCGAACATCTACTCAATCAAATATCTATTCAATCAGAAATTGGCATTTAGACTACCTTTAGATGTCAATTTAAATTGGTAAGTGGATCTCCGTTCGTCATTGCATAATTAATTCATACCTATAGATTAGTGATAACCTCAATACGATTTATTATCTTGGTGATTATTGACATATCATCGCTTTGAAATATTAATTTAAGATAAAACCTGATCGCTCGCTCGATTAGATTAATTCGTGCAAAGAGAAAATAATTCAAGTATAAATTAAAATTAGAGCTATTTATTTCATTCTTAAACAGCCATAATATCATCACCGCTATTGTCTCCAGCTTGCATTTATCCCACTGCTGCTGGGTACAGTCAGCAAAAAAGATATGAATACAGCCAAAGTGCAAAAAATATGTATAAACGACCTTAGGCAATAAAGTAATGTATACATATTTTTGGCACTTCAAACGTATGTATATTTTTGTTGTTGACTGTACTGTACATCCCTCTTATCAAAATGAAAGCATTCAGTTTAGGCTACAATTCCCAAGCGGGCCCAGCGCGTATTAACAACTTCACACACACTATTCAACTACTTCGCAGGTGTCTTCAGGTCTCATAAAAGTTCATGGTTTTAAAATACACTTTCGCAGATAAATGACTATTTCTCAAAAAGTTGTCCATTTTTAAATTTTTCAGTTGTCGTCTGTCGACTTATAAAAAATCCTGACGCTATTTCACAAGTAATATTGTTTTTAAATATATACAAAACCTTGTGGTAAAAGTGATAAAAAGTCAGATAATCTTTGTTGTTGGAGCCAATAGAAAGTTTTGATGTAGTTACAAAATTAAGTACATTTTTTTCCTCACAAAATTTCGTGAAGTTTTCCTGACGTCAAGAAATTTTGGATGTTTTATGTAGTTTATGTTTTATGATCTCGTCCTTAGGGTTAATAATTTCTTGACAAAACTGATTTCTTGTCAATTTCATGACGGGACATTTTTTTGAGAAATACTCAAATTCCGAAAAACTTAACAGTGCGTGCTGGAATTCGAGCCCACGATCCTCTGCTTTGCCAAGTCATAGGTCAAACCATTATGATTACGGCTTTTTTTTCATAATATTGCAAACACAGACATTATGCCTATCGTTGATTAAAAAGAGACCATTTGAAATTCAGACAAATTAGTGAACAAAGCATAATACAGTTTAAGTTTTTATTAAGCCAAAGCACTCCTACTATGTAACTTAACTTTGTGCATCATTGACTACCTACCACAGCTTTGTATAGTCTAACCTACTAATCCTAATAATAATCCCTTTGGATACTGTTGTTCTCATTACCATTTCAATGCTCGTATTTATGCTTTTTATCAATATTTCGCATTAAAAATAATGTGTCATTGACTAAGCATTTTTCTAAGAAACATAAATAAGTATTCCCAGCGGTAGATGATTATGGGCACCGTGGGACAATATTGCCGGTGCAGCGATCGCGTGCCGTGCCGGCTGCCGACCGGTGACGATCGATAACGCCCGCAAAGCTCGCGTTCAACATTTCTTGTCTCCACGGTTATGAATCATATTCGCTACCATATGAAAAAACTAAGTCACATAAAAACTTTAGCAAAATTAAGTTTCCCATCCCACTCATCACAGTTGACAGTCTCCACTCAATACTAAAATATCCTAGACATTATGTTTTTGGAGTGATAAGGCGAATAACTTTTGTCTAATGTTACGAATGGCATATACAGTCCGAAATGGCACAATGGGCAGATTCCTATTACGTCGTTTGCGTCAATACCGTGTCATAGGCCGTCGAGATTTTTACGCAGAGACGATTGTTTAGTACGGGGTATTAGTCCGTGATTTGACAGGTGGCGTATTGTCGTGGGCGGTGATAGAATGAGGTTAGGGCGGAGAGCGCGAGGCTCCGGTTGCGGCAGGTCGCAGGTCGCGGGGCCGGCGGGCGCGGGCGCGGGCGGGCGAGCACTGAGGCGCCGCCGCGCCGCTTCGCGCTCTCGCAGTTCTACCCCCGCTCACCCCCGGCCACTGAAAGCCAGATCTAGACTTTCACGACCGACCGCGGCGCAAAGTCTAAAGCGCACGTCCTGACATATAAGTTTCATACCGTCACTATCTAGATACCGCCTTTGCGTTCGTTATTTCTATGTTCCAGTCATGGATAAGGCGCTAATGCCGCACTCGCTCATATATAGGTAGGTAAGATGAATATACATCAGTGATCCCTACCATATTTACGTTACATTACTGGTCAGGTATAATACCTATTAATCGGTAATATTGCTTGGAGTGTGTAGTGTAATTACGTAGGCATGAAGTAAAGTTGCTAAATATTAATTAGCTATTATTGTCGCTGTTCATTTCGAACCACCAATGTCTGCCAAGGTTCATATTTTCATATGGAAAAGTTCCAAAGGGTAGGATACATGATTTTATTAGTCTCTTCGAATGTACTTGATACAGGACAGAACAGTCGAGGACATAAATATCTATACAGCTACAGCGTCATATAAATGTATACATCGACCTCATGGTTAGTGACATAAAGGTGCACAGATATTTTTGACGCCTTGGTAACTTACATATATTTATGCCCTTGACTGTACAAGAGATGCAGGAGTTAAAAATTATAGTCATGGTAAATAAGGTTGGCTTCTTGATTTATTTTCTATCAGTCTCTCATTTTTTTTTGTCTTCATTACTTTACAACTATTGTTCTACGTAGGTACCTACATACGTATAGAGTTATTAAAGTTTAGTGACGTCATTATTGCCATGCCTATGGATTCCGAGCGGCCTGCAGGTCAACGCACGGCGAGCGTCCTGCCAGGACGTCGCTAATTCCCCACACGCGCCAATCCTATCCACTCATCAATGCGCGTCCAACATTTACTACATAACTACCAGTTATAACCCAGTTAAGAGCTCATTTGTAAGTCATGAGTGGTTGAAATTATAACTTCAGGTAATTTTTAATTAGAAAAGCTTTGGGACTAATTAGTACAGTTATTCAATTAATATATACGAGTCGCTTAGCACGGTCATGGCGAATTGCGCTCCACGGTATATAATTCTGTTTCAAAGAGACTGCTTCATTTTTGCCAAAGTTGGGGAACGTAATAAATAATGAGCTTCCCTTGTTCACTGTCGAAATAATACGATGAACATTTACCTCCCTTCTGCAATATGGAAGGATAATATAATATTCTACGAGTGTTTATGGGATATTTGGACCCTACTTTGCCGCTCTTTTATACGCTATGATACCCGGACCAAACAATAATAATTGACTGGTCTCGTGGGCTCCAATCACTGCACATATAGTTACCGCCGGGTTGAAAAGGGCGGTATTCAAGCCCAATTGAAGATTTAACCCTTTTCTTACTGCTCATATGTGGACCCAGTTTTGAATTGGAAACCAGTAAACTAGGATGGATACACAGAATAGTTTACACTATGCTTCCTACAGAACTCAGAACTAACAGCTTTTGTTAGTTTGTTTAGTACCTAGGTATATACTTTCCGTAATTATCCAAGTTTAGAAAGCATCCGGAAATCGTCGATTGGTACTTACGAGGTATTTTTTTCGGTCCAGTAGCTTTTTCAATTATTTTAATTGAAATAGTTTTTAACATGGTTGCCATTTCTGGACACTAAAGCAAGAATGATTTGAAAGGATAGATTCGTGTTTAGTGAAGTGTTCCTAAGAGGCTAACCACACCTCATCATCCAGCCTATATACGTAACACTGCTGGGCACAGGCCTCCTCTCAGAACAAGAGGGCATGGGCCATAGTTCCCACGCGGGCTATAGTAACCACACCTAAATTGGGTTAACTTAACAGTTTGTTTTTACAAAAGCTACTTAAATTGGCAAAGCGAAAAAAAATTAAACAAAAATATAATGTTAATAAATTTATAATATGAATTATTACTTATTGTCGTTCATGTAGATGTTTCCCCGTGTGATTGATAGTATTGATACGATTTAATGAAAGAGCTTCCATAAAAAAGAGAATTTATATCGAAAATACAAACTGAGACATGGACGCACAAAAAATCCAGAAAAGGAGACCAGCGCTGGGAATCGAACCCAGGTCCTCAGCAATCCGTGCTGCGTGCTATAACCCCCACACCACCGCTGGACAGGAGTCTAGACACGAATTTCTCCTATTGTCACATATCTCAGGTTGCTTTTTTCCACTACGCTGCTTAAGCAGCAGCACTAGCGACATCTATGTTTCGCTCTCATCGAGAGACGTCACATTCTTTTGGAACTAACCGCTCACCCAGACAAGAGATGTCGCTACTAAGCAATCAAATTATGATTGGTTTTTTGGAGTCTTTTTGTTTTGTAATACATGTAGCACGCAACACGGATTGCTGAAGACCTGGGTTCAATTCCCAGCGCTGGTCTCTTTTTCTGGTTTTTCTGTGCATCCATGTCTCAGTTTGTATTTTCGATATGGTTTCACGGGATACCCGTAAAAGTAACGAATTTAAAGCTGAAATAATTAAAAAAAAAGACTCCAAAAAACCAATCATAGGAGAATTTATGTTTAAATTAGTCCAAGTTCTATTCTTGTAACTGAAGTGTCTATAATTCGTAAAACAAGTACAATATACTAACACAAACAACAGACTAGACGGTTCATATTATACATGCCTTGCATTTTATTTTTTTTCATTATAATTGAACTAAAAGAATTTCTTTGGTCACCCGCGACCTTATGATAGCTAAGTGTATGCAAAATATGCGTGTTCATGCAGTTTCTCCACCTCCACACTGTAAAAACACACACAAATCACAGAAACCCATCTACGAGTATCACAACCACAACACTACTGACTGCTGCTTAGTCTAACATCTGGTAGCATGGTGTACGGTTGTGTTGCTCTGAAGATGAGCTCTGGTTGAGTTCGAAATGCGACGGTGTAGTGTGATGGTGGTGGTGATAGATTGGTTTCTGTGATTTATGTGTGCTCTTACAGTGTGGAGGTGGAGGAACTGCATGAACAGGCATATTTTGCATAAACTTAGCTATCATAAGGGTGAGCAAAGAAATTATTTTAGTTCATTGATATTATTATGTACCTCCGCAAAGTAACGCCTGATTCAATAAATTATTCATTATAATTCATAATTTTTCTGATTTTCTGTACAAACGGCACTGCTGTAGCATCTTACATCCCTTTCAATCAAAGGCAACTGACAGTATGTTTGAAGAGTGGCGCCGCTCAAATTCATTGCCGCTTGTCATAGCCTTCAACTTCAATTTTAGAGTCGACCCGTTTATTTTCACATCTAGTTTTGCTTACATTTAAAAATCAGGTTGAAAAACAGACAAATTCCTGACACCGTGGTCACTGTCAGTGGGCGTCTACTAGCATTGCCATGTGACTATTGCTAATCTGTAACGTTGCTTCAATAGGACCAAGGCTTGCTGATAACGCCACAAGCTAATATGCTAATATACATCCTACACCGCAAGGAGCTCCCAAAGCGGATTCATGGGTACTTTATTATGGCTAAGTAGTGGACTATTTGGCTTATCAAAGGTTATTTTCCAGGGGGGCTGGATACTGAAAAGCCATGGCTAACATAATGAAGCAGAATTGGCAAGTTCAAAAGAAATGTATTACTAACCTATGACATTGTTGTTCTGATGCATGGAATGCGCGGCGGCGGCGGCGGCGAGCGCGTTCGCCAACGCCGCCTGTTGATGCTGCATCTGCGTCGCTAGCTGCGCCTGTAGCGCGGCGTGTGCGTTGCTGATGCCGCGGTCCATGCTGCCCGGCGCCTCCGCTCGAGCCTCCTCGCCATACGTAGGAGAGTCTTCATCTGTGTACAATAACTAGTGTCATCAAAATATAACAAATGAACCAGTTACATGCTAGAAAAATAAAATACCGCAGCCTGTGAGCTTAAAAGTTTTCAACAGATTATAAAATCAGGTTAAAAAAATATTTTCTGAATATATGAGGATAATATGGTCAAACCCAAGAACTTAAGATTTTCAGAATGTTCACATATGTTGTGCTATAAGAGCTACCCATAAAGTAATACCACATTTCAAGTTTATGGGACAACTGGATGTACCCTATAGTATAGATATTGATTCCCCGGTAATTTGTACGGTAGCACCTTTTTAAAAACCGTTTCATTGTTTTCATTGACCCAAGGGGTAGCAGCCCTTAGTCTTTGATATTCATTTCAGTTGGATACATCTACGCATTAGTGCAAAAAAGGGGTCTTGGGATGGACGGATAGACGGAGAATAAAGTGATCTTACAATGGTTCCGTTGTTGCCGACAGAACCCTAAGAACTTGTCTGTTTTTGTCAGTCACTATACGCAGGCAGGGTTGTTTTACAGAAGGTTGTTTTAGGTGTGGCGAGGGACACTAACATAAAACTACAAGTAATAGAGGCTAATGCGAAACATAAAAGTGGCGTGCATAATTATGATAATGCTCTGCAAAGGAGGTGAAGACAGGGAACAGCAAGAAACAATTTGAGTTCGCCAGCCCCGCAGTTAAATACGAGTAGTGGTTTCTAAATTCCCCCAAGGAAGGAATCAGTAATTTTTCAGACTAAGAGTTTTTTTTGTCCTTAGGATCCTTCTTTCTATTGGGGCATCTTTTTTTTAGTTTTTAACTTAAGCTCAAAAATTTCAGAGTTTATTTTTAGTATGTAAAATAAGAGTACGTTATTATGATCAAGTTTACGATTTATATACAACGCGTAGCATACTAGCAAGAGTGCTCGTTAGAAATAAGAAATTTTGTATGTCCATTTGTTTGGTAAGATCCCATCTAAAAAAAACGGCCAAGAGCGTGTCGGACACGCCCGAAATAGGGTTCCGTAGCCATTACGAAAAAATGAAGTAATATATTTCTAAGGATTTCGTATTTTGTACGGATTATTCCAAGTTTAGGTATAAAAGTCAAAGTCAACGTCAAAATATCTTTATTCAATTCAGTATATAACAAGCACTTATGAATGTCAAAAAAAATCTACCCCCGCTTCGGAAAAACCTCTATAATATCTTATACCTTAGGCTGCTATTTACTCTTAAACTACTAATAATTCTCAAGAAAACTTAACCGTTATAGTTTTCCTTGTAAGTTTGGTATACTTACTACCATCCTAATTTTTTTCCAATTTTTCCACCCACCGGTTTAGATTTTAAAGGGGGGGTGGGGGTTGACGCTCGATTTTAATGAAAATTTGCACTTAAAAGTTGAATATTTTGCAAAGAAATCACTGAATCGAAAAATCGTTTTAGCAACCCCCTAATGGTTTTAAAAGACCGATCCAACGATACCCCACACTACACGATTGGATGAGAAAAAAGAAATCACCCTCACTTTACGTCTTTTGGAGGTACTCTAAAAAAATTATTTTTTTAATTTTTTATTGCACTCGGCATAGTTAAAATTATTATTTTTTTTAATTTTTATCTTACCCGGCACAGTTTCCATATACATTCGTGCAAAATTACAGCTTTCTAGCATTGATAGTTCCTGAGCAAACCCGCAGACGGACAGACAGACAGACAGACAGATATGGCGAAACTATAAGGGTTCCGTTTTAGCCATTTTGGCTACGGAACCCTAATAACTAAACATAGGAAATGAGAACTGTGGATAGTTTTGTTGTATTACCAGCACAGGTCTTGAGATAACAAGAAGTTTTCTGTATGAAAACGGGATCAAATATTATTATTTATATTTTTACGTATGTAAATACAAGGTCTTACTGGCTTCAGGCACTGGTGTGATCGGACTCTCCGGCAGGAGAATTCCTTTCTGCACCAACTCATCTCTATTAGCTCGGACGGATATCTTCCTTTCTAAAGCTGCAAAGGAAAATAAAAAAAATATTATAATTCAGGAGGTACTCATATAAATTTTATATGCTATGAAAACGTATGATGATAGCTCTTTGGCGAGCAGCTGTTCAGGAGTGGTAAAATTATTAGGGTGTTACAGACTTTAATTTAATATAAGTAAAGGTCTATGCTTATGTTATGAACAATGAGTAATAACCCTAATTTACCTAAATAATGACCAATCCATCCAATGATAAACATTGCAAAACGTGATTGCTTAACTTATATATATGTCACAGTAAGATGGTTGAAGCTGTATTATATTCCTAGAGATAAAACTACAATCACGGCTTCAACCATGTTATAGTACAAAAAGTACAAATTAATGAGTGTGGGATTATATCGTATGCAAAGGTACAGTCAAACCAATTAGATTCCTGGGCCACCATAGAATCTTATCTTAGTAAATAATTTGATTTGTTCATCCATAACATAATGCTTATCGCATAAAATAAATGTCACGATGGCTTACATGGATGGTAGCCTAGGAACCAAAATTGCTTTAAGGTAGATCGATTATTTTTGCTCCCGAAACCAAAACAAATTTAATTAAAATCTTTAGAGCAGGTTTCATGAAATTAATAGATAAACAAGAATTGAAGAATATCTTTAAACAAGCAATTATTTCAAAAGATATTCATTTTAGCATTTTTTTGGGAAAAAACCTCTCTTTGGCACTTACAACCTTTCTTGGATCGATGCAAATAAAATGTGAGGAACGTAACGGTCCACTTTAAATAAGGAATGCATGACGTTAGGTAACTTACTTCTAGAGGCTGCTTCAAATTTGTCTGATTTCTTTTTCCGCTTCCATTTCCACGGTTTGAAGAGTCTACCGAGGGCCGAGAACTTGGACTTAGTCCTCTCGACCGGAGGCGTGCGCGCGCCCGATCCCAGGCTATTCGTGCGCACCGTCGTCGTGCCATTCTGTTTCTTGGCTGCAAACAAAAACACAGACATTAAACTAATTTGACTTTAATATTCCAAGTATGAACAGCGCAAAGAGATTACTCACATTCCCTAGTGCTACTAAAGCAGACTTTTAAAACTAATTACTTGAAAATATGCTGGTGATGCTATGGAATTACTCCGAAAGTCATTAGACTGTTTGTATAAATTACCAAAATAAACTCTCAAGTCATTGGAAAAAGCATAAATATTTATTTATCAATATGTGCTATGAAATGAGACTGGTACTAAAACTTAGGAAACTATATAACATAAAGTACGATAGCAAAAGTGTACCTATTAGGACTTGATTAGAACTGTTTACTGTTCTATTAATCGTACTGACAAGGAAAACTTATAACATTATGTCAAAGATTGCGTGGATGTCTAAGAAGTAAAGTATAATTAGTACCTAGTGCCGCAACTTAAGCAAAACTTTGTGATGGTGGAGAACTCATGCGTAAGCTCAGCGATCTCTCTCGGTAGATACGTATCTGTCACATGCTTCAATGTCATCAACGTTAGAAAAACCTAAAGACACAGGCTTCACGACGGCACTGATAATACATCTGTACACAATGTACTCACTCATACATACATTGACTGAATAAATGGCCCCATTATGTCGAAAGTGTATTGTTGAAGACTGTCCGTGCCCATCACAATACTAACGGGGAACATACAAAAGAGAAACTATGTATCTTGTGATGGCGTGTTAGCACAAGCTAAGTTCACAGAGTACGAGTATTTTTAACATGTAAGTAGGTATTTATCATTCGATATATATACCAGAAAAGTAGATTTCTGAATAAATCGCAAACATTTCAAAATCACAGACTGAACAGGATGAACTGAAGAAAGTTTCGGGTCGATCCGGTCATGCATAAAACAAAGCACGGTTGAATTAGTCATTTAAAATTCAAGAGACATCTTCAGTCTTGAGCCAAAATAACGTTAAGTGAACAGTTTTCGAGCCAACTTCAGTCAGATCATACTTAAATTCTTTGTTCGTCAATTATTGTTGAATTGACGTCGCGGAACCTTCTCTTAGAAGTTTGACTATCAATATTGCACTCACTATAATTTTTCTAAGGTATGAATGGCTGGCTGGGCCAGACCTTCGTTATCCCGACAGTTCTCATCGCCTCCACCGACCGTGCATTATCACAAGTAACTACTCATCTATACATAATAAAGCTGAAGAGGGTCGAAAGTCTGTAATATGAAAAGATATCCGAAAAAAAGTAGACTGAGGATACTTAGGGGCTGTTTTACCATCCATTGATTAGTGTTAACTGACGGTTAAATGTGATGCCGTCTCCGTCTATTCGAATAAAACAAATAGATACGGCATCACACCTAACCGCCAGTTAACACTAATCAATGGATGGTGAAACAGCCCCTTAGAATCAATAACAGAACACGCTCCAACAGTTTTTAGAATTTTTGTTTGTTTACCTGGTTGTCTGTTTATTTGTTTGTCGTTTATTTCACTTGAGAACGGCTGAACGGATTTACCTGCAAACTTTACTAAACTGTCGAGAAAATCCCCGGCCAGGTTATAGGCTATAAAAATTTAACCCCTAAAGAGGGGGGGGGTTTATTCACTACACTCGATTGAGTTAAGTTCTAAACTTAAACAGCACTGAAATTAAAATTAATACGTTGTGACATGAATACGTCACCGAAAAAGGATTTTGCCGAATTATCTCTTAAGTTTAGAAGAGGGGGCACGGATATCAACATAAGAGAACAATATCTGCCTTTGAGCTATGATTCATATTTGCTATGAGCTATATTTTTTATATAGTTTACTCACAACTAGTACACATACATGACTCACAAAATTTTACTATAAAAAACCAAGCGGTTCCGTAGTAAAACGGTAATAACTCAAAAAGTTAAATGACTAAAAAATTGACTTTTACTACATAAATCACTAAGTCAAATTTTCATAACAAAAAGAAATATAATTGAGAGCGACCGCTCTAGATTAAATGATTTTTATACCTTTATATTTAACGATCTATCACAGAAATAAATAAAAAATAATAATATTGGAATGCAACTTGGTCAAAATTGAAAAATACTGTGGTAAGTAAATAATCGCTCGGAGAGTTCAAACATATGCGTCCCTCCCTTCTAATTTCTGAACCAATTGTGACGGTTGAGCAACCACGGAACCTTATACTGGCATGGCTCGACATGCGATTGCCCGGTTTTTATTAAATTTAGACATTTATTAATAGCTAGTAAAGATTGTTCATAATTTGAGAAAGTCCACCTTCTCAGAAAATATATCTTCTGAGAATGTGCTCTATCTGAGAAAATGCACTCTATCTGAGAAAGTGTGCTTATTGGGAAGTTCACTTTTAGAGACGTGTACCCATGGGCATACCCAGGTGGGGGGGCAGGGGAGGGCAGCTGCCCCCCCTGGAAATTGTATGTTCTACAATATATTATGCCCCGTTTACCTATGAAGCAGGATCCTTTGCGGGTGTTCACCCAACACACTACATATGCCTTGTGTTTCATGTAGTTGTCTTTGTGTAGTGTGTATGACAATACAAGTGCAGGCGATCTGACCTAAAAAAACTGACTTCCCCCCCCCCTCCTAGGCAAGAAGCTGGGTACGCCCTTGCGTGTACCTTCCGAGAAAGTGATCCTTCTAAAGAAGCGCACTTTTGGAGAAAGTGTACGTTTCGAGAAAGTGAGCTTTTTCAAGCCTGTCCCGAGAAAATCTTATTAGGTACTGTCCAGTCTGTACAGTCAACGTCATAAATAAGTGATTACTTTTGTTATCACGATTTCGTATGGCTTTTCAAACACGAAGTTAAAGTGACAAGGTACACAAGTGATCACTTATTTATGACATTGACTGTAATATGGAGTATTGTGTAAACATCGAAATCTACGCAGACGAAGTCGCGGGCAAAAGCTAGTACATAATAAACTTGAATATAAGTAGGTACAACCCAGCTACTATCAGTAAAAGCCGAATCCTCATAATAAGAAAGGCCGGGGAAGCAATTATACTCCTGGCCCATGGGCGCGTTACATTTAGGGCCATTCGATGTTTTTCACGCGCACAAAATACCCGTACGACTCGACACAGGTAAAAAGGTAAACAAAGTATTCCTCTTTCTTTAGTAAAGCGATACGACGCAACACAAGATAATTTATACGTCAAAGACCTAAATACAAGGAGTAACTGGATGTTTTGCAACAATGATAATGTCAAATCAATCACACAGACGGTTGTTTGTTCTGTACCCAAATGACAATTGATAGACACCAGTTCAATTAACAGAAAGGCTTACACGGGGGCCTGACGTAAATAGAACCCAATGTTTGTGGTGAGATTTGTTCGAAGCTTTGCTTTATATTACTGTACGTGTGCTGTCCAGTTTTTTTATTCAATCAACACTAGAAGTTAGGTCATGAAGACATGAAAAACTACCCCAATTGGATATTAAGCGTGCATCTATTACATTTACAATCACTACCAGACCCAGCTAGCCGTTAGGATACCCCATTGAAAATATGATGTCAACCTAAATACAATTACCTTACTAAACTAAAATGAAGTAGGTAATTATGAGAACGACTCTGAACGCTATCTCGATGTAGAGTAGAGATTAAGTTTGATGACAAACTATTGTCGATATAACAACGGTATGTAACAATGCGCAGCCACAACTCATAAAATCGTTCTGCGTCGTAGTTGTAGGTACAGAATCAACAGAGCACAATGTCGGAAAAGCTTGTAAACATTTATGTAGGTATCTATTTCCTATTACAGCATATTATTCACTATCTTTACGATAGTACCGTTATATGTTAACACGTGGAATGTTTATAAATAAGTCCTAATCCGATATTAAGCGTACCTGTAGCTCCGAGTTACGTGGCAGCAGTACAAGTTACGGTACAAAACCCTATAATTACGTAGATAAGAAGTGAATGAGTCACGGAAATGTCCCATCGCACCGACTGTGCCGGTGTGCCCACGCGCGCGGTGATCGATGAGCCAGCGCCGACGCACCTCCTGCGAACATCGCGACCCGCGACCGCTATTCACGAACCATCACGAGTTCCAATGGCCTTATTGTGCGAATACACCTCTGAATTGCTTTTTACAATGACCGATGGTTATCATAACAAATAGATTAAATTCAAGTTGTACGCTTCGAGAAATATTTTGGGAGCAACGACATTTAAATATGTAGGGGCTTTTTTATCTAACTTAGCAGTCGACTACGAGCATGGAACTAAAGATAACCGCACTTTGAAATCATGTAAAGGGACGAAGGGATTTAGGTACGTAAAACTTCTAATTTCGGTGATTATATTAAAAAACATAACACAATAATCTGCCAAGTGCGAGTCGGACTTGCACATCGAGGACTCCTTACAGATTTGTACGTGTGCATTATGTATGTATCTAGATATGCCAAAATCAACTCCATAGAAGGCCGTATTAATAAAAATCCAGTGTCAGCGGTAGCAGAGCCCTGCTTATTTATTAGCTTAAAGTGTGTGGTCATTTTATACTGATTGGATGGGTAGCTTAATTAAAAAATATATATATTTGTTTTATTTTTTGTTGTAACGGCAAAAGACACATTATAATATAGATACATATCAGTTGTCTATCTATTACGGTTCTTGAAATAAAGTCATGTGACGGACAGACTGACGGGCGGACGGACAGTATACCTTAATAGGGTTGTGTTTGTCACCCTTCGGGTACGGAACCCTAAAAACTAAGTTCGTAGGAATGTGTAGTAGGTAAATTATGATTCACTAAGCCCTTTGTTGCGTAATAGAATTATTTAAACAATGTAATTAATATGCTACTGCTGTAGCGCATTGGAGTTGTTGGCTCTAAGGTGTAGTAGACGAAAACAAAGCCGTTATAGTCTACAATAAACACATGCCTTTAAGTAAACAAAATAAGTACTAACAATAAAATACAATACAATAACTCTTTATTGCACACCAATACAGTAAACAGTACAGAAAACACAAATATATACATAGAGAACCAACTTAAATATTTAATTAATTCAATTCATCAACTACTACTACCTACTACTTACCTACACCCTTACTATAATATTATTATGTTTATACTAGCTGTTGCCCACGACTCCGTTCGCCTTGATGTATGAAAAATAGTTTACGTCCCTATCCTTAGACCTACCGAATATAAATACACAAAAAAAAAACATTAAAATCGGTCAAGCCGTTTCGGAGTTTGGTCACAAAAATTTGGTATTGGGAATTGGGATAGTTTGAGATTATGTGATAGACATAAGGACTGTTCAATTTAGTAAGCGGACATGCTTACCTAAACCTACTTATACTTCGACTTTCACACTATTTCTATAAACAGTTGATAGTTATAATTTTACCAATAGTCTGTCTGTCAATAGTTTTGTTATTTCTGTTAACTACCAAACATCTTTCACAATAGAGCAAATAAAAATAGCAAATCGCAAATTGATACTGCAAAAAAAAAATATAACAAAAAATTGAAATTTTCTACCAGTCTGAAGTCGGTCGGAGCCTCAGCACGAGCCAGCAGGAGTGGATCTCTAGTCATCTACCTCACCTACGCACTATATGTTGGGTTTCAATCACTCCTGCTGGCTCGTGCTGAGGCACCGACCGACTTCAGACTGGTAGAAAATTATTTTCATGGTTTTTTGTAGTCGGTTAAATTTTTTGTTATAATTTTTTTTTTCACGCTTTTTAGTGTAAATAATCTACGAGTAAGATACAATACTTAGTTCAATATCAACTGCTGTTCATTATTGAGGAGTCTTGGTGCTACCACCCGTTTTATATCATATGCATTACGAGGAGCATAAATCGCCTAGCAACTGTGTCAAAGTACTTAATTAAAATTCAACCCGTGAAATACTTGTTAAACTGTGGTCTTCATCATCAGTTCCACTTCGCCAAATGATGATTTTCAAGAGCAAATGCACGAGTTACTACTAAATATACCCAATTTACTATAGATGTCCCTACAACATTTGAAGAGTTCCCTCGATTTCCTTAAGATCCAATCATCAGATCCTGATTTGGTGCTTATGGGACCTAATTGAAGACATCCCTACTAAGACTTTGGGAGCGAATATTTCCGGAAATCTTCGCTTAATCAAAAAAGTTTTTGAGAAACCTTACTATCTTTTCAAAAGAGCTGTCGAACTATGTGCCACACGATGATGAGTTTATTTTTTTTTTCAATTTCTGTTACGTGTATGGAGTCCCTATAAATATTTATTTTTTGTAATTTAACTACATTACATCTTGTAGTTTTCGAGTAAAATGCCTGTGACATACGGACGGACGGACGGACAGGCAAACGGACAGACAGACAAGACAAGGACAAGGTCCGCCCGGATTGCTACCACCATCTTGCTCGCTAATCCTGCCGTGAAGCAGCAGTGCTTGCACTGTTGTGTTTCGGCTTGGAGAGTAAGACAGCCGGTGAAATTACTGGCACTTGAAATATCCCATCTTAGGCCTCTAGGTTGGCAACGCATCTGAAATACCCCTGGTGTTGCAGATGTTTATGGGCGGTGGTGATCTCTTACCATCAGGAGACCCACTTGCTCGTTTGCCATCCAGTCGAATGAAAAAAAAAACTGTTTTTTTACTGCCCGCTTAGTAAATTGAACAGTCCTTAGGATAGTTTTCATGCCGGGAAATTCTACAATTACTGCGAGACAGCGATGAACAAATTTGCGGAGAACTGACTGATAGTAACTCTGTTCATGAAAGGTCGATGACACGCTACACCTCCACGAATAAGATTAGGCCATATGGTAGTTAAGTCTGTATTACCTACTTTCATAAATGGTCACAGAACCAAAAACAACAATCAGCGATTCGAGCTCACGTGAACAACAGGTACGATATAATAATGACGACAACCACTAACAAGGAACGTATCATATTTTCATAATCCATACTAATATTGTAAATGCGAAAGTGTGTTTGTATGTTTGTGTGTTTGTCCGTCTTTCACGCCGTAACGGAGCGACGGATTGACGTGATTTTTGAGATAGAGATAGTTTATGGGCCCGAGAGTGACATAGGCTAATTTTTATTCCGGAAAAATGCAGTTCCCGAGGGAACAGCGCGCGATAACCGAATACCACGCGGGCGGAGCCGCGGGCAAAAGCTAGTAAACAATAATTACGATGGAGGATAAAAAAAACTTAAAACTGCCGACTACCTAGTATGTATATACTTATAACTTATAATAACAAAAACCGGCCAAGAGCGTGTCGGACACGCCCAAAATAGGGTTCCGTAGCCATTACAAAAAAATTAAGTAATATTTTTCTAAGGATTTCGTATTTTATACGGCATCTTCCAAGTTTAGGTATATTTTATACCTTAGGCTGCTATTTACTCTTAAAATACTAATAATTCTCAAGCAAACTTAGCCGTTATTGTTTTTCTTGTAAGTTTCATATACTACTATCCTGAATTTTTTCCACCCACCGGTTTAGATTTTAGAGGGGGGATTTTTAATGAAAATTTGCACTTTCAAGTTGAATATTTAGCAAACAGATCACTGAATCGAAAAATCATCTTAGCAAACCCCTAATGGTTTTAAAAGACCTATCCAACGATACCACATACTATAGGGTTGGATGAGAAAAAAAAAACACCCCCACTTTACGTCTATGGGAGGTAACCTAAAAAAAATTTTTTATATTGTACTTTTTTTTGACAGTTTACATATACATATCCGTGAAAAATTACAGATTTCTAGCATTGATAGTCCCTCAGCAAAGCCGCGGACGGACAGACAGACAGACAGATATGGCGAAACTATAAGGGTTCCGTTTTTGCCATTTTGGCTCCGGGACCCTAAGAAATGTTAATGCTAATAACAGATTGAGAAAAAAAAACAACTGATTTACTCTCCTATTCAGGATCGGAAATAAAAAGAAGATGCTTTGAGAAGATAAAGACTGCGCCAACCACTCGTAATTTATGGTTTCTTTTAGTGTGCTAAAAGTTGTTCATGCACCAAAAAATACAAATAATGTTGGCTGTAACCCTTACCTAATTTTTGTCACGTCCAAAAAAAAACTAATTCTCTATTTGAGATCACTTTATTTGCTTTGAGTAAAGATAGTTAATTACATTACTTAGGCAGATAACTGGGATGCAACAAAAACCTTATCTGGCATCCTAATACTCGTACAAATAAAGGCTAGTAAAATTCGCGTGTTGATTTTACATATTATTTGAATGCGGCTATTTTAATTCTATCTCTACCTCCAATAATAGGTAGTAGGGGCAACAGGTCGTCGTAGGATATAATGTACCGGTTAAGCACTAGAGCACAACGTAATCAGAACTGTTATACTTAAAATTAACATTTAATTAGAACATGATCAAATTGCTAATTTTGGAACGTCATAAATTCCATTAAGATAGTGAAAGTATCCGACGAGGGAGCTCTAGATAAAACAAGCCGTAAGTTATGAATGGTGGAAAATCGTATTTTCACTTTCGCGTGGTTAACTAGCATGGTGTTAACGTGGGAAAAGAGTATACGAAGACAAGCAAATACTACGATACAAATTATGGACTGCAACTAATGGACTTTTTATGACTCTATTATTATTTAATGTCATCATTGCTTTAACTATGACGTAAAATGTAATGATCTAAATGGACGTATGAACGAAGCGAGTTATATGTCCAATATGAAATCATCAAGATAGTAATTTTTGTCCAGATCTAATACAGCAAAAACAACATGATGTTACAAAAATACAATACTGGAAAAATACCCCCAAAACGAAAAGGGTTAAATTGTCCATTGAAAAGCGTCCGTTAACAAATGAAAACCATAGTAAAGTACTACGTACTACGATAAACCGAAAAAAAAATTTGTAAAAACAATATCATTGATTTGCAATCCTATGATAATGCTACATGATTATCTTTTGATTAAAGTGGTCAACGTCAATCTGGGGCACAGTAGTGCCACCGCCAAGTCGAGTGCAAAACAAACTGCCATAACAATGGTTTCTCGAACCATCTCGGCGTATTATATGGCGTATGTATAGGCTTCTGCACATAAAGAGTAAAGTGGGGCAGACAATAGCGAAAGAATATTCAGTTCTGTGTATGTCGTGATTTAATAAACTTCGAAAACCACTAAGGCTCGCTGAAGATTGATGGTCTATTTCTATAAAATAAAAACTTTCGCTTCAAATACTATATTTTGAAGCCTTCTTGGTAAATTGTCATGCAATGAGCGTATAAACAGTTCACTAGCAACGGCCTTTACCTACAATTGACCTTAACATAAGCTGCTTTTAGCATGACTACAAGTCAAACTTAAGGTCGATCAGTTATCCGCTAAATCGCGGAGCAGATGTTGACTTTTTTTTAGTTTATATAGTTATTCCTGTTTTTCATAAAGTATAATGATCGTGATTATAATTAAATCAATCTAATTTATGAATCACTGTTTGTTTTCAGAACGTTTTATGGTATTTATTTATTACAATATGTTGTTGTATTGTTTTATGGTATTTATGGTTTTATGGTTCCATAGTCCTGTGGCCTAGCGTGGGTATCAGCCGCCCAGGGCGGAAGAAAATTGTGCCGCTCTCTTGTTTAGGTTTTAAAAAACTATAGTACCATACACAATGTCAAAACATTATTGTACCATTCAATTAAAAGGGGATCCCCGATTTAGTCTCAGTCAAAGAGGAAGGAGAATCTTTGGTCTCAGTACAAGTCATGGAAAGTGCTCATTCTAAACAGTCCGAATCGTAGGTGGCAAAAAATTGTGAAATATATTATTATCTAGATATTATTCAGTATTATTTACTATGTTTTCGTTTTGATAGTCGTAAAGCTAACGTTATAGTTTCGCCATGTCCGTCCGGTCCGTCCGTTCGCATCGCACCTTAGCTTAGGAATAATTAGTACTAGAAAGCTGAATTTTTGCATAGCTTTATGTACATATATTATTATATTACATTAACCACGCCGACAAAGTGGACGAATTTTTTTTTTTTGAAAAAATTATGACGGTACCTCGGCTATAGCTTGGTTTACTAGACTTAACATTACAACTTTTCGCGCAGTCGAGGAAACTGAATCACGTTCCAGGGTGGAACCTTTATGTTACAAGTTACAATTGTCATGTTGACATCGCGTACATTTGCCAAAGAAATCATAGTGAAATGGATAATGAAAAGGTTCCACCCTGGTATTTGATTCAGTTTTCTTGACTGTACTTGGCATAAACCAGACAGGTCCCACTACATATTATATGTAAGTCTTTGCGTAGAAGATTTTAATAGGTACACATATAGTCACGCGAGGGCTAAGGTTTATGATCATGTAAGGCTGGTAGCACACATGCGGGGTCGCGGTCGCGACTACCTACCACTATCTACCACTCCTTCAGGGCACAGAATGATGTCATGGTTGTAATTTACCAACACGTCAGGGGTATTTAATTTAACGACGCACTCGTTTTGTGTTGGAATTTGTTAAACGAATGTTGATGAACCCAAGATTCGGAAATAAATATGTGCTTTCAAAGTCAACCTTGTTTGCGTCGTCAGCCAAGTATTTTCGAAGCATGTTAAATGCGAATTTTATTTTTCTTTCGTTACAGTGTCGGAGCGGATGTCAAAAAAACTTCACGAATTCCAAAATTACATGTAAAATTTTCTGTAAAATTTTGATTTCGACGCAAAATTTACTTTTTTGTTGACTGTACAAAACATGGTAAAACTCAGAATTTAGTTTCGATATTTAAGAAAATATTCAAAGAAAGAATAATACATTCCATCTACATAAACAAGGTCACCTTTTTACATGGTAATTTTCACACGTTGCAACGCCAAATTCTTAAACCTATCTTAATATAAGGCAGCTACATATTATTGAGTCATGAGTGAGACACGAACAGATAACATTGTTTACTCTTACAGTATCCATTATCATGTACGTACTTAGTAGATAGAATAAATCTAGAATATAATTAGAATATAATATAATAAAATTCTAGAACAGGAGACGAATTTCAAACTAGGGTAAGTACGCGGTAGTTATTAATTATATTTTAACAAATTAAAATCGTCAACCGGGCGATCTATCTGTTCTGTTACAAAATAATTAAGCACTGAGCACACAGAGTCCTAATTTATTAGCGTATGACGTTAGTGCGCCAGGCGTTTATATTGTGTGTACTGGTAGTAGAGGCCAAATGTCATGCATGAGCCTTTGGTTTCGCAAGGCTATTGTTAGGAATGTGACTGGGCGTGTAAAGCAAGGGAAGGGAAGGGGACTGACCGGCAACAGCAGCGACTTCCTTCGCCCCGACGTGTAAGAAATCTGTAAGGGACAGGGAGCTGGCGATCAGCTGCCTGCGCTCTTGAAAATCGAGCTGGTCGAGGCTGCCAGCTCTGTTCCCGCGCACCACCTGGGCTGGCGCGCTGAGTGACATGTCAACTATGCGCAGTCATTTCAAAATACATCTTGAGTGTTGAATCAACACAACAACACTGGTAACACAAAACAAAGCCACACGCGGGAGCCGGCGTTAATAGTCACGACGCTCTCATGCCTGCGTCGCGAGGGACGCGCATCGGCGAACTGGCGGCCGGACCGCAGCGCCGGCGCGGGGCAGAGTGGGGCCCCGCCTGCCTGCCGCACGCTCCTGCATGTTGCAATGCATCGCTTGTTTGACGGTTGACTCGCTTGCCTCGCCGGTCTGTGGCAGGCGACTTGGCGAGCCTCTATACGTCACGATAATACACCGATGCAGCCGGTGCTTCGTTTTGCTTCATTTGCGGGCTATTCGAAATAGAGTAGGTTCTGAATGGTAGTTTTACTGTAACAATTACTATGTCGCGATCGCGTGTTGGTATCAAGATATAACTTATGAGACAAAACTATATGATGCTGTTCAAGTTCTCTGTGCCACAGGTAGATACAGAACATAACGTATATTTGATGTTGGACAGGTACAGGGGCGCGGCTGACCGCCCGTCGGTGCATGTGCAGCGGCCGGCGCGCGGCGCGGCGTGCGTGAATAGCGCCGCACCGCGCCCGCCCGACGGGCAGCCACTAAGGGGCAGGTGTAGGTATATTATTAACAACAACCCTACACAGCCAAGCCTGTACAGACCAGAATCCCGCGTTATGCGTACATTTTCTTCGGGCAATTCGCCTATTCATACAGGTACTACTTGAAACGTTTTAGACCTAGGCGATGCATGCGACACGAATAGTGTCATGGCTACACCTAAGCCAACAATGTGTTATCACCACTGTGATCACGATTCTGGCCGAGGGCGTTAGATAGTACCTCTGGTCCGTACAAATTTACACGTTGATGACCAAATAAATAGTAGTTGAAATGCTAGCTACGAAAATCAGAAATGGTTTTGAACAAGTTTTATTTAACTTGCAACGTTAGAATGTATTTAGGTGTATGTACGTAAGGTCAAGGACTTCAATCCATGTCAAAGTCAAAGTCAAAATATCTTTATTCAATTTAGGCTATAACAAGCACTTTATGAATGTCAAAAAAAAACTACCACCGGTTCGGAAAACCTCTGTTAAGAAGAATCCGGCAAGAAACTCAACGATGAGCCACCATGGAACCTTTTCAAAGGAAAACTCATTACGATTTTCCTTGTTAATTAATGCGATGTCGCTATGACCGTTTACTGTGAAATGGTTCCATAGTGGTTCATGAATTAAAGTTCTTGACCGTACGAGTAAGTTTTAATTTCGATTTCAAACTTTTGCAAACCAATTTTGGACCTTTTTTCTGATACCGATAGAGCTGAATTTTACATCGCTTATGTAAGTTTAGTGACAATACAATAATCAGCCCCCTATTCAATAAAAGTTACAAGCGCTCAGTTCTACATAATTGACACTTTTTGTATGAGAAACTTAACAATTATGTAAAATTGTAGCACTCGTGACTTTTATTAAATAGGGCCTGGTTGTGAAATTCTGCTGGTTCAGCCAGGTTGGTCGCTGCAGGACGGGACTCTTAATGAAATGACATCGACTTGAAACTTGGTAAGTACAGATATTTAGTCTGTATGACAGACAATACAGGTAAAACTCAACCAAAAGAGCTTGTATTAATGTTTTAAACAAAAACACATCAAATTGGTACTGTTTACACGACAACGGCAAAAAAACCGGCCAAGAGCGAGTCGGACACGCCCGAAATAGGGTTCCGTAGCCATTACGAAAAAATTAAGCAATATTTTTCTAAGGTTTTCGTATTTTATACGGAATCTTCCATTATAGTTTTCCTTGAAAGTTTGATACGAGTATACTTACTACCATCCTGAATTTTTTCAAATTTTTCCACCCACCGGTTTAGATTTTAGAAGGGGGGGGATGTTATTTTTATTTTTTATTGTACCATTTTGTCGGCATAGTTTACAATAGTTTACATATATATCCGTGCATAATTACAGCTTTCTAGCATTGATAGTCCCTGCGCAAAGCCGCGGACGGACAGACAGACAGATAGACAGACAGACATGGCGAAACTATAAGGGTTCCGTTTTTGCCATTTTGGCGCCGGAACTCTAAAAAGGAAGGGATATGATTTTAGCAGCCTATCTATATAGTTTTAGAATACAACAGACAGAACAGACAGAAGTTACAATTCATATTAAACAATTTATAAGCCAGTCAACCATACCACTATCTTCATGATATCTACACACTGTGGAAATAAATCTAATTCCTAATGATAAGAGGTAAAACACTACAGCAAGTTATATATCATTATATTTTAGTTGTTTTATGGCATTCAATGGCAGTGAGTGGCTAATGCTCTACCTACTTAAATTTATGTCTCAGTTATTCATTCAATCATCTCTTCAACCGTCATAAAAATAGACTAGAATAACAATGAATACTGAAAATATATTTTTTTTTCTTTGACCAATCATGTAATTAGAAGTAAATAATTTAATATGCATATAATAGAATTAAATAAAGCCGAATGTGGGCAATCAGGAGAAAAAATCCGTGTAGTTTTGAAAATTGGTACAGTTATACCTTGCAGTATCCAGATGAACATACTAAAAGTCCTCAAGGGTGGGGGGTGTGCTAAGGGTGTAAGGGGGGTTGAAGGTACCCTTTTTTAAGAATTTTGCTCATATGTCGAATATTTGTACGAATATCATTATGATTGCTTGGGAAAAAAGTTTTTACGTAAAATGTCCCATAAATTTGGTCATATTCATTTTTGCTCTACGATCAATACTTTAGGAGATACAGGGTGTTTAAGTTAACAAGGAGATAAATAAATACACAATTTAAGAAATTAGTAACGAAGTAAGTAGGTTTTAAAAATTTATTTCCAAATAAAAAAAGGAAATTATTTCATCTTTATTGTTATTCATCGTTTTCTACATCGACATTACCATCTTCTCCTTCTATGACATCTACAGGTACACCTTTTGTACATGAGCCCAAGCAGCCGAAACATACTAGACTGCATTAAATATCGGCTTTTCGATTTTGACATCCATATTTTCCAGTGCAACTTTCTTTTGCAGCGACAAAAAATGTAAGCCATTACGATGTCAGAAGCATGAGCATCAGTGGTGGTAATTGGCTCGAGGGTTCCATCAGCTCCTCGTTTCCAGCCCCACATTTCAGGAGACATTTCGTTACCCAGCCACTCTCGTACTTAGTGGAATACTTAATCATTCAAAATAATATTATAACCTACCTAACCCAAAGTACATCAAATCGAATTAATAACAATAATGTTTGGTTTTTAAGATAAATTACATTATATCAAATGAAAATTAGATCAATTGTTGAATTATATCAAATGTTGTTATATCCTTCGTTACGCATCGCTGGAATAACATGTAGACTATTTTTGTCTCAATATTTCCACGGGATAGGGATAAAATTTTGAAATAACAACCAGTGGGCTTAGAGTCATGAAATTTAGCATGGTTGTTTTGAATGCAATGTCAATGAAAACGATTTCGGGAATTCCCAAGGAACTTTTTCTTCACGCTAGAATGGTGCACGGATTTCGATGAAATTTGAAATCTAGATAGTCTTGAAATTGGCACTGGAACTTAAATTCAACTGCTGCATCATTTACGCGTGCGAAACTGCGCGTGCGAAACAAAACTTGTGAGTGATTTTTTGCTGAGCGGGAGAGAGAAGAGGTCAAGGGAAATTTTGACTTACAAAAAGCGAGTATCAATCGATGGCTGTTAAGATCAAGCTGAGTAGAGTGCGCACGATAATTCGTCAAAAACATCGTTTCTCCTGATTTTGCTGTGGCTTCTGATTTGATAGGAAATGCTCTTTTTCAACAATGACCTTCATAGCAACAAAATTTATATCAACAAACGTTTTCGTTGCTTAGCTCGCTCATCGCTTTTTGTTAACTCCAGCACCAAGTCCAAAGTTTTCTCTCGTCTCTCCCGCCTACTAAAGGGTCAGCAAAATATCTCGCATTACAGTACACAAGTGGCTGGGTAACGAAAGCCTCCTGAAATGTGGGGTTGGAAGCGAGGAGCTGATGGAACCCTCGAGCTACTGATCCTCCAGCTCCTATGGCATCGTAGTTACCTAAATTTTTTGTCGCTGCAAAAGTGCTTGCACTGGAAAATATGGATGTTAAAATTGAAAAGCCGGTATTAAATGCAGTGTTTCGGCTGCTTGGGCTCATCTACAAACGGCGTTCCTGTGGATGTCATAGAAGGAGAAGACTTTAATGTCCATGTAGAAAACGAGGAGTAACATAATGAAGATGAACTAATTTGCTTTTTTTCTATTTTTAAATATAATGTAAAAACCTACTTCGTTATTCATTTCTGACATCGTCTATTTTTTATCTCCTTGTTAACTTAAACAACCTGTATCTCCTAAAGTATTGATCGTAGAGCAAAAATTAATATGACTTATTTTGTAGGAAATTTTATGTAGAAACTTTTGTCTGAAGTAATCATAATGCTATTCGTACAAATATTCGAAATATGAGCAAGAATCTAAAAAAGGTACCTTCAACCCCCCTTACACCCTTAGCACACCCCCCACCCTTGAGGACTTTTAGTAAGTTCATCTGGATACTGCAAGGTATAACTGTACCAATTTTCAAAAGTACACGGATTTTTTCCCCTGATTTTTTTAATTTTCTCACTCTAATAAGAAATGTCCAACTTGGCTATATGCAATGCCAGAAAGTATGTGAATTGACATATATGTTTCAAGAAATTATTTTTATTCCATATTACTTAAGATTTACCTTGTCACAATATATTTTTGTGTTTTATCAACTCAAAGGTTAACTGGTAGAGATCCCTTAAAGTCCGTCTTTGTACAAGTATCTCAAAATTTGACAATTGTGTTTTGTTTCTTTTCTTTTGTAGAATAGAGTTTACTTACATACATACATATATTTCGGAAATAAATAATGAATAAAATGCTTTGGCATATTGTTCTTGTGATAGTTTCAAGAAAAGCGAAAGCAACAACTGTGACGTATCGAAACTCTGACACCGTAATAAACGTTCTAAAAGGCATGAATAAGTAAAGCGAATTCTACAGGCTTTCTACTATCACAAAACTTGCAAACTATTTCTTATCTACCATGTGAAAATAAACACGAAATTGTTCAGTTACGGTGAAAACAGTTTGTTTACAGTATTTACAATGATTGAGATGACATTATAATAAGGTGATAAAATGATATAGCTACACTAGCCATTCTTTGGGCGCTTATTCATAAACGTGACACTTACAGGATACTTGGTCTTTATCTAAAATTCCAGAGTCACTTCTAGTGTCATCATCAATGGGTCGATGTCTCGTTTTAGAGTTGACGACTAGGTCATCCATATCAGACACGGCACTGTTAACACAACACGATGATCCACTCAGCCGAACATTTTTACACACAACATTAGCAACTATGAAAGTAATGCCCAAACAGAATGAAACGTGAATTATAACTAAAATATTACAATAACCAGTACAGTCTTGATAGATTAGATAGCGAGTGATAATACTTCAGTGTTGCTTATCAAATTGTTTTCTGTGCAATGCCTGTGTTCCGTTAGTTTGTTTGGCAATCACCTCTTAAATACAAGGGCAAATCAACAATCGTTTAGTTAGACGAAAGTAAGTACTGTAGGTACGTCATTATCTAGCTGGGTACTCTAGCAATGGTAGGTGCTTGGTTTAGGCAAGTGGTTGATGATAAGTAGCTAATATTAGTACTAAATATTGTAATTTTGTCTTATTTGATTGATCGAGATCAGTACAGGCAGACCGTTGCCTTATGAAATCCCGGCCTACGGTTTTGATTCCTTCGCATTAATTTTTATTTCCAAGATCTGAGTGAATATATAGGCTGTTGGTGAACCCCAGTGAACTACATCTTCGGCCTCATCTGCAGCACAGGCGCAACATAGGGGTCAATCGCTGGTCAGTTTTAAATAGACCTAATAACAAAATAAATAAAATTAAGTGTGGTAGCTGCCTATATTTCTGTTAGATACTCCAGTAGATGGGTACTTAAAAATTTACTTGATTTTTACCAGTTTTGGATTCAATATACACAGGTTTGAGGAATATGTCATCATCACGTGACAGATGATACGAGTAAGTGACTATGACAATTGAAATACATTGCTAATGACGTCGGTTAACTAGCACAGGTAAAATAAGACTTAATACGACGGTTTGGCGGCAAAACATGTACATCAATGAAACTTTGTTTATAACTTTTATCTTGTTTTTTTTTGATGGATTTCGCGCTGTCATCGTTCATCCACCATTACGTCCCATATTCCGTTTTCTAGATTTTTTTTACCGTACAACGGCAAAACCTACTAGACACTGGCAAAATTGTCCTCCAATGGACAGCGCCATATTTTTCTAAAAAAACAATAACTTTTATCTTGGCACTAGAAATGAGGATCTGCCGAGTCCTACCAAAATTTAGGCGTCGTACCCCCTCCTAGGGGGTATGGGCAGGGGCCAACGTTTAAAAAATTCAAATTTTACAAACTAGGCAAGTAAGGTGTCATTTTCTATGTATTTTTTGCTCTGAATCGAATGAGACTATACCCATACTCGTAGGATCAATATTTTGCGAGGTACGAAGGGTTTTTAATGAAAACCTCTTATGTATATATAAAAAAAAGATAAAGTTATAAACAAAGTTTCATTGATGTACATATTTTGCCGCCAAAATATACTATTTTTCCTGTGCTTAACTTAAAGATACTAAGTCCGGTTTCATTTTAGCTACAAATTTTTCGTCAACTTGTAATAATTCATCAGCACTGGTCAGCTGTTAACGAGCTGTTAGCTGTCACCTGTCCCGTTTATGATATGAAATAGGGGTCTGTCTATGTAGTGCAAATATTTCTAATATAATTTTCTTCTTTAGGTACCTACTTGACTTCCGATAATTTTGATCAAATTTAAGGATCGAATTGCCTTCCTTGGTAGGTATACGGTTTAACTGTTAGTTTTAGTAGGTACTGTTCGATCGGGGGCAAATATTTCGAAAAGTGAATCAATCAATGCTCGTAACCGTATCTTAAACTTTTGCGTATTAAAAAACTAAATATACTTATAGGTTTAAAATTAGTTGAAATTGCCTTCATATCATAAGCATTAAAAATTTAAGCAGTTACGGTCTAATTAAATGCTCGAATGGTCGTGCACCGCATTATCGTGGATGAATGAGCCGCCTGCCACAGTGAGATTAAGCGTGTAGCCTTTATTTATAAATAGACACTATTTTGCCCTAGAAAATAATCGAACCATGCACAGCAAGCTTAAAGCTTGCGTAGCGTGTAATACACGCGACCAAGCTTAAATTCAAGGGTTAAACCGTATACGCAGTAAATATATTTTTGAAATTGGATCCTTCTAATACATTTCAACAGAAATGTCTTCTATAAATAGCTCTATATTTATTTATGAGTTCCAAAACCTGGACACCAGGAAATAGCTAAGGCATTATCAACGTTACATGCTGTAAACACAGAAACGCTACAATATTGATTTGCAAAACTCTTACTAGGGACACCCCGACAAACTGACGCCACTACTAATCGAATTAACCAGATTAAGGAGCAAGGATTTTTTAATAACCTGCTCGTTGTTACATTACGTTGCAGACTGCAACAATGAACCGTAGGAGGGGTTTTAATTTATTTACTGCGATGTCACCGCTTTAGTTTTTATTTATGATAAAAGTTAAGGAGGGACCATAATAACAAGACGATAAAATGAAGAGACGAAATTAAATGTGATGGGATGATTCGTTCATGCTTGAACCTAATCACTAGATCTAAAACCACAACGACAACAACACATGAGAAACGGAGGGCACGCTCACCTCTAGCGTAAATGGGGAAATCGCCGTCGGAACGGCTGTGGGTGAGCATGGGTCCGTAGCACCGCCACGGCGGTCGGTCACGCGGCGCCCGCGAGCCCTCCACGGCGCCGCTCACCTACACCAGCCCATCAGCACATAAGCTCGGCACGGAGCCTACATCCACGAAGCACCCGCGACGAGGCGTCTAGCTCACGGAGCTAGCGTCAACTCGCCGAACGCGGCGCCACAGGGGCGAGGACCGACGGAGGCTGCGCGGCGCATCTCGACGCACCCCTCACCCTTTATAAACGCAGCCCGGTAGCTCCTCACCGCGGACTATCATCCGGCCACCTACACCGGAGAGTGTATCTACCTACTCTACACTAACGTAATCCACTATAACAACACTTGACCGTGCCCCAATGATACTGACTGATTTAAGTATAGATACGACACGTATAGCTAACTTTATGCATCTAATTGTTATGTCGTGATACATTTTAAACGCAAACGTGGCAACGTGGCAAACGTTTTGAAATGGTATCTATTTTGTTCCAAACTTATGCTAAGCAAGCAACGCAATTAGAGGTTTCGTGCCAATGTTATAAAGACTTTAGATCGCCTATGCATAATAGTGAGGCGTGTCGTCTTTATTTAGTAGACGGGACGGGATACTGAATAAGTAACAAAAGTTGTACCTATTCTCTGGGGACTTATAGTTAACTAGATATTTGGGAGTAACCAAACTTGTTTTCTTTGAATAGGCTAAAAAATACATGCGCTTAAAAATCTAAAAAAAAACAGCGTTTTGAACCCTAGAGTTTTGTCGAAAAAGACATAATTTCGTGTGTAACCCAGACATAACATGTTAACACGTTCGACCCCGGCAAGGATCCACTAATCTCTTACGCTCGCTATGCCTACGCATATCCTACAGCAGTCACTTCTATGCCAGTGACATGTAATACGTGGCACAGACGTAACACATTCCGGTGCCAGTATCACAACGTTTGTGATCAAAAATTCTTACTCCTATGCGCCGGTGACACGCATGTGTGTCAAAAGAATTCGTACATCCTAAAGGCTGGCATAGCGTAAGTAAGGGCTTAGCGGAACGTTGCCAGAGCCGAATGTGACGATCCACTAAGCTCTTACGCTATGCCTACGCATATCCCACAGCAGTCACAAATACGTGTCACTGGCATAGGAGTAAGAACTAAAAAGTCACATACGTTGTGTCACTGGGGCTGAATGTGTTAATATCGCACTCACGTTATCACAGCCAATTTCCCAAGTTCCTCGATTGTTAAGGTGATAAGTGCTTTTGGGGATGACTTGGGTTTGGTGGGATCCAATAACGCGTGAAAAGAGAGGGCAAGTCGCACGGGCGTAAGCAGCAAAGCGTTTAACATCGCTATTAATTAAAAACTATATAATTGATTTGATAATAATAATTGCTACCTTAAAAAATGAGCCATTTTTTTGTTTATTTAGGAAGGTCTTGGAAACAGCTCTAACTATTTTGATGAAATTTGGTACATTTGTATAGTAAATTCGCAGGTGAAAAGTTGATCTAGTTTAATCTTATCTCTGGGAAAATCTCAATAAAGGCCATAGTCAGGTTTCCATAGTAAGTCGGCCCTTACATCAAATGGGCTTGGGTTTTTTGTGACTACCTCTTATAGTGAAGAATATTTATGTTGAGTATGAACATCTTGTGACAGTTTTTGACTTATGATTTTTTCAAAGATTTCTTTTAATGTATTTTTTTCGGGATATGTATTTAAGCGATTTGCTTCAAACTTTAAAAATGATATTTTTTTATATAGATTTGCATCGCCATTTAAAAAATGAATACTAGTTCATATAAAAAAAGGAAAAAAGATCAAATAAAATAAGACATTTTTTATGTGGTTGTGAAGTAGTGACACCTAGATTTTTTTCTCATATCAAAATTTTCCAGGCAGTATTAGTTTTTTGGGTGGCGAAGCAAATCTATATAAAGAACATAATTTCAAAATTTGAAGAAAATCGCTTGAAAACACCCCGAAAAAAAATATATTAAAAGAAATCATTAAAAAATTCATAAGTAAAAAACTGCCACAAAAAGGATGTTCATAGCATATATTCTTCGCTATAAGGGGTACTCACAAAAAAAAACTAACTAAGGAAACCCGGCTATGGCCTTAGCCTCCTTTAATTTTTCTCTTACAATAAATAACTAACTTAGAAAAAATTACTAAAATTAAAACAAAAATCACAAAAGCAAGTAATTGCAAAACAATTTTTTTTTTCAACAATGGCGAGGATGGCTATTTTTGTACAATATTTTGTTAATACTCGAATGGAAGATAATAAATTGGATTTTACTATGTGCCAAAATATTAAATATTTATTTTAACTGCATCATGTGCTGAATTAATATTAAATATTAGAATTCTTTAAGCAACCTTACAATTCACTTAACCTAGTTCTCAAAAATTAAAAAATATGAGTTTACACGTACCTAAGGATAATCTAGAACTTTATATATTTTTTATTTACTTTAAGAAAATGACAATGACAATTGGAGCTCAGGTTCAAATTTAATAGAGGAGGGTGGTAAGGGTCAATAACTATGTACTTTTTTTAATATAAAAAAAATTAAAATACTCACTTAAATCACCATTAGCAGTTGCAGAATCAAAGGGTATAGACAAATGTCGACCGCCCTTGCCAACAGGGGGAACACCCAGGTTTGTTTTGTCCCCGCTTTCACCTATACCAAAATTATATTTTTAGATTAAAAATGTCATGTCATCTATCAAGGTTTTCTTTTTTTTAATCCAATAACTTAAAAATATTTTTTTGATTTATGTAATGTTATGTTCTGTCGAAATGAAAACGCCTTAAGCTTGATAAGCTACCTCATTCCTTGTGAAAGTAGTGGTAGGTGTAACTGAGAACTGAATGATATTTTTTTTAGCAGAAAATTAATAAAGAATCATAAAATAATGTGTTTTTATAATGTTAAAACAGCATCACTGCTCATGAAAAGAACAAATAAAGACATGTTTACAATTAATACCTTGTTGCTGTCATTTCATATGATAGTGCTAGCGGTACGCCCCGAAATTCAGCAAAACGATTGATCTTTAGCCCAAACGAATCAATTTGACCCGTAGCACGAAAAAAAACCAAATCATTACCCTTCCCTTGGCTTTGCCGTAGTCGGGTAAAAAGGAGAGGAGTTATGACGTCATCTTTTTTGTATGGGAAAAATATTTTTTTGTTCTAAAACCTATCGTGTCTGGTATCTAATGAAAGGGCTTACTAAGCCGATTCTAAAAATGTATCACATCATCATATTTTAGTCAGTTGTTTTAAATAAAAATAAAAATTAAACATACCACGTTTGGATTGGACTCCTCCAGATATGGTACGGTTGAATCATTATTTGTAAAATATACCTAAAATGATATAAAATAGCCTGATATCCAACCCCAAGAAATCAATTTTGAAAATATTTACATTTAGTATTTTTTATTATTTTTTAATATTACAAAATGTGATACAATCATAATTAGTTGAACATCATCATCATTAATTTAAGAGCTTAGCTCTTGTCGGTGGAGTACTTAATCGCCACTCTTTTCGGTTCTCTGCCAGCGTTCTCAGCTCCTGATACGACATGACATTGACTTTTTCCTTGGCTTGATCTATAAATGACCGTCTCGGCCTTCCCCTGCCTCGTCTGCCTTCTATTCGCCCTTCCAAAATAGTTTTTATGTAGCTGTCACTGTCATGTCGTATCAGATGCCCCAGCATATTCCCTCTCCTATTTTCAATCGTCCTCAAGCCGCCTTCCCTCTTCCACCAACTCTAAAACCTCCTCATTAGTTCTACTCTAATAATGCTATACTCTAGATGTAGGTCTTAATAAATCTTTAATTAGTTGAAATAGGTGTAAAAAGTTATTTTCTCATTATTAGCAATTATTATTCCAGGTTTGCTTTTGATTCAAATGTTTGTCGTGAGCATGTACCCCGCTGCCGCTTCCTGCCTGCTTCCCTTTCTTGCTCGCTCGGCGGCCGGCGGCGCACTCAGTCACTCACGTGCTAAATGTAAATATTTTCAAAATCGCTTTCTTGGGGTTGGATATGAGGCTATTACATATCATTTTAGGTATATTTTACAAATAATGATTCAACCGTATCATATCTGGAGGAGCCCAAACATGGTATGTTTTGAAAATGATTTTCAATTTAGAAAAGTGACTGAAATATAATGATGTGATATATTTTTAGAATCGGCTTAGTAAGCCCTTTCATTAGACACTACACACGATAGGTATCAGAACAAAAAAAATCCCATACAAAAAAAAGATGATGTCATAATTCCTCTCCTTTTTCCTTATTTTTTCGTGCTACGGGTAAAATTGATTTGTATGGCCTAAAGATCAATCTTTCCGATTTTCATGCTTTTAACACCATTTGCGGCTTTTTTTGACGTACCGCTAGCACTATTAAATATTTTGGTATTTTTAGTATTAAGATAACATCATCATTTGGTAAACTGGACCTGATGATAGATGACCAATGGAACTCGTCAAAGCTAAGTAATGCTCGCGCTTCTATATATTATCATGATTAATATACCTAGATAAGCAACTAAGAAGAAGCTCTAAGTTAATGATTCTTTCGAACTGATCTGATGCTGAAGCCGGAAGGTAAGGTAAGGAACTCTGTCATAAAACAACGTAACTAAGCCGTGTTTGGGCTTATTGCAATCGTTGTGAGATGAAATTTGGCTACTAATCACTAAAAAGTGAGAAATAAAGAAAATTTTGAACAAAAAAGTTAAACCTACTCCAAAAAAAATAAAAAACGTCAAAAAATAGAACAGACTACAAAAACCTTGAAAATATTTTTCTAGGTACCTACTAGCTCGAAGTTGTTTGTTGTTGTTGTAACTTGCTTTTCCATCTGCTTTGTTTAATTGTATTAGATACAGGTGAATAATTTAATGGAGTCATTAACTGTCTAGGAATAGATATCCAATTTTGATGTTTGAGTCACTTCAGAAGAATTAATGTCAATCTAAAGTCTTGATGTAATGTTGAACAATAATAACATAAAGAAATAGTTCCGCACTTAGGGTTAAATGTCATAGGAAAGTAATACAAAATTAGTTGAAAATTTATATAATTACATCCCACATAGGGTTATCAATATAGGACACAAAATCTGAATAATCCATGTAATCATGCATGCTCCCAGCCAGCCTACTAGCTTGTGCCAACTTCTTGTTATGCTCTGCAGCATAAAGATCTTGGTACAGTTCTTTCCATTCCTTGTTAGTCAGAGTAGGATTATTGTAATCTCTATTACATAGTTCATGCCACAAAGTCTTATTATCCACTAGAAAGTTTAATCTTTTGCATAATAAAGACAACTTTAATATATCATAAACTGGAAGATGTAGCATTATTTTTAAAAATATTTCTTCAGGCAAGCCAATCAAACTGGCACTGGGATATCCTAATTCTGTTAGTATTCTACTTTTGACTGGAGACAGGATTTTGTTTCTGTACATCGTTGATAAATGCTTCAAGTCACGGAAAATCATTGGGATTGTTGATGCTTGAGGTGACACAACATATCTACTGACCGGCAAACACACAGAATAAGTTTCAGAGCTCAAGGTGTTGATTACAACATTCAGTAAGACCATAGCTCCTAAAGGACTCATAATAGTTTTCAGTGAAAAGCTCTCCATGCCAGGCATTGCAAATACAGCTTCATAAACACCAGGGGTATTCTTCCATCTAATTAACTGTTCAAAGTCAATCAATTCATCATCACATATTAGTACTAGTTCGTTATTCATAGGTAAAAATCCATTTTCTATCATTAGAACAATAATCAATATAAACATGTAATCCTTTTGGGTACATTCATAAGTGTTGCTTTGAGACTGAACTTTGCTTATTATTTTCTCCAGCAAAGGCGATACCGCTTCGGTAGTGCTTTCTTCTAAAGTGTATCGTGTCATTGTAGTGCTATGGTCCATAAGCCCATAGTTCCCTAAATAATTAATTGTAAAACTATAAAGTTGAGTTTTTCGTTTGATGAATGATACATCACAACACAAGCACAAAAACAAAAGTCATAAGCAGCCACTTGTCAATGTCATCTGTCATAGTCACTTACAGTCAAAACAACGTTCCAATTTACGTAATCTAAACAATTTGCTTCAGCGTCTTTTAACTAAAACATTAATTAATAGTTTTGTCTTTTTCTAACAATTACTTTACTTCAAGAATATAGCAAAAAAGAGGAAACTAGGAAAACAGTGGTGTCGCACCTACAACAATTTAGCCCGACAGCACACACTTGCCAAGCGTTGGTAATGAGGGCTATCGTTTTTTGTCTCACTAGATGGCGCACTGTTGCGTGAGGTTTTTAAGTATTTTCAGTCTGTTATTACGGGCGTGAAAACAAAGTTTAGATTAAAATCATATTTAATACACTTTAAAACCGTACCATAAAAATATCGAGCATGCCAGTGTTGCATAGTCCCCGTTTTATTCGGAAAAAGGGAGGACAAAGGTTTCCGAAAGACAAAACTGTCTCAAAACACAGACATTCATTGCCCCGGAAATTTTCCATAATTAATTTCAGATATTGCAAAATATTCACAAAATTATTCTAATTATAAATAAACCCGCGTAGCTCACCCAAAAACTATGAGATTTGACATTTCGGAGACCTCACGCTACACTAGCGCCTCTAGTGGCGAATTCATACGCGATAGCCCTCATTTGCAACACGATTCAGTAATCAACATTACGTCCATCCATGGTGATCAAAAGATACCGACCTATCAGTGTTGCCAACGTAGGCAATTTGTCGCCAATTAGGCTACTCGGGATGGAAATCCGCGACGTAAAATTCTAAATGGCGACTGGTCGCCTTTTAGGCTACTTGAAGGACAAGGTCCTTATAGTAGTTGAACGAAAGATTCACAACACAAATTAACATAAGCACAAGAAAAAAATACCTCCCACATAAAATGTAGAGTTTAAGTGGGATCAGAAAGAAAAGATTGGACAAATAAATAAATATATAATCTTTAAAATTAAAAATAACTAAAATAATATAATTAAAAATAACATGCAAATTTAACAATAAAACTGACCAAGCGCAGTGTAGGGTTTCGTACTAATATTTTGCATATCTTACTGATCTTTCAGCTCCTTAGTTATGAAATTTGACACCTGATCTGGAATAACACATAAGGCTACTTTTTTGGGCAACCTCAGTTCAAATTTGGCTACATTAGGCTACTCAAGCTGTGAAAAATGGTGTTTCAGGTTCCGAGTTGTTGGCAGCACTGCTACTGCTACCTCTATTCTATTCTGACAAAGCAGGAAAACCGGCCAAACAGATGAGAGTGTGTATACTGCGGACAAATGCGTGTCGGGCGGGGCCACGGCCACATTACATGTATTGTTCCGTACTAACATGCAGCAAATATTTAACACTAAGCTTTGATCAACTATTTCTCGTTTAACTTGTGAAGCCCACTAGGCTCTAATACTTTTCCTTTCAAATTTATTATTTCAGATTTTTCAAGCCAATGCATATGCTTGCATAGAGGGAGACACTTGAACCTAACAAAAATTAGCACTATAAAAGCCCAATATTTTACAAACAGATCTCAAACAGATCCCTAAACAAAAAAATGGTCTTAGCAAACATAATGCTCTAAAAAAAATTAAAATTGTTTTGAAATGAAATGAAAATTTATTGTTACACACAAAGAAATATTACATTTTTAGCAAGTTGGTCCATTGGTCTAACATCTGATAGCATAGTGAATGGTTGTGTTGCTATGAGGATAAACTCTGGTTGATATTGAAACGCGTCATTGTAGTGTGGTAGTGGTTTTAGTTGGGTTTGTGTGATTGTGTGTGTTCTTACAGTGTGGATGTGGAGGAACTGCATAAACACACATTGCATAGATGTAGCTATTGCATGCATGTTATAACTTCCCTATTATGTAGATTCTACATGCATATCATAACTTCCCTATTATATGTTCAGAAACAACTATCAAATGGCCTTTATTAAGAAACCTGGTATCTGCGGGTGCATCTTAATGTTCACATTAAAGTACAGTGCATCTTAATGTTTACATTAAAGTATCGGTAATACTTTTGTTAACAATGCGTATCTATACATATTGTAGAAAACTTATGACATGCATGTAGATAATAATTATTATTCAAAGTCAAAGTCAAAGTCAAAGTCAAGTCAAAGTCAAAGTCAAAGTCAGTCAGTCAAAGTCAAAATACAGCGCGCCCTCCATAATGTAAACGTAATGACCATTACGATACAGCCGTGTTCATAATAGAATCCAATGTAGAAACCAATGCTGGTCATTACCTATGGTTTTTGAATGAACGCATAATTAAGGATTTACTATATGGGTGTAGATAAAAAAATATTTTATATTAATTATAGGTATTTTGTACAAATCAAACACAATAGATCCTATTTATTACTCACCTTTCTGATAAAAATAAATACTTGTACTAGTCTTATCCATATTAAACTTGTAATCGCTACTTCAAATCCTACTCCAATCCTAATCCTATTATTATACTTATTTACCCTTTGCCATGACTTAAAAATGTTGTTTTTAACCAACTTCAAAAAAAGGAGGGATAATCTATTCGGTTGTTTTTTTTTCTATGTTTGTTCCCTCAGAACTCTGTCATTTGTAAACCGATTAGATTTTTTTATTTTCGTTCATCTATGAATTCAATTAGGTCCCATAAGCACCAAATCAGGATGAACTTTAGGGGGGAATTTTATCCATTTTACTTATACACAGATAATTTTTAATTGTTATCAAGAACTTATACACCTATTTTCATACTTCTAAGTCCAGAAATGAGAAAATTTCCATACAATCTTTACACACTTTTTTTTTTAATTTTTTTTTAATAAAAAAAACAATTATAAGTTCATTTCACACACATTTATTATTTGTGGCTGTCAGCGCCAGATTGCCTTGCTCTTAGAAGAAGATTATACTTTATGCAATAGAATTAAGATCATTAAAAAGTATTTTTATGTCACCTACATTAATGTGAAGCATAAAGAGAAGTGAAAACTTTTCTTTTTCATTTTGCAATTAGCCTCTTGAGTTTACCTACTAAAATTTAATCAGTTGGTAATTAAAATCTTATGACTTCCCTTTGATGAACAGAACTGTTATAACAATACCACTAAACAGATTCAACCAAAGGATTCAACATAAACACCAAGGAACACTGACATTTGACTTTTTAATAAATCATGTGTGCTGATACAGTGTATCAGCCTTGAGTTCCTGAATTTCCCTTTATATTTTGTATATGTAAATAATTTAAATGGTTAGTAAACTGACAGTACACATACTTAGATAATAAATATAATAACACCAAAAATAAACGGAAGTATGTCAAATGACTCCCTTAGATAACTACAATTCAAAGATGTAGGTGGAAGAAGTAGTCATTGATGACTTAATCAGAGTTGTTAAAAAGAGGTTAGAAAAATATCTCTCCTTTCAATGAGGCATTGAAACATTTTTAACATAGAAATATACTTACCAGTATTTCCACCACTGCCTTGTTTCTTATTGTTTTTCAAATATCCATCCAAGTCATGATTATTCGAACTTTTGTCGCTGTCACTAGCCATTGAAAGGTTTCACTTTAGTTTATAAAATATTCGTGAATCTTGAATTGCATAGTTAAATTTTACGAATATCTTCATAAAGTAAAAATAAAAGTTATCCAGAAATTGTTTTTTTTTTTTACCTACACAAAACAATAAAAACACATTATATACATGTTTACACCCTCTTAACGTTCAACAATCGTATTTAAAGTACGTTCTTAATTTATTTTAGCATAAATAATATTTTAAATTATTTTTATCTTTACAGTCCTGATATTACGCGAAAAATAAAATAAATGAGATAAAATTTAAACTTAGTGTATGTATTGCAAATGTTCTAAAGTAAAATATATATATTCTTCAATTTAAAAACTTGCAAAATATTCTAATGCGATAGTATATTCAGAACGCAACCACAGAGCAAAAAAGAATGAAATTTAAGACCGGAAATACTGAACTGAATGAGGGCTATCGTTTTTTGTCTCACTAGATGGCGCACTATTGCGTGAGGTTTTTAAGTATGGCTTTCAAAGTTTGTTATTACGGGCGTGAAAACAAAGTTTAGATTAAAATCATATTTAATACACCTTAAAACCGTACCATAAAAATATCGAGCATGCCACAGTGTTGCATAGTCCCCGTTTTGTTCGGAAAAACGGGAGGACCAAGGTTTCCAAAAGACAAAACTGTCTCAAAACACAGACATTCATTGCCCCGGAAATTTTCCATAATTAATTTCAGATAATGCAAAATATTCACAAAATTATTCTAATTATAAATAAACCCGCGTAGCTCACCCAAAAACTATGAGATTTGACATTTCGGAGACCTCACGCTACACTAGCGCCTCTAGTGGCGAATTCATACGCGATAGCCCTCATTAAATAAGGTTTTTTCTTTCCCTCTTTCAGTACAAAACACAGATAGTATAGTTAGTTACTATATGTATTTTGTGCTTTCAGTCGTATAAGTATAAGTTCTTGTTACTACTGTACGAACAGTGGTTTTGTATGTAGTGTAGTGTATGTGTTGTATTGTGCGTGCCTATAGTAGCGCCATCTAGGGTGAGAGAGTTACATTTCTAATCTCTACCGTACGAGTCGCGAGTCATTGAATGGATGGTCATTGACTTCATCTTTCATGTGTGTCTTTAGTCAGCGACTTCATTCATTCATTTTCGTCTACACTTTTAATTTCTCTCGCTCACTGTATCGTGACAGAAGTTTCATTATTTTTGCACTGTTAACTTGAATTAAAACAAAATTGAATAATCTACCCAAGTCACAAATATCACTATTTAGACAAATCTCTATACGAAATTTATGTGCTTACCCTGTTTCACAACAGAGCATTCGCTTCGCTGATGTGATATTTAACGAAATGTCATCGTATATGGCAGGTGTTTTTGATTTAGATTTAGATGTGGATCCTGATACTGTTACAGTTGGAGACTCAGACGACGACGATATTATTGAAGTCGATGAGGTATTTATGGCATATTGCATTAATTAAGAGATCTCTTAAGATGCTAACCTAAAAACACCAAAACCGTATTTCAAGGATAAAATAAGTCGTAGTTTGCCAATGGTAACTTTTATTATTAGTACATATTTTCCCAGATAACAGTTATTTTTATTTACCCGCAATTCCTTATCTTCATGTTAATATTGTTAATTTCATTATTATGTCTGTTTATGACTAGTAACTAGCCCTGTTTTGTAATTCAGGTTGATTACGATCCCGAACTACACGTGAATAGCATTGTCGAGTAAGTAAAATGTATTATTTGAATTTGGACTCATTTAAACTGGAAATTTGTTCATGGTCTTTAATTAATGCAGGGCTGAGGGATCCGAAACAATCCAGCTCTCTGAAGATAATGTAAACCCAGGCCTGTGCAAACGTCTTGGCCCTCAAGATTTTGAACTGCGTAAGGTATTAGGAAAGGGTGGATATGGAAAAGTGTTTCAAGTTCGTAAAATAACAGGTCCTGATGCCAATGCACATTTTGCTATGAAAGTGCTCAAAAAGGCTTCCATAGTACGAAATCAAAAGGACACTGCACACACAAAAGCTGAGAGAAATATTTTGGAAGCTGTGAAGGTATTTATTTTTCTGCAAATAAAGTAAAATATAATTTGTACCATTGCTTTTGGTGTTAATAGGATATGAAATTTATATTTTCAGCATCCATTTATAGTGGAACTAGTATATGCTTTTCAAACTGGTGGTAAATTATACTTAATCTTAGAATACTTAAGTGGTGGTGAGCTATTCATGCACCTAGAAAGAGAGGGAATATTCCTGGAGGACACAGCTTGGTTAGTACTTTTATATAGATGAAACATACAATACATTTTTGATTGTTCTTGGAATAATACCTTCCTTTTTGTGTTTCAGCTTTTATTTATCAGAAATTATATTGGCATTGGAACATTTACATAGTTTAGGCATAATTTATCGTGATTTAAAGCCTGAAAATGTCCTATTGGACGCCCAAGGGCATGTCAAACTCACAGATTTTGGGTTATGTAAGGAACATATTCAAGAAGGCATTGTGACACACACATTCTGTGGTACTATTGAGTACATGTAAGTATATTGGTTCTCTGGTATAACTGTAATAAACATAAAAAAAAACAACTTGATGTATACATAACATAATTTATATCTAATCTGGAAAATGTTCTCTATTGTCTATCTATGCAGATTTCTATGCTTTAACCCTTTAAAGATACAATACAAAATATGATGGTTGCACTTCACTTGGCGTTGTGTATTTGCATTGCGCTATTGACATCTCCTTAGCTCATGCTAGAAATGAAATAGTACATCTTGTTCGTTCACACAAATACTTCGGTGAATATACCAAGTGAAGTGCCAGCATGATAAGAAAACTAGGCCCAATTGCATAACAAACTACATGCTAATAGTATTAGTGATTTTATATTAAAATTCCCTTATACTATTTGCTTGTCCTATAAAACCAAAATCCTATCTGATCCTTTAAAACATTAAAATAAATCATATGTGTGCTTACTCAAGGGTGTTCTTGCTTTAGCATCTAAATAATACAATGTGAATTTAGATGAGCAGGTTAAATAAATTAAAATGAGGGTGGGATTATATAATTTTGTACCATCAGCCAAATAAGTGGTCTATCAATTTTTAATCAAGTTCCTATCAAACAAATATGTTGCTAAAGTCGAACTTTCAAGTGGACAGACACATCTATTGGCATTATTGTTTTATGATGTGCAAACGATTATCAATTTTAGGGTGGAATACCACATATTTGGCCAATGGTACATCACATGTTTACCTTCAAAACTCACTAACAACTTATTTTAGTGCAGTAACTTGACTCTTAAAACATTAATTTAACTCTACTGTATTATATGTGTGTATGTAAAATAACATCATAATGATAATATCTTGATAGCTACAATAGAGGTTAAAAGTAAGGACAGAAGTGTACAGATTAACTTTTTTCTAATTCTAGGGCACCAGAAATCTTGACAAGAAGCGGGCACGGTAAAGCCGTGGATTGGTGGAGTCTTGGAGCATTGATGTATGACATGCTCATAGGACAGGTAATTAATTGAATTTATGGAGGCCCATGCTCATATTCATTTTCTATTCTTTTAGACTTGAATTGTATTAATTTAGTTGTACAAAATATAAAACCAGAGAGAAGGTAATATTTAAATCCTGGCATTTGTGAAACAAATGGTTTTTTAAAATCTGACACAGTATCTGCAGAATTACAAATTTTACTATTGCTCTTTATACATGAATCACTAAAAATAATTAAAAATCAATCCCAAATTTCATAATAGTTACTGCTATTTATCAATAGTCAGCGTAAATAGTCACACCTTCAAAATCATAATTAAAAAAACACAAGCAAAAGTTGCAGTTGAAATTTTGTCAGATAGCCTTGGATACACTTGTTTGCTGGCGTTCCGCGTTCTGTCTAGAAACTGTCGCTAATTATTACACTGTTCTATACCTAAAGGTTTGATATACCTAAACCTTTGAAATATCATTTCAGAGATAACGTTTCACATATTTTCATAACATCGACAATCCATTCCGGTGAATAGTTGATACATTTAATTTCAAGACACGGATTTTTAATTAGTAGATGTGTCATTTCATTTCGTCGATGAATTCAGTTTCATAATTAAAAAAAAAACATCACATGGATCGATAGGGCCATATTATCCCAAAAATTGAATTGTAACAATTGTGAGGACATGTAAATTCATTTCAATGTGTATCTTCTACTAATAATTCTCAAGCAATATTAGCCGTTATAATTGTCCACCCAACAGTTTAGATTTTAGAGTGCGGTTGGGATGCTCGATTTTTATGAAAATTTGCACTTTATAGTTGAATATTTCGCAAACAGATCACTGAATAGAAAAATCGGCTTGGCAACCCCCCAATGGTTTTAAAAGACCTATCCTACCCCACAATATAGGGTTAGTCAAGAAAAACAAAATTATCGCCCCGTAGGTAAATGACGTAAGTCTATGGGAGATACCTACCCTAAAAAAAAAATATTTTATTTTTATTTTACCACTGTCGGCGTGACTGATATGTATATTCATGCCAAATTACAGCTTTTTAGTACTAACGGTCTCTGAACTTAGCCGCGGACGGACAGACAGACAGCCGGACAGACATGGCGAAATTATAAGGGTTTCTAGTTGACTACAGAACTCTAAATATGTGGATCGGATCCTCAGACATCAAATCTTAGTCAACAGCTTTCTTTGATCAGTCCATGCATTCCGTATTGAATCTTTTGAATCTTAATTTGTCTATTAAGTATCTCTTACAATCCGTTTCTTTTTCAGCCACCGTTCACAGGGGATAACCGTACAAAGACTATAGAGAAAATATTGAAGGGTAAACTAATGCTGCCAGCGTACCTTACACAAGACGCTCGCGAACTGATCCGTCGCCTAATGAAGCGGTCGGAGACTCAGCGCCTCGGGGCCGCAGGAGCACAGGCCGTCCGCGGACACGCCTTCTTCAAACACGTCCACTGGGACGACGTCTTCGCAAGAAGACTGGAGCCCCCTATCAAACCTAGATTGGTCTGTATTTTTTAATTGACAAAATGTGCTTATTCTAAAAGGGCATAACTCTAAAACTACCACACAATAGATTCACTACTTTTGTCTAGTCTCTATTTAAAAAAAGATCATGTAAATCTGACGTAGACATTGTCAAAATTAAGACAGCTCCTTTTTCTGGTGAAAAAGGCAAGGGAAACATATCTATTCTGTGGTAGTTTTGGCAAATTCAGATATTATTTTTTGTATTTTTTTAAATATGGAGAAATAAATTATAATAAATATTTTCCCATGTTCAGGAGTCAAAACTCTTTCGATTCCTGTAGTAATTTACAGGTGTTAAAAAAATGAAAACTTGTCAATTGTATACATTGCCCTTAGGTTGGCAGTAGTTACAATTACAAGCATATTGTAGTACTTACTTACAGTACGAAATATAAGTATATGGGGTGAAATTTTGGATGTGATTACTAAATTATTGTTTCAAGCTCAGATAATATGGGAAAATGTAATGCAGTAACAGTAACTCATTTGTTGTGTCGGATAAAATTTAAGATGTTCATACTTTGTTGAATTAAATCTAGAACTCTAATGTCTGGAAGGAAACCATATGTTTGTTTGAGTAATTTCAACAAGTGTAATGCATTATATTGTCCAGCATTAACTGAATTTGGAAAACTAAATTACGTTCAAAATTTTACCCTGCAAGTACTATACAACTGACTCTTATTGACAAGCGCGTCTGTGCCTGTCCTTTGTTTATATTTTTGAGTACTTTGACTTGTAGTGTAAAGAAGGTTCCGTATAAATTCCTAATAATTTTTGTGTTTTACCAGACTGGTGAAGACGATGTCTCTCAATTCGACACACGGTTTACACTGCAGACTCCAATCGACTCGCCAGATGAATCAACACTTAGTGAAAGTGCCAACCTCATGTTCCAGGTAAAATATCTATCCAAAACTCCCGCATTTTTTTATGTTGTCGGTGCCTCTATTTTCGAAATCTCATCAATAAATATCGAAATGCATTACCGGGCGCAGTCGTGTGTTGCTCAGTAAATAAGAAATAATGATTGAAGAAATTATAAAATCCGACTTATGACGACTTGAGGCTACAGAAAGAACAACAAAAACCGACATACCTACATAATACGAGGGGCGGCTAAAAAGTTCTAAGCCTAAGGTAGAAAAAAATATTCAGTTTTTTTTTAAGTACTATTTTTTATCGTATACCTTTACTTGCCCGAATTTCATTTGCCCAAATTTCAATTCCCATGCCAACGTTTGCCATAAAATATATAGAACCATGCAGCTTTCAGGATTTTTTTAAATGTCATCATATATGTATAATGCAGTAGGTTAGGTTAGGTTAGTTTAATATCAACTCTGAAGAAATTGACAAGATTTCATATTTCTAAGACTATAATTTGATTCGTTCTCTGTATTCTGTTTGGAAAGAGAAAAACGCTGATTATTTTAAAATTTCGCTACAACTAACAATTTTTTTTTATTTTTTTTTTAAGATGTGCTTATTCTCAAAGGGCATAACTCCAAAACTACGACACAATAGATCCATTACTTTTGTCTAGTCTCTTAAAAAAAAGATCACGTAAATCTGACGTAGACGTTGCATAGAGACGGTGTCAAAATTATGACGGCTCCTTTTTCTGGTGAAAAAGGCAAAGGAAACATATCTATTCTGTCGTAGTGTTGGAAAATTCAGCCATATTTTTTCAATTTTTTGTTTTTTTTTTTTAAATGTGGATGGAGAAATCAATTATAATAAATATTTTCCCATGTTCAGGAGGCAAAACTCTTTCGATTCCTGTAGTAATTTCCAGGTGTTAAAAAAATGAAATCTTGTCAATTACTATTTCAGAAATAAATTACTTTATGGCAAATGAAAATTCTAAATAAAATAAATAAATAAAATAAAACTGTACATTCGAGCATATGAAATTCGGGCAAACGATAGAGAACCATTTTTTATATAGTATATCAATTTCTTTGACGCCAGTTTCCTTCAGAGCAAGCTTGGCAACACGAGCGGTGTGAACGGGGGCGTTGTCTTGCAAAAACAAAATGCCTGGTTGGACTGTAGCAAAGGGGCACAGACTTTTTTTTTTTTACCAAAATGAAATTATAATGACACATTTTAAATGATGTTATCGAATAGAATACGTAAAAATAAGCGTATTTTACTTCAACAACTTTTCTCTTTAATCAAAAATGGCCTAGATATAGGGACCCAAAAGTTTGTAATTTAGGTACGACGAGCGAAGCGAGGAGTGGTTAGTATGAATTGTGATCACAACGCACGAGCCGAGCTTGACAGAGACAGATTGGATATAATTGATATTATTTGCTCGTAACTACTTATTCGATAATGTTTTTTTTTTACATGACGCACGAAGATTTGCGAAAATATTTTTAGATGTGTATGTAGCGGGTACTAGTGGCTATCCATGCATATTTTTTCTGGAGGTGTACCTCCGCGAGAAGTAAAAAAAAATCTGAAGAAAAATTTTTTTTTTTTACATAATGAAATATAAGGAAATGATGCGAGTTAAAAATATTTATTTTGTAGCCTATTTTATTATTGTCAAATATTATTTTGTTTGGTTAATCTAACTTGAAAAGTAAACAAAATATGCCACTTTCTGAATAACTCGAAAACAAAAGAAGATCAAGGACTGATATTAAGCATAGTGTTCTTAGGACTTGCCAGTACACCACCTGAAAGAATGACCAGATCCGTCGTTGGGGGCACTTCTAGTTCGCTTAGCCTGCTAGACTCTTTTGCAGTCCGCTCTCCGTCTATTATAAAAATACGATTATGACATTATCTCTGTGACAGTTCAAGATAGAGGTCTGAAAGTTGAAGTGATTACCTACTAGTAATGAGGCGACAAATAATTGACATTTACCAATTCAACTATTCCTCACAGGGGCCACATGACGTTCCTTAGCCTGCTAACCCCTTTATGTTACAAATCGTCACTTAAAAAAAAACACCTCAAAATTGATAAATTTTCTGATTGAACTTTATGAACATCATTTCAAAGGTTCAATTTTGTTGACGTTCAAATTTGTGATACGAGGTTATTTTTTAAAAAGAAGTTACCAAACGAAATGTTATTCTCAGTCTTAGATCAAATAAAAAAGTACTTTTTTATTTGATCTCAGTTCTCAGTCTTGCGTAGTCAAGTGAACTTTGTGAAATTAAATGAAGAAGGGTATTAGTAACATTAGTTTACTTACTTCTTTTCCCACTTTTATTACTTCCTTGCAAAGTATAAGACAAAGTCGCTTCCCATCATTTGTCTCTCTCTATTTGTACAATACAAGAGGAAGATTTATAAATAATACTAGCTTTTGCCCGCGGCTTCGCCCGCGTGGAATTCGGTTATCGCGCGCTGTTCCCTCGGGAACTGTGCATTTTCCCGGGATAAAAAGTAGCCTATGTCAGTCTCTGGCCCATAAACTATCTCTATGCCAAAAATCACGTCGATCCGTAGCTCCGTTTCGACGTGAAAGACGGACAAACATACACACAAACATACAAACACACACACTTTCGCATTTATAATATTAAGTATGGATACTAGGTGACTTTTTTCGAAGTGACACCGCACCCCTTCGAAACTCAAATCAGAATTAACAGCTACTACAAATTAACCAACTACTAAAATTAAGATGCTTGCCATCTACAAATATGGCTCGGATTTCTTCTTAGCTGTTTATGTTAAGCATTTCAGTTCTCTAATCCTTCTCTCCCGTGTAACACATTATTTATATCAACAGGGCTTCACATACGTGGCTCCTTCCGTGATGGATGAGATCCACAAGCCGCGCGTGATCACGGCACGCTCGCCGCGGCGCCCGCGGCCGCACCACCACGCGGCCTTCGCTGTGCCGCTCGCCTCCACCGCCCATAACAATCCCCACGCTCCTCAAGAAGACCTTATGGAAGTTCAAGGTCTACCTATATAGTAAGTAAAGTAGGACAGGCGTAACTAGCTAGAATCTAAAGCGTCTGCCACGCAATAGTTCACATGAACCGCTACGGTTGTGTTGGGTCATGTGCAACTTCGTAAAGAAGCTTCAATAAGATTTTGACATAACCGTCCTCAATGTCAGAACTATACATGGCGTGGCAAAGGCTGACGTGAGGTAGGGATATAACCTCGATTCAGTTTTTGGTATTAAGAACTTGAGAATCTGAGCTAATATCTTAGAAATATTTCCTAGTTACGTCCTGATTATGAGCAATAACCCACAAATAGTAAAATTGTTAGTGTTTACTTTGTAAGAAAATATGAATTCCTATGTGGATGATATGGATATTTATTTTTTCTTGTTTTTGATAAGAGTTTGATACTCATTTTTAATGTTGAATGTTCCCAATCATATTAAATCAAATAACCTATTGCTCTTAGGCTAAAACTTATATGGATTTCTGCAGTCTGAAGTGCACTACCAGAATGGAAAGTATCTCAAAAAATACTGGTGTTTTAACCCCCGACGCAAAAAGAGGGGCGTTATAATATTAGAGATGCGCTGAATGCACTACATATTTAATCGCTGTGTTTTTCAAAATCATTTAATGGAACCAGGTTCTACACATTATTATATCTTCGAATGAAGCGAGTCATATAATATTGATCGAACTTCGCTTCTAGATGTTCGTTTGATCATATATAATAATGGTTATACAACGTCTAACTTCCATAAGAAAAAATATTTTAAGGGCTGAAAGCATAAGCCCCAATGAACATAAACTATTATTTCTAGTTTAAAAAAAACTTTTTCATACATATTAATTCGGCACGCAATGTATCGGTAACAAAGTCAGTCGGTCACATTTATTTGTCGTGTTGTGTGCTCTCTGTCTCTCATTCTCTACACTCAACGCCGTATTTAGATTCCAAAAAAGTTACCAAAGATGACCGAACGTCACGGTCACAAGTGTCATTGTCATTGTAACGTTCCAGATGTAACCAACCCATGCACATTAATAAAAGAAATAGTCTTATAATATTTTGTTTTTAGTTAGACCAATTTAGACCTTAAATGGGTATCTTAATTGGGATAGAAAGCATTCGATCAATCCAAATGTCAGGCCATACTACGAAGTGCAAAATTCAAACTTCGTAACTTGCCATCCCGCCCCGCTGACGCTTAAGTTATTTAATACGAGAGTCAGAAGGAAAATACGATACGAACTTCGATTTTCGAATTTCGTGGCAGCTCCCCAGATGCCAAGAAAGTGACAATTGGAGATGTCATGGTGGCTCTGTGGCCGCCATGTTTACCATAGTTTTACACACGTGATTTGTTGTCAATATTTATGTGCATATCAAAAATATTTACACGCAAATTATGAGATTAATAGTATTCAAATGTTGTTTAAACCTGAAGTATTGCCACTGTAATATGAACTTTTCTTCTACAAACCAGTTTCGACCATATATCTTTTGGTGAAATTAATATTTACATTAAATTCTTTATTTATTCCGTTGCATTTAATTTTAGCTTTACAATTATAAATTAAATGTACTTTATTTAGAAAAGTTAAAACTTACCGATGCAAAACTTTCTCATTTTATTGGCGATACATGAGTAGTTTTTTTTGTAATCTGTATACGGCGTTGAGTATATAGCTTTGATGCGACACAACACAACACAAGCCGTCACAACAACCTGTATCAAAAGTGTTTGAAACCGATACCGTTTTGATGCGTTACAACACAACACGACAGATAAATGTGAATGCGGCTTAATATTTACTGCCCCTCTGAAACGTTAAATAAATGTTTTTATTACATTGCTGCTCGAGAAAAAAAAATCTCCATTAGTAAAGGTAATTGTTCTATTTTTTCGATAAAACGGTTCTCAATAGTTAAAACTATTGTTATTTAAAATATATGTTCTTATAGATGTCACACGTTGTATAGTATTATTATCATTTACTATGTGAGAAAAGATGTAAAAAAATGGTTTCGTGGTTCTTGCCATCATTGAAATAGCAAATATTTGCTCAAGCATAAAAATGATTGATGTAAATCATCTTGTCACGTTTATTTTATTACTCTATACGTACATCTTTAGTGGAATGAGTATAATTTCGTTTTATGAATTTAATTTGATTTTAACTGTTTAAATCTTAACTGTTCTATTTTTTTCCTTTGTTTGCTCTTATTTTTCGTGAATAGTAGAAAACGGTGAAACAGACAGTGGTGGCGCAAGACCTAAATTTGGCGTCCGCAAAATATATTTTGCCAGGCCGATGGCGCACCACAAATTAGATGACGGATTTTTAAATGAACAAAAAAAACGAGAAACTTTTCAGGTCGCCGACGTCTAAAGCTACCACTGGAAACAGGCACTTAATCTATTATTTTTTTTGCTATATTCAAATGTCTAGTTAGCATACAACTTACTTCTATTTTATTTTTACCTATGGTGAAGTTTCTTTGATACATTCGGCGCATCACTAGTTTATACATATAGCAAGAGTTGAATTAACTCGAATGAGGGCTATCGTTTTTTGTCTCACTAGATGGCGCACTGTTGCGTGTGGTTTTTAAGTATGGCTTTCAAAGTCTGTTATTACGGGCATGAAAACAAAGTTTAGATTAAAATCATATTTAATACACCTTGAAACCGTACCATAATAATATCGAGCATGCCACAGTGTTGCATAGTCCCCGTTTTGTTCGGAAAAAAGGGAGGACCAAGGTTTCCAAAAGACAAAACTGTCTCAAAACACAGACATTCATTGCCCCGGAACGCATATTTGCCATAATTAATTTCAGATATTGCAAAATATTCACAAAATTATTCTAATTATAAATAAAACCGCGTAGCTCACCCAAAAACTATGCGATTTGACATTTCGGAGACCTCACGCTACACTAGCGCCTCTAGTGGCGAATTCATACGCGATAGCCCTCATTGTGTTGATTGGGAGTCTTATCGCACCTTTAAAATTAAACTGAAACAATTCGAAATATTCACATTTCCAAAATAAACTTTATATAAAACACAATATGGTTGGATTTTAAAATCAGAAAATTTAGAATTATTTGAGTTTAATTTTTAAAAGTGTGTTATAATTTAATTGATTATCATAGCTAAGGTATATGTACGTATCGTGACAAAGTATTTTTTTTTAACTTATAATTCTTATAAACGACTGCCTGGTATGCCGTAGATATATAACTATAACATACCAAGGCAAGTTGGGCTTCTCAGAATAAAAGTACAGTGAGTGGATTTCAAATATTCTCTCTTGACGATTTATAAAAGTCATCAATTTTAAAATTGCAGCAAATATTGATATTGGCCAGCCAAAGAAGAATGGAGAATCTTCGGAATCCCCCAGACCGTTGCACTGTTAGGTATATTTACTTTAATATTGTAAGTATGAAGAAATTAATGAGTCCCTCCAATACCGAAAGGAGGGCAACACAAAAGGACTTGTGTTACAAAAACGAAATGATTATGGTTTATTGTAAAGGAGTTCTGTTTTGGGTTCCTTACTTTACTATTAATTTAATTATTACTAATTGAAAAATGCAAAATATTAGTAATTAAATTTATGTTTATTCTCTGCATAATAATCTTTGTCGTCAATGTGTGATTAAATATCATTTAATGTGTATGCGTGTACTAATCGAGGGCTTTTGTTTGCAGGCCTAGAATAATTCAAATTAGTTGACCATTTTATAAGGATGATGAATTAAACCTCAAAGATGCCCATGTAATACTGTCGGTGAAAATAATGGTACTGTTTTATACTATTATTAATGGACATTTTATACAAGTTACCATTTAGTCTAATCTTTTGGTAGATATGATTAATCATGTATTAAATGTTCGAACTCCCGGCTATATGACAAAATAATAATTTACAATTATAACATGTTACCATGCTTCATGAATTGAAATAAAGGTCATTTTTTATTTTGTAATAAGATTTTTATTCCTAAAAATCAATTCAATCAATCATCATAAAACCTGTTTAGACAAATATAACAATAACAAATTAAATTTAAGTAAACAATGGATTTATCACTAACCTGCTATGGCATTACACAAATCATCTTGAATCAACGAGTTCTTCATCTTACTATAAAATGTACAAAAATCTCTGTAGGTTCTTAATATAAAAATAGGTAACAATTATTCAAGAAATAAGAAATTTCACCATGTATATAAGAAATTAATTTGCAGATAGCATTCTAGCACATAGATAAGTAAGTCAACTGCATAAAGATGTAATTTTTTACCCTACTACAAGTAAGTACCCAGGCAATCAAAATTTGCCTTTGCTTTGTATGTAACGCTCGAAAAACACAACCCTCCTTCGGGCAGTTGGGTAAAGAGTCCCATTTGTTACTTAAATTACCAATAGTTTTTTTCTATTTCGAGCCCAAATATTTCGATAAGTCATCATAAGAATATGCTTAAATGCCAGTCTAAATTATAAAATATGTTTTTGAAGACTATTAAATATGCATTAAAATGTCAAAAGGACATAAGTATTAGTATGTAATTTCCAGAACTACTGAAAGCTACACTTTGTTGTTAAATAGTAGTCTGCAATAAGGTGAACAATACATCTTTTTGTAGTTGACTAGTACAACAATACCGTAATGATAACAATTATACACTGTGATTTTTAATTGGTGATCAGGAATAACAAAAAGCGATAAAGAGGGTCATACTCAATAACTTTTCCCATGGGACCAATACGAAAATCGGGAAAAAAATCCCTGGTTTCATTCATTGAGGCTGGTGAGGTGCTGAGGTTTTCTATGAAATAGCTGATTTTTTTACCCCCATTTTCATATTGATCCCATGGGAAAAGTTGTTCAGTATGACCATCCTTATCGCTTTTTGTTATTCCTGATCACCGATTAAAAATCACCGTGTACGTAAGGAAAATGCTGTTCATACTACAGGGCAACTACACAGTGCACTGCAGGGCAGGACCACATGACCACATCCCACCCAAAACTAATTTGCAAGCCCTCAGGACGTCCATCCTATTACAATTATTATTACTATCATCAGATCAACAGGATAATAATCAATCAAAAAATGTGTAACCACACTTTCATAATGCATAAGCAAGAATGCAGATCAAGCATAAGTAACATAAAAATAAGGAATTAATGAGAGCATCTACAATTTCTTAGGTCTGACATTGCCAACAATTCCTCTAAGGGCAGCACATGTGAGCAGATTTGTCAATCAATAACAGTAAATCAATAAAAAAATCTTAATGAATTAGTTATCTATTACTCATCAATTTGTCTGTACGTAAAGATAAAATGTAACAAAGAAATAGTACCTAGATGCAAAACTTCTGTCCAAATTAGAATGTGTTGCTTAACAACTGGATTCATTTAAGTTTTTAAAATAGTAGTCAATTTTTAGATATGCTTACAAAAATTATTAGTTTAGGCATATCATGTTTTGGGAGATGAATTTATTCAATAATAATCATCACTTACATTCCAGAATTCAATCAATTCCATATTAATAGTGCTTTGCAAGTTCAATCTAAACATCAAAGATGAAATTGTTATATGTTCAATATTTCTCTCAAACTGCAAAAACACCTTTAAGCATATTTATATTACTGACTGCATGTCCTTACAGGTATGGCAAATGAGGTACAACTGATTTAATTCTGGAACTATAGCAAATTGTGCTGGGTTGGCACAAGTTTCACCATGTTTTTCAATACAAATTTCTAGGGACTTTTTTATTTGATCCAAAGATAACTTAGTCTGAACCACAAATTTACATTGAGAACAAGTCAAAGAATCAAGGTTTAATTTTAAGTTGTCTCTCTGGCATACTGGGCATATAACATTATCTTGTTCCAATGCAGACCAGTCTACATTATCAGTTTGTGATTTATCATATTCTTCTAAATACCTGTGAAAAAAAAAAAAAAAATTAACTATCTCAAAATTTAATGAAAACACAAAAGCGCTGAATCTCTTCATTTGTTTCCTCGTTTTCATTCTCTGAAGAGCTAGACAAATTTAACTGCGGATAGGGAGGGAAAGGGGCATAGGGTGATGGCTTGGTATCTTGTATATTTACTGAATAAATGCAAAATGAGTTGTTATTAATTACTTAAAATATTTTTCTCAATTTTGAACAGAATTGAGTGAATGAAAGGAAAAGCTACAAGCATAATTAATAAGATAGAATACACGAGTCAAGCATGTGTTATTTGTCAAGCTGTGCTTTAATAACACACGCTTTGTCCCATGTGGTGTTGGGTTAGAATTACACCTCCATTTTTTTCCATGGATGTCGTAAGAGGCGACTGAGGATATATGTTTAGGTATACCGTAGGCAACAGGCTAGCAACTTGGCACTATTGTACCATTTTTGTCAAAATTACAAACTAAAACTGCTAAAAGTGGCTCCGAAGCAGTAATATTTTGTGTGCTCTGCCTACCCCATTTGGGAATACAGGCGTGATGTTTGTGTGTGTGTGTGCTTTAATAAGCAACCATAATATAATTATTTGAATCATATTAACAGTTTAAGCTTTTGTTTTACAGTGTGTAGCAGTTAAAACTACCCTACATGAAGTGTAAAGAACAAACCATTGCAGTTCTTCTTGCACTAAATGATTCCTTATCTCTGCTATTATTTCAATTTCTTCATCTGTGGTTGTCAGATCTGAAGTGAAATCAAACATGCTTTCATATATTTCTGTGAGTGTTGCACGCAGGTCTGTTTCACCAATAGTTCCTCTAAATTTGTTTAAAAGCATGTGACGACAGTTTTGTACTTTATCTTTGTAATTCTGAAAGTAAATAAAATTGCTTAAAAACTTAAATAAAAGAAAGCTTTCAAATTTCGGAAGTGATTTTTGGCCTACTTCCGTAGGTAGAATTAATTTAAAATTGATTAACGCTTCTATATGATAATGTTATAATCAGTAGCAAAGATGACTGCGCCAAACCAAAAAAATTATTATTTTAACAATAACAGGGACACACCTTCCTCATTTTTTCTTTTAGTTCAATTGGTGAATGCTTGTGTTTCAAAACAATGTTTCTATATGAAGGAGATCTGGAACTTGGAGAGCTCATGGTGATTTTGTTTATTCAATTACAACGCTGATGCTGATCTTTGGAATTTTTCAACTGCATAAATTGGCGCCAAAAAATCGCTGATTCTATCTGATCAATTTTATTCGTAAAAATTAAAAAAAGGTATAATATTAGTGTTACAGTAAATATAGCCGTAAAGAATACTGCAAGTAAATTTATCAAAAATAGCGAACACTGTTTAATCTGCCATTAATTTATTTTGATTTGATCACTGCCACACCACACGACAACAACATTGAAATCATTAGTTTGATTTGACAGTGACAGTGACAACCGACGGCTGAATTGGAATGTTGCCGTTGCTACCATTTCCGTATTTTCTATGTACTCTGTGGTTGCAAGTCGCTATACCATACCACGAAAATTGTCTAGTGTAATCACTTCAATCTGGCTTTAACGCAGTCATGGATTTGTCAATAGGCCGTATAGGGGCGGCATTCAACGAGAAAATTATTATTTTAGAAAGTTACATAGGGCGGCGGATATAAAGTGGCCTACACCTAAAAAACATAAATCCGCCACTGCTTTAACGGACGAGGTCATGGTTTTCACATACTCAAAGGCTGTTACCCTACTTTCACCCCTAGTTAGACCAATGAAATGAATCATGTCTGCTTTCACCCAAAGACATATTTCGATTATCTGTGATCTGGGGGGCCACTACAAAATTCTAGTCGAAGTTCGTTCCGTACCGTTACTCTCTCGTCTTAAATATTATATATACGCGTCAGCGGGATGGCAAGATACGAAATTACGTACGAATTTCGAATTTTGCACTTCTTTCGTAGTATGATAATTTTTGTTTGTAACTTTGTACTTTATCCTAGAGAAATATTTGCGACAGTAGTTCTTACGTATGGAGAGATGGAATCGAACCATCATAAAATTTCCACGCATAATTATTATGATGAAAATGGAGAAAAAAGTTAATTTATTAGAACCTATTACATAATATTTTGTGGTTTTTACCCAAATCTTTTTTTTTTGCCTGCAATACTTTTAAAGTATTTTTTATTGTTAGCAACTTTAGTTTATTTGTCTGTCAGTCAGATGGAAAAAACAATGTGAATTTGTGAGTGATAAGTAAAAATATGGGTAAATCTAAAAGTTGATAGGCATTCATGAAGAGAATAGTTGAACACAAAAGCGAGTTCATAGCTAAACTTATGAACGACGGCGGGAACATAATGCCACACATAGAGAAAAGGCAGGCGCGGACTGGGAAGGAGACAATACATTCGGGGCACTTTATGGTGTCGCACTTTGAAGCAGAGGCCCAAGACGAGTTCGACGATTTAGCTGTGCCTGTACCAGATGAAGAACAAAATACTCAGAAAGTGTCTGTGGTGGCAACCTATACGGTTCCAGGGACCAAAGGACCTGTTCCACATTTTGATGAAAGTAAACAACACCAACAGCTATCAATCGAAATATCTCTTACAAAGTTATTTCAATGCATGACTTTAGCCTACAGGTGGGTAACTGCGTCTGTGGATTTATTACTTGAACAGTATTTTTGTGCTGATAACGATTTCTAAATCTTTGTTGCTTAGCTTATTTGACAGCTAGCCTTGTTTATTCTACAGTATCAAATAATTGATAAATAATTGATCCGGCTGAGGGTCATTAGATTTATTATAAACGACATTGTTAAAAATAAGGAAACAAGAATGTTTCCATTGAGTTTAGTTTCCAAAGATAACAAGAGGTCATCTAAGACTGTACAAAAGACAGGTCACACGCTGAGATAAGTGTGTCTATGGACACTTAAGTATTACTACTTATTTATAAATAATAATGTTCAATAAATTATTTACATTTATACTGATTACAGAACAAGTTCTCTCATAGTAATAATCTTTTCTACATGTATTATGATAACACAGTATGTATTTGGAAACCAATAATGTCATTTTACAGTTGTTCTGCAATTTAGTCTGTACTTGTTTTACAGTTTAAGCAGACATTACTTTGAATGCATGATTTAATTAATTTCTGTTTGATTAGTTAAGTAATTATCAAATTATTACAAACTCGTCTCATGTTACCTCTTCAATCAGCATACCTTCTGAAATGTTTTCTTGAGTGGGAGAAATTATCTATACCATTTCTATGTGAGCAATGGAGATGCCAATAAAACCTCAAAATATAGCAAGTTAATTGCTAGCATTTATAACTAAATGTTTAACTTAGTTATGGTAATTATGGGAACAGAAAGTTAATTCTAAAGTATTAGTATATCTATTGGCGTCCTGTACTGTATATTTTGTGTGCAAAATCAATTCATATTGCATGTTAAATCAAAAAAATCCACCGTCACTATCAAAAAAAGTGCTTTTAGTGAGGAGAGCCATGAAATGATTTTAAGTAAAATAACTAGCTGTAGTGAGCAAACCATATACATATAAATTGTGTGCAATTTTTATTTAATCGCAAATATTGTTGGTAGTGTTTAAATGTAACGAGGCAAAATATAACATTTTCCTTTTGGTTATATTTAATTTTAAATGAAAAGATAATAATCCATTCCCTTTATTAATTCTTCCATTTCCTTTTTTTCATTTTAATGCTGAAAATGTAATTAGGTCTCCAAAACATAAAGAAAATTGAAAAAAATACCTTTTTTTTTTGAACAAAATCTTACATTCCTAACTCTTATTTAGAGAAGGAATAATAATATTTCAGGTAAATCTCAACAAAAAATCAATGAATTTTGTATTTAGAAATATCTAAACAAAAAATATCTAAAATTAGCATTTTCCGTACTCCACTTTCGAACAAAAAGCAATTATTTCGAGTATAACTCATTAGAACTATAATTAAACAAAAAAGAAAAGATGCCCATGCCTTAAGATTACTCAGTCATCGTGTTATTATCAAAAATGACCATTAGAAAGGGAACTCAAACAAAACCCTCACACAAATTAACAACAAAAATAAATATTAATCAGAATCCACGTAAGAATAGACATAAAACATTCCTTTAAAGACAGATATCCTTGTAAAACGAATTTACATAATATTGAGTTATTAAATGAGCATCTACCAAGCTTTTTAAATCTTTTTTAGGGTTTCTTTTTGTATTATTTTTGTGTTTTATGTACAGTAAAGTATTTACATACATACATACAAATAAAAATAAAAAAATTTTAGGGTACCTCCCATAGACAGATTATTCTTTGCCATCAGATAGATGAAAGTAGATCTAAATAACTTAAAATGCAAGATTTGATTACAAACAACGGGACAGGTGAAATAAAATAAAATCATGTAATTTTCAAATTTTCTTACATATTAAATATACCGATCACGACGGATGAGTCTATAATCCTTGTTAATCGATTATAATTTGTGAAATCATTCTCATTTAACATGATACAATTACATTTTCCTTGCAGTAAAAATTCATTTTTGAAGGACTTCCGGCTAAAAAAGGCTTGGCAGACTTATTTATTATTAAAGACACTAATATTACGAAACAATTGTAATAATTTTAGTCAAGATGTCACATGACGTAGGAAATCATTTTTGGGGGTCATCTTTGCCGCAGTCTGTCAGGCACTTCCGGCTATTTCAGAACTGATAGACTTATGTTGCCCTTCTCTACGGATAAAAGGCTACATGATGCCACGTATTTCGTAATGATGTCACATGACGTAAAATGACCTTAAAATTTTCACCGGAAGTGAAGGATTTTCTCAAACTTCCAGCTAATTTTAGGTGCGATAGTTTTTTGATTCTTGCTCAGCACAACTTTTTCCACCGTGTGCCATGCATCTTATTGTGATGTCATATTACGTAGGTAACTTGGGGCTGGGCTCACGGACTACAATCGCCAGGAATATTTTACAACCTTTTCTTCAGTAACTTAACTACGAGAAGGTTTTTATGTGGAAATGTGACATTAAAAAACTTAATTTTGATCTAAAATCTATAACGAAATAACTTTCTAGGTGACTTTCAAACCAAAACGTCAGTATTTCATTTTAAAGTTCATTTTAATATTAGTCAAATCAAAAGTCAACAATGTCACTACAAGAATAAACAGTCTTTTAAAAAAATTCGCAACACTTGGAATTGAGTTTCTTAACTACAATAGTTTTTCTATCCTCAACGCGACTGTATTGCAATTTATTTTGTATGTCAAATTTATTGATGAATAAGTAGAAAACTGGCCTTTAGACCAAAATTACAGTATTTCACTTAAAACTAGATAAAACTCACTTGGATTTTGCGCAGAACACTGGCACTAAATGCAAAATGACACAGTTTTACTTATAATTTTGCAAAATTTCGAAAGAAGACGCGTGTCTTTTTGTTTAGTGCCAAGCTTGCAGTAAACATCCCAGTCAACTTGGCTAAATGTCATTCAAGAACCAACCCCCTCTAGCGAAACCAATAGGTTTCTTCGCGCTTCGCTTAAATGACACTTTAGGTTGCGCCAAGCGCCGTAAAATGGCATTAACCCTTTATAAGGCCCCATTTATTGGATATTTGGAACATACTATCACAGAATCAAAAGCAGCTATCGAATACATACCTAGCAAAGGATGTTTTTAAAGCTAGTAGAATTTTCCATAATTACAATGAATATTGTAACTTATTACTAAATCAATAAGGTTGAATTTCAAAGTCAATGCATGTGGTCGCTAAATCGCCTCTGCCTTATAGTGACGGTATTGGATTTAACTTGCGATATCCTTCCTTAGTAAACACAAATTGTTACCCAAAATTTCACAATTTGTTACCAGAAGCTGTTTTTTGTATTCATTGCATAATAGAGAAGAGAATAATGACTTGTCATATATGTATAATAAGTCCTATTTTGAGGATAAAAGTTATTACTATGTACTGTGTTATACTAAAAATTTTACTTACTTAATTCAAATAACTTTACAAAATTTACCTTTTGAAAAAAAAATGCAAGGCAAATTACGCAGAATCCATTGAAATCCACCCATTTTATTTTAAGTTTATGATTTACTTGAACCATTGACACTGAAACTAGATTAAGTCGTTTTTTGGTAAACATTATCAACATACTTAATTGTTGCCCCTTTGATAACATTTTCAAGAATAGCCAGGAGTTTATCTCCTTGCAATTTTATTATTAATACAGATAATGATAGTAATAGTACCACAAATTACTTGCTTGTTTGCCATCCAGTCAAATAAAAAAAAACCCAATAAACATTAACATTCTCCAAATTGATACTTGACCAAAGGCATAAAACCTAAATTCTGCTCAAGGGACATACATTTTATTCTTATTGTTTTTTCTAAAAAAATGTTTCAGACATACAGATGTAGTGCATAATGTTTTGCCATCGTATTTTGTCGGAAAAGTTCTTATTTATCTTGCTTTCTTAACTAGCTTACAGAAGTTTACTGGAGCTAAAGGTTGAACACGCCAAAACTTGGGCACACTAAAATTAATACCATGGAAAAGATTTAATAAATAATCAAAAGACGTTTACATTAAATATAAGTAAATTTAATGTATTTTAAATGAATTACTTTTAGTCAAGATTTCTTGACGTGTAAGCCATTGATCATACTTTTCCTCAAACACGACTCACGAGGGACTGCACCAGTAGCGGACTAACAGGGGGGCGGAAGAAAAGAAACAAGATTTTAAAAATGTGCTTAGTACATACATTTTTTTTAAAGCTGGGGGGCCTCATTCAGCTTTGCCGCCCCGGGCCTCTGACGGGCATAGTCCGCCATTGGACTGCACCTTCACGTCGGGATAACTCTTGATCGCCCAAGTCCACATTTTTTGCAGCTCAGCCACGGATTTCACCTCTCCGCCTCTCTTTTTAAGAAGTCCTTTCATAATACTCCAATACTCCTCGATGTCCCGGAGTTCTGGACAGTTTGGCGGATTGCTGCCCTTCTGTACCACGGCCACCCCGTTTGATTCGGACCATTCCATCACGGGTTTAACGTAATGGCAACTGGCCAGATCTGGCCAAAACAACGTTTGAGAGTCGAGCTTTTTAATAAATGCAAGTAACCGCTTTTGTAAGCACTCCTTTTGATAGATGGTGCCGTTTATTGTTCTGGTAGTTATGAACTAGCTGCTTCTTTTCCCGCAACTACAAATTGCCTGCCAAAGAAGGATTTTTTTGGGAAACTTGGATCGTTTTTTGTTTTACGATCCTCAGGAACGTCTCTGCGGTTTTTGCTGGTATAAAACTCTTGTCCAGGAACAAGCACAACGCAGTGAAATTTCGTAAAGAAAAATCATTAAAGTTTTCTTGATCGTGTTTTTGCTTCTAAATTCTGTCTCAAATTCCGATCTCGTGCCGCCTGTGCTTTAAAACTTCTTGAAACCTGCTCTAGGTTTCACTTTTTGTTACACCCTGCAGTCCGCCACTTCCTGGCTTTCTTTCTATAGTTAAGCGTTCCCGGAACCTCTTCAAAACTGAACATATACAGTGTATTGTGGACCTTTTTACCTTTTTGTGACATCCCTTCCTGTAGCTGAGCATTGGGTTTTGTGTGTGTATAAGTTCGCGTTGTTGGAGTTGCCGGTTCGACATCTTGATAGATATAAATCTTTCATAAAAATAACTTTCATTGTTATATAGTTTTCTTTTTTACGATTAAAATGGCATCAAAAAAGTATACATATGTTTAATTTTAACATAGCAGCATAGCAGTAAATACTTTTACATGCCCAAGTTTACGCGTGTTCAACCTGTAATTGAGAAAGCAAGATAAATACGAAGTTATCTGACAAAAAACGATGGAAAAACACTAGGGTATTCTGCTCTGCCATATTCTACAATTGGACGCTAATGCAATAAGTTTTATTTGGGTAGAATATCCACTACAGATGAGCTATAATGCCGCCAATTTGAAGCCCTCATTGAAGATAATTTCTCAAAAATTCATAATCTTGTTTTGGCGGATAGAAGAATCTGGCATCAAGTTGAGATCACGGGGCTCTAATATGGACGTATTCAAGGGATCTTAACTAATCAACTGCACATGAAAAAAAGTTCGTTGGGTGCCCGCCCAGAATGTTAAACGCTGAAAAAAAGGAAATACGATACGAAATTACAAAGGCAAATCTTGAAAAATTTCAAACTGATCTGGAAAAGATTTTGCGTCGGTTTGTGACCATGGACAAGTTTTGGATCCATGATTTTGATCCTGAGACCAAACAGCAGTCCATGACCTAGAGAAGCGATCATCTTTCCAACGCCGCAGAAATTTAGTCGCAAGCTCAGTGGGAAAAGTTATGGCATCCGTGTTCAGGGATGCTAAGGAAGTAATAATGATTGAATATCGTTAGAAAAGAGCCACTCTTATTGGCTTTTACTAAGCTGGCCAAATACAAAGATTGCGCGAAGTAATCAAAGAGAAGCGGCAGGGTAAACTTCGAGCTGCGTTCTGTTTCATCGAGACAACGCACCCGTTCACAAGGCCAGGTGTTACAATGGCTGCTATTCGTGATGCAGGGCTCGAAATTCTGGAACATTCCCTATATTCGTTAGACCTAACCCCCATCGACTTTTATCTCTTTGCACGACTCAAAAGAGACCAGAGAGAGAGAGAGAGAGAGAGAGAGAGAGAGAGAGGCAACAATTTTTCTAATAATAGTGAGGCAATGGCCGCGGTGGATGCATTTTTTGACGAGTCAAGAAAAAATATTTTTTTTAAAAGAAACTCGTGTTTTCTAAACAAGATGGCCATGTTAGTAGACTTATTAGGAAACGACATAACAAAATAAATTTACTTCTTGACCACATGTTTTGCTATTCATACTCATTATCGTTACTTTTGGACCACCCCTCGTAACATGAAAACCTGAAATATCTTTAAATTACTTTTTTAATAAAATTTATTTAAAAGCATGTCATAGTCCGTACGCTATTGTTAGATTGCTTTTAAAAGGAGGTGAAAGTTATAGTTATAAATGGTTTTGGGTCAGAAAAAGGTTATCATTTAAATACTATGATGAAACCAATTTGTTTTCTTACAGAATATGAAAATATAACAAAGAGAAAAAATATCTGCAATGTGGTTTAATTAACTTTGTATTAAACTAATAAAGTTTACTTCGTTGGTAATTTCCTTTTCTACCTGTATTTGTACTAGTAGAGACTTGATAAGATAGTCTAGCTTCTTATCAAGGCTGTTATTTATATAAGCTTAAGATCACTTATTGATAGCATTTCTGATAACAGCCTTCATATTTGATCGCCACCCATCATCATTACTATTGTACAGTTTCCTCTGAAAGGCTGTACTCTTTACACAAACATACAGTTCCAACCTTTCCTCTTTATCATGTTTGTTTTAAATTGTTTTCAAGTCAAAATGATTTTAACAAGTTCAAGAACTTTTATAGTTAACTTGTGTAAAATTAAGGTTACAATATACAACAAGTTGTGACGGAACGTGAAGTTAGGCAGAGTATGGTGAGTTATTTTCAATAACTACATTGTTGTGTATCTTGCTTCACAGACAAAAACTAACATCCCCTAAATGGAATCGTTTCAAAGGTATAAAACTTCGCTGGAAGGAGAAGATCAGACTAAACAACGTCATATGGAGATGCTGGCACATGCAGTGTGAGTATTTGCTCTTTTATTATTATTCTCTAATTTATTAGTTTTAGGGTTTATAGCCCATACTTTATATTTAAAACAGTTGCATGTTGTGATAGTAAATACAATATGAGTGAAATACAAATCTATCAAATGTAATTGATATAAGTAGATTGAATGTCAAATGAATAGATATATGTTTACCGATGATGATGTTATGACGCTCTTATGAATTGACATGTCTTAGTCAACAAAGTTTTTTATTAGTTAGTTTGTGTCAGTGTCACAGCTGTTGTTTAAAACCAGTTTCATTGCCCTGTTTTAACATATACCTACACTAAACCAGTTGAAAAAACTGGTGAACATGGGGATTACATATATTTGTCTTCATAGGCTCACACATATATACCTACTCGCACCTACACGTATGCTATTAAATATTGATGTGTTTTGTTTATTTGCGTTATGCAATACTTGTAATAACAAGGTACTGATAATATAGATGAGCTTTTTTAAGAGGTCATTCCTGTATGAAATTTGTTTGCCTCACGATGAATCAGGGTTATTAAGAGAATACTATCTTATTATTCTACTCTATATCTACTTCCTGGAACTTTTAAGGTATAAGACAATTCTGTACATACCACACCTGAATTTAGTGTATATAATAAGTGTATAATTTCATAGTCCGTTTTTGGCTTACGTACTTAGTCGATGCATACCACCTCTCTATTAAAGGACATTCAAGCCGGATAAAAACCATACCCTCAGTGGCGTAGCGTATCAGCCACTGAGGGCATGGTTTTAAAAAACCACAGTACATATACAGATGTCAATACATTATTGTATACTTACATTATTATACATTGTCGAAGATAAATCGATGGTTCTTTATGAAACTTGGCATTTGGGCACGTAATAAGAGATAAACAGAAATTTGTTCGCGCGTTTTTTATAATTCTTCCTGTGAGGGGGTCAAATAGGGGATGAAACTTTATATGGAAGATTGTCATTGTCGAAGAGAAATCGATGGTTCTTTATGAAACTTGGCATTTGGGCACTTATAAGAAATAAATAAATAGATATTTGTTCAAGCGTTTTTGAAAATTTTACGTGCGATGTTAGCAGAGTGGATGATGTAGTGTTAGCAGAGCTTTCTAAGCTCATAAGCAAAATGTACGCGATGGCTTATTGACATAGATAGTCAGACATGAAAAATGATGATTTTCGTATTTTTCTTATTTGTTGTGCAATAAGAGCTACCATAATGCAAAATTCCAAGTTTCTTGGACAGCCGGAAGTACCCTATATTTTTTTCTGTTAAGGCGATTTTTATAGAAACACCTTTTTAATGACTGTAGCTTTTGATTGCCTGGACTTAGAAGTTTGATTTTTTCACAGCTTTCGGCACTACCCTCCTAACTTACAATAAAGGACGTAAGGTGTCAAGAGTTCCCTATGAAGAATTAGTCCTTTTGTGTTGGCAGGGTAGGAGGTAGGTGTAGGATGGATGGATGGAAGAACAAAAAAAATGTGTTTATATTTATAGCATTGTAATTGTATTAAAATAGATTATTTTCAGCAAACCGTAGAAGTTTCTATGGCAGAATAGGTATCCTAAATAAATTAAATATTTGCCAGAGTATAGAGATTCCACGCGGACGAAGTGAAAAGCTAGTTATAAATAAACGTTGCGGTTATGAAACCTAAGCGAGGTAAATATCCAGTCTGGTATACAAAAATTTGATAGCGCTCATAAAAGAGAAGGATAAACTGCGACAGAAATGTAAAAAACATGATTATCCCATTGATAAATTGGAGTTCAGGGAGGCCAGAGTTAGGTGTCACCAACAAACTGAGGAGTGTTATGCCAAATATATGAAAACTGTTGAGCACATTTGTAATAACAATTTTAAGGTTTTTTGGTCCTTTATCAAATCCAAACGCAAGAATGAGAGCACCATACCGTGTGAAATGAGTTATGTATGACGGTAGAATGATTTCAGATCCTATATTTATATGCAATGCATTCGCGGAACATTTCTCTTCTGTCTATGTGAGAAATAATTCGATGAATTCTTGTGCATCTCATGTCAGCTCTTTAGCAGCCCATCAAATTACAACACACCCTAGGTGAAATTAAACTGTCTTCTGATTTGGTTGAAAATGCCTTTATTAAATTAGATAGGAATAAAGGTGCTGGCCGCATCCCGGCGGTTTTTATCGTAAGCTATGCTCGCAGCTTGTCGGGTCCTCTAAGCATTATATACAACTACTCATTGGCAACTGGTGTCTTTCCTTCAGTGTGGAAACAGGCTATTGTTGTGCCGGTCCATAAAGGTGGTAACACTAGCGACATCCAGAACTCTAGACCCATATCGTTGCTTTCTATTTTTGGAAAGGTTTTCGAATCCTTGATTAACTCAGCTTTAACCTTTAACATCCCATTTGAAACCACTTCTAATACAAGAGCAACATTGATTTCGAAGCAATAAATCCACGCTCTTAAATCTGGTTTTGCATGTTTCAGAATTGTCTGAAGCTCTTGACAAGGGACTTCAAATAGATGCGTTGTACACAGACATTAGTAAAGCATTCGATAGGGTAGACCATGGCATACTAATAAGAAAATTAAGTCACTTCGGATTACATAGAAAACTGTTGGATTGATTGTCATGTTATCTCACATCCAGGTCGCAAAGGGTAGTGGTGTCTGGGTATGAGTCCAAAAGTTTTGTGGCTTCTTCGGTCGTTCCGCAGGGATCCCACTTAGGTCCGACACTGTTCTTGAGTTTTATTAATGACATGGCTGGGTAATTCACCATTCTTCTTTTTCATATTTTGCCGACGACTTAAAAATTTGTTCACAATGAATCAGACTCCCAGAAACTACAGGATGATCTTAATCGCATTTATCAATGGTCTTATTTAAATGGGCTGCCCTTAAATATTAGTAAATTACAGGATTAATAATGCCTTTCTGGAAGAAGTAACTCAGATAAGGGATCTCGGCGTGATTTTGGACAGCCAGTATTTCAGTAGTCAGTATTTACCACCCACATCGACGATATTATAAAAAGAGCTTTTAAGCTATTGGGTTTTATTTGGCGTAACGGTAAAAAGTTCAGAAATATTGCTGCTTTAAATATAACACTATATTTAAAGCAGCATTTGTCCGACCATTTTGCATTGGTCCGAAGTTTACTGGACTACTGTTTAAGTGTTTGGAATCCGCATATATAGGTGCCACATGGACAGAATTGAAAGGATTCAAAAGCGTTTTCTCTTCTATTTGACAGTTCATCAAAATAAACTTTCCTCATTGCACTCATATCGTGCACGTTTGAACTTCTTTAAGATGCCTTCTCTCGAGGATAGTCGCTGGATCTCTGATCAGGTTTTACTGTACAAAATTTTGAACGGTTGCATAGATTGTCCCCAAATCTTAAAACAAATCGGCTTTACGGTCCCCAGGCAGAATTCTCGAATAATTAACTTCCGGCCGTTTGCTTTGAGATCTTACCGAACTAATTTAGGATCTCATCTCATAGTATTCTCCATAGAATAACTATGTCAAGAGCATAATAAAGTGTTTAAACAAACAAAGGTTGACCTCTTATCTATATTATTGAACAAGTACATAATGTTCCTCTGTAAATATAGGAGTGGTGTTAGGAACTAGTTCTCGGTGCAAAATTTTCTGTTAGCTAAGTTCCTGAAATTGTATAAGTACCTAAGTAGTCAAATGAATTTATGCGATTTATGCATTTATTTTATTTTCTCCGTCTTAGGAAGTCTGTTTTATATAAATAGTCAGACAGGAGCACGCTCACCGTCGCTTCGCTCGGTTTACGAATTATTAATATTATGCATGCATGGTGTGTTTGCCTATAATTGGATAAACACTTTGTTAGTGTTGTATCTGTTGGCAAATCAATAAATAAATAAATGTAATAAGCGCGTGCAAAAGAGACGGATGCTTTATGTACTTATCACTTGCGGCAATTCCTACTGAAGTCCAAAAGACCTGCTCACTGCAGTCGCGTAGAGTTTGCGCTGCTTTGTGGGATGGATACAGTACCAACAAAGTATTATGCTCTCCATTAGGTACCAATATGTAACGAAGAGTCACTTCTACTCTCAAGTTCTCTCTCCCAATCACAAATTGGCATTTTTTTTTTGATTTCTAGTAACAGAATCTATACGGCGCTAGAAACATTATTCAATCATCTGTCTGTACTAACAAGTGAGTCTAGAAAATTCGGGTTGACATTGGCCAGCGAAAGCTGTCCACGTGAAACCGCGGCAAATAAAAAAAAAATGAGGCTGACAACACTTGCTGTACACTCATTAAACGATGCCGATACTTGGAAACTATTTTAATTTTCCAGATATTAAATTATACTCGGGACTTTTCAAGCTTCATCAAAATGTATGTAGTAAAAAAAGTACTGTGAAAGTTGATGATGCACTTTAGGAGTCCCGTGGTAAATTTTATGACCTTGGTCAGTGCCCATTTACGTACAGTGCAGACGCATACATTTTTGGACCATTTTGGACCAGATTGGCATTGAATATATCTTCTAACATAATCATATAACATTTTGCATTTTTAGGATGGTAGGACGTTGAATTAAACAAAAAATATTTTATTTATTTCTTATAGCAGAAGTATCAAAATTATTTAAGTCGGGCTAGAATGACAATATGACAGTTTTGACAGTCTCAAAAATTATACCAGATTAAAGTTTCGTAAAAAATGCGTGGACAGCTTTCGCCGGCCAGAGCCTAGAATAAAAGCTAGAGCTAGAGTGTATCGTCATTCGTCATCACACACAGATCGGCATACGAAACAGCATCCATGATTCCGCTGGTACTCATCTCACGGTCTCGCCTGCCAGTCTCTTAATTTGCAAAGAAACCTTGATCCAATTACTAAATATTGCAATCTTATCACGTAACTTAAATTGTGTAGCGCCAGACTGTGCCCGCGCGGCGTCCTGCGCCGAAGGCGTGATAAACCCCGCTTTATCTCTTAAATTGTATTGATATCGAAAATATTGTCTCGAAGAATATTAAAAAATACTAATATAGAATAAAATATTGATTATAATATAATCGGGTATATCGCATCGGAATAACTAGCTGTTTTTATTTTCAGTCATCAAGAAGCAAAATACGTTAGTGTGCCAGTTTGCTTCGCCGTTGGATGTTGACACTCATGTGAAACCAGAGGTACTTAAGTGTTATTTAAACTGAAGGGTATACTTGTTTAAAAATTAAGGTGGTCGCCCACTACCATACCAGGGTCGTTACGATACCTTCTGGCATAGACGCAACGATTGCTGTCTGCACTAGCATTCATACATATTTGTACTAGTAGTGAGTGATAAACGAAATACGCATTCGCAAATTATTGTGCGAATATGTTTGCAAAAAAAAGTGAAAATTCATATTCGTATCGTGACTATTTCAGTCATATACCTAGTGCCATCCACGAAACCGCGTGATTGTGACAAAATTAGACATTAATGACATTGTAATTAGAACCACGGTACGTGTCATCGTGAATGACTCTACCTATATCATAATTACCAAAAACGGCTTTTAATCGAAGATGACTGAAGAAGCCAAAAAAAAAAACACTAATATATTTAAGAATGATTATGATTGGTGTTGAGATTAGATATCGGGTTTTTAATTAATGGACATCAGTTTTTGGAAAATTGACCACGAAATTATCAATTTAGAGCTAATAACCAAAAACGTTAGTTAGTTTTCTTTAGTTTTGCAAAAAATAAAGGGTCGAAAAGCCTATATATCCGTTGCAAACGATGTGACGATTCGTTGACACCTATCATATTCTGACGTTCGTGTACAAACGCGTGCCGCTACCTGTAAGCACCGGAATGACAACGTCGTGTGGGACTTTGTATACCATGCTTTGTTTATAACGCGCTTCAGGTACAGTCAACTTTACACCTAACATAAGTTTATCCAATTGTATATGCGACCAGTATGAAAAAGTGGATACATAAGTTAGTAAATTTATCGTACGTACCAGTGTAGTGTGCTGTACCTCATGGTAATTCGGTCAATGATTATTTTTTGCGTGTATCGGAATGGTAACGAAACGATGTATGGTATAATGGGCTTTCGTATCTACATGCAGTACAGTCAAGGAAACTAAATCACGTACCAGGGTGGAACCTTTTCGTAATAAATTTCACTGTGATTTTTTTTAATGAATATAGTGAATGTCAAGATGACATTAGTAGCACAAAGATGTAAAATATTTCATTAAATACTTTATTTTCCCTTGTAGACAACAATATTAGAAGGGAAGTACTGGAAGCGTCGAGCCGAAGCAGTTATAGCAGAATATAAAAAATGGCGCATGTTTCATATAATGCGTCTCCTTGGAAAGGGGGACACCTCTGTCCAGGATACGGTAAGCATCGTTAAGGTAACTACGCTTGATATAAAAACATTTACAATTACTCTAGACTTAACTGATTAAGAAAGCACACAGCGGATTAAATGTGGATAAAGTTTCTTAATCCCTCTACTACTAAAAATTACACTGTCACGCTGTCAAGTTAGATTAAAATCAGCGCAGCGTTTTTATTAAATCCAACACAAGATTGACATGACTAATATTGACTCTTCTTTTAGGGTGGGTTTTGAGATAGAGTGTAAATGTTCCGATTCGTAGAAACATGAATAGTTAGGCAATAGAAGCGGTATTATCGCGTAGCAGGTGACATCTGTCTTTTAAGAGTGTTATTCTCTAAACTAAGCTTGACTGCGAATTCAGCGTTTGAATAATTCTATAACTTGGTCATTGTACAGTTCAACTCAACGCACAATGAATGTTAAGTCACCCGAATCTACATGCGAACGGGTTAGGTTAAGGCTTCGTGTAAATTGCAGAGCTGAATCCATGTACGAGGTTTTTTTTATAGAATACCACAGCAGAGTACGAATCGTGATTCAGTACAACTCACTCGATAGAGTAGTACTATTTATTATACTCCCTAAGTATTGCCGCCATACGTTCTTGTAGCAGATGAAAAGGCCGTTCTATCACCGTCCTCAAGTTAATAAAAACATTGTACTTAAAAATAAAAATTAGCATGGACTTTATATATGAATATGAACGTCGTGGCAGGCATGACGTCATACGACATGTCGGATCTGTCTGTCTAGTTGACAATTTAAAACGCCCATAGCTTTGAATTGTTTTGAAATATTGAAAACAATCTTACAAAACTTGGTTTGTTGAAGAATAAAGATATATTTGAACAAATAAAAGTGCTTGCAAATTGCCTATTGACGTCACAGTTAAGAGTTTATCCTTGATGGTAGATATCGGAGATGGACACGGTGGAGTCGTTTTCGCAGTGCAGCGACTTCGCGGCCAACATGTTGACCGACGAGGATTACCTCAGCTTCATGAGTGACACTCTCTTCTCCACCATCACCAGCCACCAGCCTTTCGCCTTTCCTGACCCACGGGAGATCGGTAACTAACTTTATTGCAGTTTTGTAATGTTATAAGTTAGGGGTTTAGCCCCTTAGCCTCTCTCCCCCCTCTCACCTGGATTTGCCACTGGACCACCAATACTGTAATGGTACTCCTAAGAACGAAATAAAAATACCACTGGCTTAGCCCAGGGGGCAAGCGATTAATATGATGCTGTTTCATACCCAAAGACATCGATCATTCAGATCATTAAGATTTGTAGAAGTAAAAAAATAGGAACAAAACCCATGTTGCATTCTGTCGTCAACATTCATACTGTTCTATTTTGCAATCCCACTGTTTTGTAATAGGCATTAATAGATGTATAGTTACTCAGTATCACATATATTTTTTTCTGTTTTAGCCCGAGGTGCAAGTTTAGCAGATTTCATTCAACCAAGTTTAGGGCCACTGCAACCTAATCTTGACGATTTTATGGACACATTGGAACCTCTACAAGGTAAGTAGTGAGATGCATGTTAAGAACATTTATTATATGTATATTAAGGTACTTTGAAGGTAATTCTGTTGTTTCATGGTACAGATCTGTTTTCGACTCCCCGCCTGCCACCCGTGCCCGAAGAGACGGCGCTCCCGCCAGAAGACACCATGTATCGCAACAGCATGTCAGTAGACACCTACAACACCCACGGGTACAACGTGACTGGCAGTCACACCTCGACCGCCGCCACCATGCCTACCAGTCAAATGACCATCCATGGCACGTAGCTAACCTGTCTCACCTGTCTCAGTTATTTATTTCCTACCAACAGAGTACTAAATCCAGTCTCTTCTTTTCAAGGTTCTACCAATAATACTCAAATGATGTCAATGTCTGATCAAACAATCAAGAATGAGCATTTGCAAATGTACGACAACGGACGGTTGTTCGTTCAGACGAACCTTCAGAACAACATGCTCAATGCTCAGGATATCATGTCGCCGTATCCGTCCGGCTCGTACGAGCAACAGGGCGCGGCCCAGCCAGCTCAGCAAATGAACAACGTGTACGATCAAAAGCCGCGCGTTCAGTACACGTCCAAAGTTATATCACAACCTGAAACCACCTACAAGTACAACGCAGGTATGAATAATTAGGATACACCACTCTTAAATCCTTACGGATCGTTTGAATAATAGAAAATGACACATTTACTTTGCAGTCGTGACGCCGTCTCAAACCGCTCCCGAAACAGTGTCACTACTACAACAGCCCGTACAAAATCAGAAGTACGCTTCCGCCATCGTGATTCAGGGTCGAAGCGGCTACGTTCGGGAGAAGCCCAGGCCTCGATTAGCGATGTACTCGAGCCAGCTTCCCAATAACCAGTACACGAATTACGGGCAACACTCGACCCAGAACCAGCAGTCAATCAGCATCGAGTCTCGCCAGACGAGGCAGCCGCAGCCGCAGCCGCAAATGCAGTACCTCCAACCGAACTCGGTGGACTCGTACAAGGCGAAGCCCACTACGAGTACTGTTAACACGCGCGCGTTTAAGATGCCGTCCCCACCTTTAGTGCCGACCTCTTCGCAGCAGGTACGTACTCGTAATTGACAGATAAGATTTTTCTTTATATACGCGCAATTATATAACAACTGTGTTATTTATTTTCAAGGAGTACGTTTAAAATAAGTAATGGTGCATTTTTTAAATAAAAAGTTAATAAAAAGTTGCTAAACTATACGGCTTCTGGTAGTACGTGTACGTGTTTATTCCCAGGGCGGGGTGGTGTCGCCGGGCGGACGGTCAACCGGCAAGGACCAATACCGTTCACACAGTCTGCCGCTGGGCGCGCAGCTCAACGCTGATTGGACGGTCAGCGCGCCCGCGCCGGCGCCCGCGGTCGACGTCGCCGCTGCCGCCGCCGCTGCTGCGCAGAGGCATTCGCAGAGGGTAACTCCCACTGTTGATCAAAGGCCTCCCCTTTAGAACGCCAGAATGAACGAGAACTTGCTACCTGCATCGATTTGATAGCTGTTGGTCCAATATGCGATTTGTTCAAGTCGCAATCCGTCCATTACTCGGCCTCGTCAAGTATGTTTAACGCGGTTCGTCCGTATTCATCCATATCGCTATTAATCCATACCGGTTACCCGCGACTGCCGCGATTTCGCCAGTCCACCTAGTGGGAGGCCGGCCAGCGCTGCATCGCCGTGCATCGTGGAGGGTAGCTATTTTTATCCCCCAAATCCTTTTTTAACCGACTTCAAAAAAGGAGGTTATCAATTCGGTTGTATTTTTTTTAATGTTTGTTACCTCAGAACTCCGTCACTTATAAACCGATTTGAAATTTTTTTTTGTTCGTCTTGAAATGTCTTTAATTAGGTCCCATAAGCACTAAATCAGGATCTGATAGATAGATCTTAAATAAACCGAGAGAACTCTTCAAATGGTTGTAGGGACACCTATAGTAAATTGGATATATTTAGTAGTAACTCGTGTATTTGCTCTTGAAAATCATCATTTGGTGAAGTGGAACTGATGATGAAGACCACAGTTGACCATCGGAGTTACTACTCAATAACAAGTATTTCACGTGTTGAATTTTAATTACTTTGCCACAGTTGCTAGGCAATTTATGCTTCACGTAATGCATATGGTAAAACGGGTGGTGGAGCAATAGCAAGAGAATAAAGAACGTCTCTGCATCGGAAAAAGCAATCTTTCGTAAAAGGTGACAAGTAGTTGCTATTAAACTATTGTATCTTAGATTAATTACACTAAAAAGCACGAAAAAAAATGTTATAACAAAAAATTGTGCAGACTACAAAAAACCATGTAAATATTTTTCTACCAGTCTGAAGTCGTTCGGTGCCTCAGCACGAGCCAGCAGGAGTGATTGAAGGCCAATATAAGTGCGTAGGTGAGGTAGATGACTATAGGTCCACTCCTGCTGGCTCGTGCTGAGGCACCGACCGACTTAAGACTGGTAGAAAATTATTTTCATGGTTTTTTGTAGGCGGTTCAATTTTATGTTATAAAATTTTTAGGAGTTGTTAGGATGCGTTTCCATCAAAGTTTGCGAGGACGCGTTGCAAGGATTGTGTTTGTCATGAACCAATAGAAACGTTTAATTTACCTATCCTCGCTCAGCATAGCTCTAGTGGAAAGGCTTAACAGAGCGAAGATAGGTAAATGAAGTATTTCTATTGGTTCATGACAAACACATTCCTCGCAAATCTCTGTTGGAAACGCTGCCTTAAAGTTGTCGCACACGTAACCGCTCGGCGCGGCCTCAACATGAGCCGTCCAGTATTCTTTGTAAGAAATTACGCACACATATCGGCATTGGAACAGCATCGCCTCGCCTCGGCACAAGCTAGTAATCCGCAAGCGGCGCGCGGGCAACTCGCATTCATCGAGCTTACGTCGGGCCGCCGCCGCGCTTGCGTCTCGCCGCCGGAACGGGGACGGTGCGCAGACCGCCATCGTCCCCCCCGCGGCCACCCCGCCCACGCCCCACTGCTTGTCTCTCTCGCAGTTTCGATTCGATCGCGATGCCACCTCGCTTTAAGCGCTCTCTCGCCCAGCCGTAAATCACCTAGCCGCAGCTGCGCGGATACCTCGAGATGTTGAGCCGTTTCCGTTACGTGCTTGCGTGTCGTTGACGCCTGGTTGACGGTGAGCAGATGAGGTGAGGCGGCGCCGATCCGGTGCCGAGCGGTTACGTGTGCGACAACCTTTAAGCTACGTAGAAGTCTAATAAAAAATCCTTGTATGTAATTCCCAGCAGGCTCGCGAATCGAACCCTGGACCGCTCCGCATCCGTTCCCGGTCGACGTCGGGCGGGCCGGGCGAGGGAGCCGCGCGCCGCCCGCCGCCGCTCAACAGCGTGGCCTCCGAGCCCGCGCTGCCCCAAGCCAGCGTCATGCTCGCGCAACTGCTCAACGCACAGCACTGTTAGTATAAACAATACCCTTCCTTAGCAGTCGGGTAAAACAATTAGGGGTCATCCATAAATTACGTCACACTTTTAGGACGGGGAGGGGTCAAGCGGTTTGTGGCAGGAACAAAAATAATTGCAATTTTCATAGCAATACGTGAGACGAGGGGGATGCTAAAAATAGTCAAAATTGGTTTACCGTATTTTATTTTATCGATGGCCCCTTACGTTGCTCATCCATCAGCGACCTTGTGATAGCTGTCTATGAAACAAATGTGTATTCGTACAGTTCCTCCACCTCCACACTGTAAAAACACAAAATCACACAAACTACCACTCAAAGGTTGACTGGCAGAGATCCCTGCAGGGATAAGTACGCCTTTGTACTTAACACTTTACTTTTTATGTAACCTTTTTGTTTTTCCTTTTTGTACAATAAAGAGTATAAACAAACAAACAAACAAACTATCTATAACCACTACCAGCATGGTGAACGGTGGTGTTGCTCTGAGGATGAGCTCTGGTTGAGTTTGAAACGCGTCATTGTAGTGTGGTGGTGATAAAAGTTAGGTTTGTGAAAGTGAAAACGTTTATTAGTGTCATTGCTTTTAAGTTGTTCTTGTTTTTGTAATGTGAAATGGTATTTGGTTGAAGGATCTTGCGTTCTGTGATCGTAATTCTCTCAGACCCATCAAGATACAGTGAAATAATAGTTGTATACTACAATCTGTTTAAACTATATGACAAGGGTTGTAGGTTGAGACGGCAGTTGCCACTGTTTATGTTTTGATGCAGATTGATTTTATATAAACTCCTTTTTGTGACAGCCCAAAGTTTGTACAAACTGAACAGTGCCGACGACGTCGACCCGAAGTCTCCCCGGAAGGGCCAGCCTTCGCCCGGCAGCGACGCCATGTCTCCACATCAGGTCAGCAACCTTTCAACATATAATCTGCCTTATAACCTTGGTACAAAATCCAGATAGCGACAAGAGGTTTATACATATTAGATTACACGTTATCATTAAAGGTATTGTAAATTCGACGAAACTATGCTTGAATACGTTTACTTGGAATTCTTCAATCTGCATCCATTTATCAACTACTTATTTCCGGTATAGCATCGTACTATTCATACTACTAACAATACTTATCTTAGAGTTTTTGGAAATTATATATATATATCATCTCTTTGCCTTAAAATTGAGCGCGCGTGTAAATCTCGCATAAACACATTAATCTCTTGACTTGACCCATAAAGTTTATATCAGATTGCCTTAATGAATATTTAAGTTTTGAGTCATTGCCTACACCTATTAGTGTTCGCAAAAACAAAGTTGTCTGTTGATGTAGCTTTTTTAGTTTCTATCGACAAGGAAAAAGAAACGAAATAATGCACGTTACACGGTTCAGTTGCTAGTTATCGGATTAAAGTATTCACATTTTCTGGTTTGATAAGTCTACATATATTCGTCTCGGCCATACTTCGTAATTTTTTTGGCAGCATAGTTAAAAAGGCAGATACAACAGAGGGGGCATGGGGGGCGTAGCTCCCCGCTAAAACATAAAGCTACAATGGGTAAATCTAGGTAAAGTTAGGTTATATTGCGTCAGGGCCGAAGACAAACTTCCCAGAAACAGGAGCTCCTCGACCCTCTCACATCGGATATAAGTGTCAGTTAATTGGTGTAGAGTAGAGTAAATCAAACGCAAAATGCAAACGTTACACATAATTTAAAATATCGAAATATATTATTTGATAATTTTTCGAAATATGTTATATGAAAATATGCATTTTAAAGTTATAATATAAGTACCAAATTAATGTTTATTATTACCCAAGAAGTGATTTTGAATTTGGAATGAAATTATATTATTATCATAATTTTTTATACATCGATCATTAGTCATTAGTCAATCCAAATGGCCGGAAATAAATGGATTTATTATTATTATTATAGAGGCTCCAAACTTCAATTCTATCCGATCACTGTAAGTGAATAATAACAGACTTGCAAGATTAATTAAAAACTAAAAAAAAAAATACAACCGAATTGATAACCTCATTTTTTGAAGTCGGTTCAAAATAAATAAAATGCAAGTTCCTTAAATTTGTAAAAAGCGAAATAAAAACACAATACACTTTTAGCATCAAGCTAATCCTACTCCCCACTAATATTATTAATGTGAAAGTTTGTAAGTCCGTTTGTGTGTTTAGATGAAATTTAGTATACAGATAGTTTGAGTCCCGGGGAAGTACATCTAAGAGGATAATTTTTTAGCCGAAAAATTGCATAGTTATTGCGGAATAGCGATAAACGAATTGTACGCGGACGGAGTCGGGGGCAACGGGCTAGTAAATAAATAAAATGCAATAGTTACATACATATCGACGACCAGATAGCCATCAGGATAGAACCTGACTACGAAGCTTGAGGTAACGGGTTCGAGTCCCGCGTCGGGGCAGGTATTTGTATGAAAAATACGAATGTTTGTTCTCGGGTTTTGGGTGTATAATACACAGGTGTTGGGTGTGTAATACATATTAATGTATCCGTGTGTGTATCCGTTGCTTAATACCCATAACACAAGCTTTGCTAAGCTTACTTTGGGATTAGGTCAATTGGTGTGAATTGTCCCGTGATAATAATATTTATATTTATGTACTTGTGAAAAGCGAAATAATAGTACTTAGATTATTGTCGTGGCATGGATGTGGGCAATTGCTGGCTGAGTATGAGTATTAAATGGACGAGCTTGCGAGCCTGTTTTATTAATACGAAGCCAGGAATAGCTATTCCAGCCGAGACTAATATAAAGCTTTTCTCAAAAATGGGTGAAGGAACCTTTTTCTCAACTCAAATATATTATGACATTTAATTTTATTCCAATAAAATGATTGATTTCCCGCTTTTTTCAAAACACTACAAGCTGTTTCAGACACAATAATAATAGAAGTTCGGGGTTCCAACAAAATAACTGATACCTGCCATTTGATTGGCTGTATTGTATATGACTTGTGCGAACTTTTTACCATGGCGGTTTTAAAAAGTTTGATACTTGACAATAATGGAATTTGCATGCGACATTGTTGTCGAGTTTATCGATCCTGCAATGTCTGACTTTTTAGTTTGTCTTGTATAGAATAATGTCAACTTTTACGGATATTTTTGAGGAAAAACCTAAAACACTTTGAGCATCAAGTTAATAATGTAATATTGTATGTCAGAGCCTGTCCCCGCCGGCGTCCCCGGGGTCGGAGCGCGCCGGGTCCCCGCGCGAGCCGCGCCGCACGCACATGCACGCCGAGCAGAAGCGCCGCTACAACATCAAGAACGGCTTCGACACGCTCCAGGCGCTCATCCCGCACCTAAACGCCAACCCCGCCGCTAAGGTACGCTCGTCATCATCATCATCATCAGCCGGAATATATCCACTGTTGAACAAAGGCCACAACGAACGACAACTCTTCATTTTACTTCCTCCTCCTCTGGTTGCTTGCTATTGTCGTCTGTCCACCTAATGTAAGCCTTTATGTTCGTGGTTCTTGACTGCTAGTCTCGTGGTGAGGCTCAAGAGTCACGCAACGAAGTATGGAAAGAGCTATGCTGGGAGTTTCTTTGCGCACTAAAAGCCGGAATCGGAAATTCGCCGAAGAACTAATGTCACCGACATAGCAGGAAGAATATGCAAGTTGACGTGGCAATGAGTGGGCCACCTCGCTCTTCTCCCTGTTTAAGTCCCTAGTATACAATGGCTGAAGCTGGCCGGGGCCACTTCTCGAATTGTGTATTGGTAATGGACCATTCATAGGGGGCAATGGAGATCTTTTCGGCACGCGTCAAAGGAATAATTGCGAAATGTGGCAGGTGATTTTTCTAGCTAGATAACGGAGCATGCGAGTCGCCTTTTGGTCAGCAAAATGTGCCCATAGAAGCTCGTGACTGCGTAAGAGACTTTCTACATAGAGCTAGGCACTTTTCTTGAAGGCCTTATATATCGAAGCCAATCAGAAAGGGTGATATTTGCACTGTCGCTCTATGTTCATTCCGACCGGTGACGGGGTGGGGTGGTGCACTTTATTTATGTCCATCGTAAGGCAGTCAGCAGTCAGTTACGCACTGTTGAGTTAAACTTATTTCATCGACGAACTGAGACCACTAGATGGCTTATTATGACGCCTTGTACCTCGTATTGTCCTCACCTCACCGCTTGCTAACATAATCATCAGGCTACATTGCTTTCATTATAGAATGAGTGTCGAAACTTGAGTCGATAAAACGAATAAATTGAAATCTTAATCATAATTAATGTCATCATTAATCCGATTATTACGCTAATTTTGATGAGAATATTAGTGAAATTCTAGGTTGGAATATTATTTGCCACTTAAGTAAGGTTAAACGGAGTTTACAAGAATGTTCGTTACTTACCAATTAATAAGTACCGATATAACTCAAGTTCCATTTAGGTCCATCACTAAACGGAGTCTCTGGTGTTACGTTACATGCATATTACGTTTCTTCACTTATTAATTGAACTTTGAATTTTATTAATTGGTTATAAAAATCTAATAGGTTAAATTTATTTCGTATAACATAGTTCTTTATGTTAAAATATTTTACGCCAGTCATATTCAGGCTGCAACTGAAATATACTTCCATATATTTAGACAGCAGCAACTTTTTTTGAGTAAAACGAAACGGTGCATCAAGTGTCACCCGCACCGTGCTAGAATGAAAGCACTGTAGTTCCTATTCCCGCCGAAAAGAAAAATATACACTCGTTTAGTCTAATTCATACTAGTCATGTCTACCGCCCTACGGTATGCTGAAACAAACAAAGCAAAATCATAAATATTAGGTATATAAAGATTATGCAATAAATATTATCCCCTGTAACACATTTTGTCACTCACTAATCTGACAAGTAAAATTATATTCATATCTTTAGAAATGAAAAACCGATGGTCCGATTAAAATTAATTAGTTTACGTCATTGGTTGAGTCAGCGCATCACTCAAGACAAACATGGGTTTTTTAATTCCGATAGGCTTTGCCGAGTCCGATGTGAGCGCATAAACAACGGTCTAATCGTCATAGTGCACGATATCGGCAATTAATGGCTTAATTTTGTATTATTTTCAGATAAGCAAAGCCGCAATGTTGCAAAAAGGCGCTGAGTACATAAAGCAACTGAAGGCCGAACGGAATCAAATAAAAGAGGAGATGGAAAGTTTGAGGCAACAAATCGAATGTTTGAACAATTCAATAGCGTGAGTAATGAAAATATTGATGCTCACCAAATAAAGATAATTACCTAGACTGTGATCATTTCAGTGGGTGTGTTTGCCGAAAATGTATGCCCTAAAAGTGATAAGGTTCCATTTAGCATTTTCAAGTAGTTGTAATTTGAATGTTAAGCCAATGTGCATAGAACTGATATTCTTTGTAGATTTTCAACGTCGTTAGAACTTTTTTACTATTAGTTCACGAAATGTTGAATGGTGATTGAATCGAGATTGACGTGTTTTACACAGGTAGGTGTGCTACGTCGTACAAGCAGACGCTGGAATATTTGGCTATCGGCTATGAAAGATAACATTGAGCATCTTGCGGTATTGCCAAAGATAAACAAACTTAGAAACTCTTATAATTTGAACTTAACTTTTCGATAAACAGAAGAAAGAAGTTTTGTTGATTTAGGTTTAGGATATTTGTTTTTATTAAGTGCTACAATAACAGAATGGTATAATGTAAACAATTTGCAAATCTAAGAAGATAATTAATAGATACTTACTTATGCAAACATAACACAGTGTAAATACAATTATTTATAGCATAATTTGGTGATACTGTTAGTTTACGACGCCACAGTAGGCTTGCGTAATCTTAGACTCAAGCTCGCTTACATAAAACTGTCAAGCATGTATATATGTTGCAGGGAAATGGCCAAATCGGAAATTTTAACAAATCTCTAAGGGACATGATCAAATCACGCTGGATGTTAAAATAGGGAATTCATTTTATCATTTACCTAGAAAAAAATCAGTAATTTTATCAAAAACCTAAACCTGTTTAGTGAAATGACAAAATCAGATAAAAAAGGCATTTTTTTTTTCATTTCACTAGGCACGTTTAGTGATATGATAAAAATGTCAATAAAAAAAAACTTAACGAAGGGCGAGCATCTCAACTCCCATTTCAACCTATCCCGACAGAGTCTACTTTGCGAGCTCGGTTCGTCAACTCACTGACGCGTAACAGGGATTTTATCAAATCGCTAAACAACCTTAAAATTATGATTGTTGTTGCAGCAACTGCCACTCGCTGCTTCCGGCGACGGGCGCGCCGGTGTCGCGCGCGCGCGCCGGCCGCCTGCGCGAGATGTTCGCGCGACACGTCGCCAACCGGACCATGCACACCTGGAAGTATTGGCTCGTATCCTTTACCACCACATACGACAAACAGTGTCTGAAGGCATATCGTTTGACGCACTAGAAGTCACAATCACTAGGGCCTCCGCTATTTCGCGTGAGTGCACGGCTTGGCATGGCGCGGCGTGCTTGATTCAGGTCATCTAATAGAGCATTGCTGCGCTGCCCGAATGACGGCTGATAATAAGATTTGTAAATTATAAATGATTTCAAACTCAAACTCACAACATTTATCGACAAAAATTTCGTGTTAAATTGAGAAATGAAACATAACTTTATCCAAAGTTACGGATAACTGTCTGACACTTGGTACTAAGCAATAGAACACAACCATCACCAATAAAACATTCGGGAACCGGTGTTCGGTCGCGGTCAGCTCAACTTAACCACTTAATTTGAATATCAATTTTTATCGATCTAAAGGATTGAGTATGAGTAAGTATTCTATGTCTAACATAAATGACCTGTCATTTTGCCGCTTGTCGTATCTATAAGAGCGCTTATAAAGCATGACTCGCCCGAGCGGCCCCCCGCCCCGCTAAACCTGGCCCTGGTCGTGCTCCTGATAGTCTTGGTCGCCGACGTCGGAATGTAATATTCAGGGCGGCCACATACACTAGGAAATTCGATTCGGAATTTCGTAAATACATCACACACACGTACGTTTATTTCAATTCGGAATAATTCCGAACGCACAGGCCACCATACGGAATTCCGAATCGGAGAAAACTTCTGACGGAAAACTACTGTTTGTATGTGGACGGTCCATAGATTTGTAAGGATTTCGAATCGAAATTCCGAAACGGAATACTGAGTGTATGTGGCCGCCTCTAGGTATGGTCTTTGAATAGTGTCCTTAGCGGTGTTCAGTTTAGCGTGGTGTGCGCGGCGCTAGTGGACTCGTTCAGCGCATGCGTGTCGAGCGGCAGCAGCGCCGACCTCGTGCGGACCACGCTGCTGTGGGCGGAGCAGCACTGCTCGCTCGTGGAGATGCGTCCAGGTAATTGTGACGGTTTACTAATGTCTCGTCGAAAAACTTTTAGCAACCTGATTCATTTAGCAAATTTTAATTTCCCAACTTTTTAATATTTCTGAAACTGTAAGTATTTCAGGAATTTTATAAAACTAACCTAACCTAACCTAAAGGGTTCTACACGATGGTCCTGAAATAAATCCTGAAATATATCCTGAAATATTTACTGTTTTAGAGTTTGCGAAATGAAAAGTTGCGAAATAACAGGTCGCCAAACGTTAGTTGCGAAATGAACGGATACCAACTGTGCCCCGTGACCCACCACTGGTGTTCCAAAAGACTCGAGCATTTTAGCCTTTACCCTTCACCTTTTGACCCTTTTTTGGGCCTTTCAGCAATTTTTTTAGCCATTTTTAAGGTTCCGTTTTTCAGTCAGTAAAAACAGCCGAGCTACTACGAAAGTCGAAACTCGAAGTTCGTGTCGTGCGGTCCCTCTGACACTTAAACTATTTAATACAAGAGCGAGAGGGACGGTACGATACGAACTTCGAGTTTCGAGTTTCGTAGTAGCCCTGCAGTTACTTTGTTGTCCGTCTGTCAAAACCCTTTTTCACACGAACGCCCAGTTCTAAAAGGGATTCTGAAGCTTTTGTAAATGCGTTGCAAACCTTTACTTTACCGCATTAACCCAGGAGCCGGTAAAAAATCGGTGACAGCCTTTCCAAGTCCACAGATATTTGTGAACGCGGGCCAATACGTGGCAAAAACTTTAAATACCAGTATCGAACAAAATGCAGCATAGCCGAAGTTTTTTTGTATTGATAAAGCGATGTTGTTACAGCGGTGCTAAGTTCCCTCCGGGTACTATGCACGACCACAGACATCTTGGCAACGCCGGAGCGGCTGGCGGAGGAAGCGCGCGCGGCCGCGGCGGCCAGCGCCGGCGTCAAGACCGAGCCCACGTAGCCCGCCCGCTGCCGCCGCACGGAGGTTTGACGTTGCCAACATTATTGTTTACACAAGGATTTGTAAAATTACCTTTAAAATGGTTTACGAGTTCTTTGCTCTTGTGATCCGATTCGATCATGTCTTGTTTGCTAAATAGTTTCCATTGTGTTTTTCGACTGTCGCAGTTAATTATTTTATGGTACAGTCGAGTTCGTAAACTTATGAGCAAAAATTTGATCAAAAATATCTGAACACGCTTCTACGTCGTTAACAATAGAGTCGTGTTCACATATTTAAGAACTCGATTGTACTGCCACTTGTTAAAACTGACACTTTTTGACGGTTGGAAAATACAACACAATTAGACCCCGGATTTTTGTCGTATTGACGTCACAATAGGGTAGTTTGGAGAGTAAATGGAACGGTTATTTTTTTTAATTAATACAGCTGTGTAAATGATGATGATGATGATGATTATGATGTGTGGGTGAGGACAGGCCAAAAACCATCTTACCGTCCAAAAACATCTATGTTCAAAAATACACCAACAACAAGCGAGTGGACACAAAAACCAAAACGGGTTTAACTTAAACCTAATGAAATTTTTGATTTATTGTAATTACTTGTAATATTTTTTAAATAGGCATTAAATTTTAATTTAAAGAAAGAAAGAAAGAAAATCATTCGTGACATGGGAAGATGGGTAAAAATAAAAATAAAAACAAAATACAATAAACATCACATGGTCCCAAATCAACAATCTGCCGGTCTTTCCTTGTGACCATCTTCACGCGCATCATCATCATCCTCATCATTTACACAGCCGTATTAATTAACACCGTTCCATTTACTCCCCAAACTACCCTATTGTGACGTCATTGCGACAGAAGTCCGGGTCTAAATACAATACAAATATTCTTTATGGCACAACACAAATCAGTGTAATAATTTTATACAGAGACAAAATGCAGGGTAGACAATAGATGGCCTTATCGCTTAAAAGCGATCTCTTCCAGACAGCAATCGGACATACATTTATTATTTGCCGGTTATTCCAATTTTAAACAAAGTAACAGAGACCGAGAGATTCGGGCTAAAACTCGAAAATATGCTTTCCCATTGATTAGACCAAGCTCGATCGATGTTCGCCCCTGAAAACCCTCGCATAGCAAGTTTTAACGAGATCGTTAGAGCCGGTTAGGGAATCCCCGAAATATATGCAAAAGAATTACTCGTTTAAAGCTATTAGAATAGATAGATGTTTGGCGTGGGATCTACGATATTTGCATTGCATTGCATTGTGGCATTTATTTTCTGTTTTTCTGAATTTTCTTTAACTGTATTCCTCTTTCATATTTTTCCTGTTATCTTTTAAAGATAGAAGTGCACTGTGCACATGTTTATTTGCCAATCAAAAACTTCAAGTGTGTAACTAGTCTCATGTGTTGAGGAGACTAATTAGCAAGTGATTGTGTGCTCACTTTTGCAAAGAACTCGTGACATGTGTCTCTTCGCCGACTGTATCAGTATTCTTATTGCTACGTATCATTACAGTTTATATCCATATATTTAAAGACTGTCCACGATAAAATCCGGGCATGCCTGATCTGGTGTATCTTTGTAATGAATGCTAATATTCAAGCAGCAATTATTTTTAAGTAATTAGTTAGGGCGCCTGCGAGTTTTAGCTTTATATATTAGACTGTGCCTAAATTATTTTGTACTGACGGTCTTTTCTAGGTTTTATGTAAAGTTTCGATTGAGGTAGTTTGGAAGTGTTTTAACTTTGGTGAATTTACCTTTTTGACACAAAAATGCCTCCCATATAAAAACTACTTTTGGTGGATTAGAAAGTTTTCCCGACTCCCCCAAGTAGAAAACAGTTACATCGTGATTTTTATTGGAAAGATAATATCCTAATGAGCGTAAAACAGCTTGTGAAAATATAAATACAATTGTGGCATTGAAGTTGAAAACGAGTGAAGATTATCAAAAAACGCTGTACAAAGTAATTAAGGCACAGTGAAATACATTAAGCTAAAACTCACAGACGCTCTAACATTTCATTGTGATTGTATTTTTATTATGTAGTTTCATAACCACTGACTATTACAAAAAAGTGCTGCTTGAAAAATTAGCATTCATTACACCAGATCAGGCATGCCCGGATTTTATCGTGCACAGTCTAAGTACAAAATTGCTTTTCCATTTGTGTCAATTACACTGAAAAATTGCGTTTTTATTATTAAGTGTAATTGTGTAAATGTTTCACAGTAAACTGAACGACTTAAGGATTACTTCCAACTGCTACCGTAATGTCAGCCTTAGGCGAAAGCAGCTTTTAGTTTCGCTAATATTATTTGTTTTACTCAGATCAGCATTTAAGCATGTACTTATAATCCATTTTTCCATTTCTGGCACAAAAAAAAACTAGAAACTAAACTAAAATACTGTGTTATGCAACTTCTTGACCTCACTCCTTTCAATAGTTGTATTCACATGTTACATAGGGTAGTGTTCTGAATAGTTTATTTAATTTGAATTCATCAGAATAATAGACTTTTTCAATGTACCAAATTTATACTTAGACGTACGAAAGCTTACTGTACTTAAGCCGGCGAAGAATCACTTTATTTTCATGTTGTATGGTGTTGTTTTAGGCATAAAATTGTACAAATACCTCAAGTCAAGAATTAACGATTATTAATGAAAACTATAGAAGCGCCGTATGGCTCTATAATACAATGAATTCTAAAACGAATAGATTTTTGATAAATTATTGTCAATAAATTTTATATATATTTAAATCAATGTAAAGGGCTCGAAACTTGAATACAGTTTCTTGAAATTCTTATTGTGATAATGTTAGAACCAAGTGTCTTTTATTGTATAATATTTCTGAGATGTATAATAACTATAAAGTTTCATAAGCGAGGTATTTGCACACAAAATTGTTATTGGTGACTGGCGGCAGTGCAAAAAAGATGCAATGAGTTGGTGTTCACTTTCAATAGATTTAGGAAGTGTACAATGCACAAAATTAATGTATGCTTTCACTAAGCCCATAATCTGGGGTTTGTGTAAAGCCTATCATAAAGGTACTTAAACTTTTAAAACACAGAGATGGTGATAGGCGATCTAGAAAGAAGAAAAAACCCCACAGCACTATTACTTATATTTCAAGGGTTGAAATATTTTTGAAAACAAATGAAATAAATTATAATTAATGAAATTAGTTTACAGTTAAACCCATCTTTATTCTGGCAGCTCAATACCTTAACTTCACGTTAACAAATCAAGGACATCTAATCTCGGAATAAATTTTAATTACGCTCGAATATAACTAAAATTGGAGTGTAAATATATGTATATATTTGATCATTGCGCCTAATCTAGTGCCTTTATCTGATATTTCGTCATCTCGCAGCAACGCAGCAAGTTGATTTGAAGTTTCTTTACCAAAGATATAGTAGTTTTCAGTAAAATGTATTTGTAATATAATATTTACTAACGTTTCAAACACGCAACGACCTAGATCCGACTTGCTTCACCTGCGACCGTCCTGTCCGGCGAGACGTGAATACCAATACTTATAGCCCAATAAGTGGAAATGAATTTATTGATGATGTCGAGATTTATTTAGAGTAAATTGTAAGTATATTTACGTAAGTACTTTAAGTCAATATTTTTATATGGATTGTGTGGTGACGCAAATGTTTTATATGACTATATAAATCGGTGCCAACGTAAATATTGTTGTAATTTGTTATGTAGTGATAATTTTATGATGTAACGTTACTCTGGAGCACGCAGACTGCGTGCGCGCACGAGCTTTAATGAGGAATGTGCAATTGTTGTTCTATTGGAATACAGTTTGGAAACAAAAGCACACGGTGTTTCAATCATTTATTGCCTCACATAACCAATATCATTTCACTTATTCATATCATTCACCATTATTTACAAAAATTCAATACTATTTGGTACAAATATTTGAAATATTACATTTCAGTATTAAAATTACATTTAAATAATAAATGTATTATCATTGTGAACAATAGCAACCGCCAATATTCCCGATTAAACATTTATACTTGATAAAGTATAAATATAGGTAAAATGCATTATGATCTGATTACATAATTAACAATGTTTTATATAAAGTTTAATGTGACACCTGATTATAATGATACTTTCGTCACCATTATTAGAACTATCAGATATAACTGGATCAGTCCATTGTTTATTCATGCCAATGCGGCTTTCGTCCTTTTCAGTAGGAAAAAATAGAGTAGAAGCGGTAAAAATACTTTCTTCTGTGACGTCTTATCAAGAAGGGACCCTTCTTGAGCACCTAGGGGTTCTTAACTGTGGCTACCTACCTAGCTAAACTATGGACATAATTTAAGGCATTTCGACCTACTCTTTCGAGTGTTCACAAATGTACATGTTGTAGAACATTGGGTTTTGTTCTAAAAAAAAGGCAATCAACGTTACGCGTCAATGGTTCGGTGCAGTGCTCCAACTTCTGGTCTGAATGTTTTGAGCTTTTAGCGCTCCTTCACCCTCCAAGCAATACAATGGGGTTTCCTTTTGGGCTTGTCACACTAGTTAAAAGCCTCTTTCTCTAACTGTAAGAAGAAGATACCACCGGTGCCAGAGGAAAAAAGGGCATCACTTATTGCGTGTTAAGGATGCGCGAGTTAAAAATGCAGTGTTAATTCTAAGACTGCTGTAGAGATTTTTGGTTTGGAATCTCTACGTATCGTGTGGGGTGGCGAGCATGGCCGCGAGGCGGGAGCCAGGAGTCCCCAGCAGCGCGGGCACCGGGCCTTGTTCGACGGCGCGTCCCGCTTCCAACACCACGCCGCGGTCGTAGCCGCGCACAGAAGACACCCGGTGCTGGAGAAGGTTAAGAAGTTATGAATAGAGGCTATATATAATTTAATATAAGATTACAATATAAATTTAATGCGCGCGCTCGCCGGGCGCGTTCAGAGCGCGGCACCCGGCTCGTCCAGCAGCAGCGCGCTGGCCAGCCGCGGTGCCGCAGCTACAGTATAGAGGCAGTTACCGCGACGGTGATGATGGTGGTGTCGGGCGCGGCGGCGGCCATGCCGGCCAGCAGCGCGCGCTCGCCGGGCGCGTCCAGCGCGGCGCCCGGCTCGTCCAGCAGCAGCGCGCTGGCCAGCCGCGCGTGCAGCAACGCTCGCGCCGCGCTCGCTCGCGCCGCTCGCCCTCCGCTCCACCCGCAACGCGCCTTGCCCACCGAACACTCTGAAATATCCATCTTGTTGCTTCTTCCATACATACAGTTCTGCATTAATATCTGCCACAGCGAAGCGTGCAAAAATATCTGACAAGTACCGGCCCTAGAAAAAGAGTCTTATCAGATATTTATGCATGCTTTGTTGTGTCAGATATTGGTGCTGGTGACTGTACAGCTTTCCAGTTTTCATCAAAGATTTTGTTGAAAATACATCAATTTGTCTTATAACACAATAACCTGTTAATGGTTACGTATGTGATTAACCCATGGATTTGAGCAGGTATATCGGTAATTAAATTTTGCCATAATAATCCAAGTTGAGAAGCACACACTCGAAATAGATAGGCTATATCCACTTTTTTAAAGGTCTGTGATCTAACCTGTTTGCGCATGCAGATATTCTACCGAATGGTAACTGTCATGATAAATATCTTAGTAGACACAGTATAGTGAAATATACCTATTGTGACTCGAGGCAGATCTAGGCAAAGCTGATCTGGATCTGGAAAGGTAGAGTTGCCACATGTGGTGGCTATAAATAATATCAACTTTATTTAAGGCTTAAGAACACTCCCCTCTTACCTAAACCAGCCGGCTGGGACGTAACAAAGTCGTACAATCCCACAGCCCTGATGCTGTGCCAGATTTCCTCGTCAGTATGCACGGCGAGCGGGTCGAGGTTCTCCCTTAGCGTCCCGGAGAACATGGTAGCCTCTTGTGGTAACACCACGATGCGGTGACGTAACGCGCGGAGCGGCACGCGGCGCGCGTCCACGCCGTCCACCAGGATACGGCCGTTGGTGATGGTCGTACCGCCGACACATGACAGCAGGAGGGTGGACTTGCCGCTGCCGCTGCGGCCGCATATTGCAACCTGTAATATAGATATACTAGCTTTATATCGCAGATAGAACTTTTGGAGGAGTCATAGCTGACAAGAGCCGGCCCAAGACCGTAAAGCATGGCGTAGTCTAGTGATGGAGGGCAAAACCCACTTCGGGTCACTGCGTCCGGAAAGTAAGTAAGTAGCTTTAGTACTTATATTACCGTGACATCGCTCCAGTGGAAGAAACATAATTGGGTAGCTCTCTATCCCGTGGGAGTTTCGAAAAACCCCTTAGTGCGTCTATGTTCCTCAAGGAATTGGTACCTACGTTTCTACCTCCAGTGGTTTAGATTATGCGTCGTCTGTGTGTTAGTTAGACGAGTTATACGATTAGTCTTACCTCCACGCGTGCATTCCGTGATTGATTTATCACGACTATTTAGATTTATTTATTTACTCGATTACCTAAGTACACTGTGTTGACAGTGTCAGAAAAAATAAAATAGTTTTAAGTTTTTCTTAGCGAGATTTTTTATGAGCGTACCTTTTCACCAGGATTAATGGCGAGGTTGATGTTGTTCAATATTGGGAGCGCGCCCGGTTCTTGCTGGACGACCAGATTTTCCATTTCTATCTTTCCATTTCTTTCCCACCCCGTAGGAATTGGACCTGAAATGTAATATTACTCTTTAAAAAAGTTTTTGTATGTTTCCTCTATTAAGACTGGTATAGCGAAAAAGTTATAAGGCAGGATTGTGAGATCGATGAGACTTAGTGTCGGCATTACTAGTCATCGCTGTCTGGTTAGGCTGAAGACTAATACGGTGGCTCCAGCTCTATTTGGTACCTAAGTAAGCCACAAGCGACCATGGTAGTATCTGTAGTTTATTCAAAGGTTGTTCAAATAGTTTATGCCAAATATGTGACAGTTATGAAGAAAGTAACGCCTTTATCTAGTTTGTACCTACTCTTTTATGTCGTAGGTACTGAATCTAAGCAGCTCCTAAAGACAGGTGAATTAGGATCGCGAAGACAGCATCTTCAGTGATGACCGACTCTTTAAAATCTCCAGCACTTTGCGATGAGTGTCCGTCCGGTTGTCAGACTATGAGTATGAGTTGCGTTAGCTGAGGATTAATTCACAGAGAGACTAGGTGCGACGTGACACTGCACATTTCATTGAGTAGATAAAGATAAGTTAAAAATATACAATCGAATTGAGAACTTCTTCCTTTTCTAGAAGTCTGTTGATGAGTGCTCGTTGTCATATATTCACTGAATGTGTAGCGACTCCTAGCGCCATCTAGTGAGCAAATATAGAAACTCCAAATCCTACATAAGCCATCGATATAGTATACAACTTCCGACGCTCTTCCTTTGGACTTAGGTCCAGCATAGCTGTCAAACTTATAATACCCCTCTTTTTGCGTCGGGGGTTAAAAACGTACTGCCTCCCCACCGCGCCGTACCGCTCCGTCACCGCTGTAAGTGCGTTTCAAGCTTAACCTTGCGGCAAACCGCATAGTGCGTTCTTGCACTTACAGTCCTCCCGATAGTCTTCTTGCGGCAGGGCGCTGTGCGCGCGCACGCGGGCGACGGCGGCCAGCTGCAGGTCCAGGTCTGCGCGGCACTTGGCCAGGTGCGCCAGGAAGGCCGGCAGCAGCAGCGCGTACGTGCCCGCCAGCGCCGCCGCCGTGCTGCCGCCGCACACTGACACGCCTAGCGACACGCACACGCTTGCGGCGCCCACCAGATCCTGCACACATGTTCATTGCTAGTTATAGTACCTAATTAGGTAGATAGACCTAGTCTCACTACCGGTTAATAGCGAAAAGAGTGTCTTTAGTACGAAAAATGTATTGCCTTTGTCGCAGTGTGTCTACGTTTCCATACTAAATAAAAAAAATAGTCTCTTCTCGCAACTCGCCGGAGGTGGTTCCAGGGCCGTACTTGTAGAAAATTGGTTTAAAAAAGTCGCAATAAATCCGGTCCATCCCTTTGGGAACTTAGGTACTCAAACTCAAATTTGACAAAATAATAATGTTTATGACACGCGACATGCGTAGAATAGTGTCATCCACTTAAATACAGGTCTGTGGTTTCTACATTATATTAGTTTGGTTCTACATTATATATCCACTCAATTGCTTTTGTTAACTAGAGCTACCTGTCAACGCTCTTTTTTTGTTATATAAATAATCTCAACTCAAAATTCGAAGCGAGTGAATAAATTAGGTAAGTGTTTATGAAGTAAAGACATAAAACTTCTTCTAAAAAAATGGGTGACACTTTCCCGGCCCGGATAATACCGACATGGAAAAACCGACTCTGTTAGTATTTTTTTACTGGGATAGTATTTCTATGTCGGTATTATCCGGGCCGGGAAAGGATGTCACCCAAAAAACTTACCAGCGTCAGCCCCAGCCAGCGGTTGGCAGCATTGAGCAGCAGCAGAGCCTTGTGGTTGTCGTCGAGGCGCGCGAGGAAGGCGGCGCGCATGCGCGGCTGCAGGCGGCCCGCGCGCACCGTGCCGCCGCCCGCCGTCGCCTGCGCCGCCAGCGACACCACGCCCGCCGCGCTGCGCGCCTCGCTGCCTTGCAGCTCCCTGCTCAGTGGTCAGTGGTCACACATACGCATTAAGTCCAAAACCCTTTGTAGTGTGCACCAAAATGCACACGGTTCAAGACTACCTTTTTGTAATTTTTTTAATGTATAATTTTTTGGACTACAAGGTAACGACGAAGTTTGAATCATGAACTTTTAAATTTTTTGTCAATTTCAGGGTTAGACTTACAAGAAATAAGTTTTTGTTAAAAAAAAACATTTTTAGTAGAAACTTTTTTGGTGACTGTACTTTTTGTTGACTTTAGTTGCAATACTTGCAATGTCATCCAAAGTATCTACCTACATTTGCGTACCAAATTTCAAGTCAATGCCATTAACCGTTGAAGAGCTCTGTCCTGCGGAAACGATTCTTATTGGACTCCTACTTTTTTAACATTGTTCACTTACTAGGTACCTTTTATTTTTCATGCATTGCTAAATAATTCAAAATATTTAGTTTTCTTAATTTTAAATATTAATTTATTTAATTCCACCAAAGAAATAACAATGTCAAGATATTAAAATTAAAACAAATATACAATAATAATTAGTCAAATAAACCGCCCCGCGTCATACCTGGTGCAAATGTGCCCAATACACTCGCCCGCTGGACTACTAGAATTTCACTACCAGTATAATATATTGTTACCGGACTTACATAAATACTTAGGTATGATAATTTTTAGGTCAATCTGGCCATTGGAAGTGCATTAAAATTCGGTTGCAAGATTACAGTTTGATTAATTCGAGTTAACACTTGACAGTTGGGCGTGCCTTCAGTCAATTTTCAACTTTGACGGCATACAAATAAAGCCATTTTTAGTATACCGCTACCCACGTTTAGAGATTATGTAAAAAATATTTTATTTGTAAGATCTCAAAGTTGAAAACTGACTGAAGGCACTCCCATCTGTCAAGTGTTAACTCCAAGTAATCGTACTGTACAAGATTTGACATTGTAGTCGTATGTCTTTTGCTGTAGCATTTTATCTATTCGGTACTAGATGGCGCTAGAGTCGCTATAACATGTACGTACGTTACAATATCAGCTGAGGTTTAGAGTTCCAAGTGCAGTTCCGCACACTTACATGCAAAAACAAAACTGCCACCTGACTGGGATGACGATGTAAACACATAAATAATCCAACAAATACACTAATAATTTGTTTACAGATGACTCAAAACTCACAATTGTCAATACAAGATTTTCATCGGCGAGAAGTCGGATTTATCGCTTGACCGATCCGAAATTTGTACGGGAGAGCGGACTCGATGTTGGTAAACGAATCCGACAATAATCATCACGCGTCACGGTGTCACAGGTTCGTATTTTGTTCTCCATTATGACCTCTTAGGTCTAATTTCTTTGATTATGAGACAGAAAATCATAGTTATTTGTTTAAATAAGATTTAAGAAAAATATCTAATGGTGCAATAGGTACATAGGTTAGCTGTGAAAGTATTTGTGGCAATATTAAGGCTGGGAATATACGTCAGATTTTTCGATAAATACGACAGTCTTTAGAGTAACAATTTTTTTTACAATCTAATATCATTATGAGTCTACATTTTACCCGAGCGAAGCCGGGTTTTCATCTAGTATTGTGATAAAATGTACGACTTTGTTGTTTCTAGTAATGAAATAGCAATAATACGATAACAATTTACTTACTTACATGTGAAATGTAACACCATCTTTTTGCAAGCTTGATGTGTCCCTGATCTCTTTTTGCAACAGAAAACTGAACAATTCGGCATTTTTAGCACTGCAGCGTTCACTCGCGCGACTCGATACGGTCTAGTTTGAAATTCGAGCGCGCCTTGTTTTATAATGCCCAGTTGAGCATGTACTTTGACAGAAGGGAACGCGGCGAATGGCTACTCCCTTTTGTAGGAAGCCCGCGTTGCTCTAAGGCTGAGGTCCTACAATCTACAATACATTCGGATAGTAGACAGTGGCGTCACCTGTTTTGTTTTCACACTCATGTAGTTAGTTTTCCGTTGTTTACCTGGCATTGTGTAGATAGACAGATTGCAGTCCGAGATAGAACAGGCAGGCTGGTAGCAGCGCTAGTAGCGTCCAGGGCGCGGCGACCGCATTCACTAGTAGTGCCGCGCCGCAAAGCAGTGCCAGCTGCACCCAACGGCTCACTGCTATCGGCAGTTTCTGTACAAAATAGATTAAGTATAGTATTAACGAAATATACAGGGTGGTAAGTAGCTACGTGCAAAGCTTTAAGGGGGTGATAGCCGAGGTATTTTTGAACATTTTTAGCCATATGTCTTAGCCGAAATTTGATATTTTTTTTTAATTGAAAATTTAGAAATTTTAGGAAAATACCCAGAATTTGATAGTCACGAGTCAATATTGCCCCAATGAGCGTTAATTTGTAAGCAATTTTTTTTATTTCGGATAGTTTAATGTGTATTGAACCAAATGGAAACAATTTTAAGTGTCTTTCTTGCCACAAAAACAAAATGGAGGCATTCGGAATTACTAAAAATGTCTTTTTTGTGTTCCATAAAAAAATCCTTGAAATGTTCAAACATTTTTAAAAACACCTGTTTATTGTTCTTTCTTACTCATTCACATTGCTTGCTAAATCTGAGATAAAAAGTAAAAAACCAAACTTAGGGAGCACTCGCTAAGAATGTACTAGGTAGTCTTGAAATTTCACGTTAAAGGTACTTAACTAGTAAATTACATGAAAAAAAAAGTTTAAAAATATCATTAATCTTCAGTTTGTTGTGATTTGAATAGTAAATTAATTCAATAAAAAAAATACATTTAAAAAAACAAATGTTTAAAAATTTCCACAATACCATCACAATATACCAAAGTCCATTACAGTCTGCTAGAAAAGGTCCAAATTCAAAATTTGGAGGTTTATTTTTCACCTAATTTCCTACGAATTCGGTGTGAATTTTACACATAATGTTGTACTCGACTGATGAGTCCGACGTGAAATTAAGTTATTTTTGAACACTAAATTAATTTCAATCCCCAACTGGTAATGGTGTGATATAGCATCACTATTATTACCTTATCAATAACGGCGATGTCAGCGCCGAACCGCTGCAGCGCGGTGCCGGGCGGGGGCGGGGGCGGCGCGCCGGCGGCGGCGGCGGGCGACGCGTGCAGCGCGGCGTGCAGCATGCGTTCGTGCAGCGTCCGCCGCGCCGCCGCGCCCGCGCACGCGCACGCCGCCTGCGCCGCGCCCGCCGCCGCCGCGCCCACCAACGACCACCACGCATACGTGCGCACTGAATGCCACATCTGAAATACACCAACTTCCATTGGTTAAATGTCAATTAAGAAATAATGTAGGCTAAAATTTGGAAATTAGAACTACTGGGCTTAAAATTTTGAAAATGTACCTACTGCTTTGTGATACGCAATAAACAATATTTTTATTGTATTGTACCGTATTTTGTCGTAGGCATTTGTCACGTTCAGACCCACATCTTTTTGTATTTTTCTTTTGTTGGTTTCCGTGATAGAATGTTCACGCTAGTCCGTTTAACACATATGTTACTTGTGCATAATTGCTCATTTACCTATATAGTATTATCAAGCTAGTGTTTAATTTAAGGGACTTCGTTAAGTACTCTATTTTGAAAGAGAGTCGCCATAATTCGTGACATCAACCGTATCATACTTGCTGATCAGTGAGCGGTGTCTGCGAGTTCTGTGCTGCGGTATAGCCGAGCCAGCAGTCGGCGGCGAGTGCGAAGCCCTGCGCCGCCACCGCGGCCGCCCAGTAAGCAGCGCCCCACCAACCGCACGCGCGCGCGTAAGCCCACCAGATCGAACACTGTCAATTGAAAATATAGAAAAGAAAATACTGTTATTTTATTACCAAGTCTAGTCATAGATTCAGTATCAAACCAGTGAAATTATTGTGACCCCTTTTGAAACCTTAACTACAAGCTTTTACTTAGGTTCCCATAGGTCCCAGGTACTTATAGTGCCCGGCCGCTAGGAAGTCAATCCAAAAAAGGTACTCTGTGGTCAATCATACCTGACACATTGCACAACTATGACGTTCCTGATTATTGTTAATGTCAGCCCTTGAAAAAAAAATGCTATAAGTACTTACTTACTTACTACTCTGTTGCACGCAACAAGTAAGCGTTGCATTTTTGTCTATGATTGATTATATTGTTTATATTCAGAAACTTCATAGTTTTGCAATGAGTCAAGATTGACTTCATAGCGGCCGTTGACTAATGTATGTTCTGGAAATTTGTAAACAATATTTCGATCATTTTTTGGTATCCGACTGAACTAAAATTTGGTATAAGTATTTGTTTTTTTTTAATCCGGTGTTAATAGGTACAATAATCTAACAGTGAAATACTGGTGGTATGGCCAGTGTCGTTTCGATCTCGTCAATAAATAATAAATAAAGAAATATCATGGGATAATTACTAATTGACCTAGTCTCAAACTAAGCAATAACAAAGCTTAAATTGTGTCACAAAATAGTCTTACTTAATCCAAGCACTGGTAATTACCTCACTAAAATCGTTTTCTTGTTCTGTATCGTCCTTGTCACTTGTTGCTTTGTCTGCAATTGATACAGTGACGTCAACTCCGTTGGAACCGATCGACAGGCATGATGTTTCAAGTGCTGTGTCATTCATGGTTCCTGCTTATGACAGAAAAAATATTGATTACCTATCTTTTTACTTATTTATTCGTATCTCTTTTAGAATTCACTTACTTAAGAAATTATGTAGGTACGGGTATTTAATACATTATACAGATTATACACATTGTTTAAATGAAACAACTATTGTGAGCGCAAAAGCGCCACAATTGATTACACAAAAATAACGAAAAGTCCCAATCCCAACATTAGTTTTCGCTTAGTAGATTTTATTTTATTTTATTTATTTATTTTAGGGATAATAAACAATTGTACATAATATATTACACTATAAGTTACAATAAAGTGTTACTCTATGTACAATCAACGACAATATCCACAGAGTTAATGAAGAAGCACGTCATCAAAGCTTATGCGAGTTGTTGAATCCACACCTTATTTTGTAAACCACCAACAGAAAGATCTCTCTTCAAACAGGTGACGAATGAAGTGAAAAAGGATAACACAGTTGTAGAAGTAGTTGTTCTATTCATGCGGTCTAAGTGTATGTTCCGCTATTCACAACTAGATGGCGCTAAGAGTTACTATGACACTAACCATTTGCTTGATTTTCTTCGTGTGGTGTGTCCGAATCAGAACTTATCAATCGGCGAAGAGTCTTAGGTGTCCATCTGTAAACAATTATAAAATTTTACAACAAATTGGTAAAGTCATTCTGCAATAATCACTACATTGTTACGATTTTTCGGCCCCCACCCGAGAGAACGAAAGTCTTTGTGCACTTTGTGCATCATTGGTAAACGCATGTGTTCTCTAATTTGAACTCCTCATTTTTTTTATTCGAGTGGATGGTAAACGAGCAAGTGGGTCTCCTGATGGTAAGAGATCACCACCGCCCATAAACATCTGCAACACCAGGGGTATTGCAGAGCGTTGTCAACCTAGAGGCCTAAGATGGGATTCCTCATGTGCCAGTAATTTCACCGGCTGTCTTACTCTCCACGCCGAAACACAACAGTGCAAGCACTGCTGCTTCACGGCAGGATTAGCGAGCAAGATGGTGGTAGCAGTCCGGGCGGACCTTGCACAAGGTCCTACCACCTGCAATTGTGAAAACGTCTACTCAATATGTACTCGTACCACTACTCAATAATTGGTTGAAGAATGTTAGTGAATGAATGATGCCTTAAAAGTGATTTTTCAGTAACATATAGGCAACACAACTGAATGTTGAGCATGCACACCTGCCAAGCGTGTGATGAGCCCGAGGCCTCCGGAGTAGTCGCCGCAGCAAACTGGCCTCGCGTCGCAGCCCCTCACAAGATTCATCAGCACTCACCGCGCGGCGTACATCCCTACGCCATCTGCGGAAATAATCGCAGAAGAAGCTTCATAAAAACTCGTTATAAATTAAACAACATGTTGGATTGTATTGTATTGCCATTCCATACAACAAGGAAACGCAGCGAGCCTTATGGGCACCCTTCTGCCCAATAATAGCGATCTAGTCATGATATTTCTAGGTTAAAAAAGTAAGAATAGGATAATAGAAATATTTAGGAGAAAAAGTAAGAAAAGATGGAAAAGAATAAAGAGATATTAAATGAGAAGAGAGAAGACAAAGGAAAGAAAAGAAAACGTCTCCAAAGAAAATAAAAGGTCTCAATAGTTATTTGTGTCACAAGGGAGCAAAATGGTGTATTTACGGCGAGGGCGTACATTGAATCCAGAATGTAGCGAAGGATTCTATAATAGAATCCTGAGCGTAGCGAGGGATTCTAAAGTAGAATCCTGAGCGTAATGTTAACGCCCAAGATGAAAATAATTTTGCTCCCGAGTCGCAGATACAACTTTTCACACCGAGCATTAAGAAACTTGAAAAAAAAGTTCTAAATATTATTAAAGAACAACCAGCATAGAAAATGGCTTGGCTTTACAATTATCAACTTCAAAAAATGGCATTTACAGTAAAACACTTAGAAAAGCCTTGAACAGAAAATTTGCACTTTGCTCCCTCTCGTCAGGGAGGAAAAGTTACTTTTCTGAAGGAGAGGTGTGAAAAATATAAAAAAGTTGGAGAAGGTGAAAGAAAAGAAAGAAATCTCTCTCGTCAAAGAACTCTCAATGGAAGGCTGAAAAAACGAAATGACAGCTTCAGCTAAGCTGTTGCTCTTTGGGGTTACTCATCCGATGTGATGCTACTTCAGTCTCAAAGTTATACTAGTAATGAGTAGTTACTTGTGATGATGCACGGTCGGTGGAGGCGATGAGAACTGTCGGGATAACGAAGGTCTCTGACGCAGCGTGGAGCGCCGCCAACTGCCACCGGCGCACGTCGGCACTTCGGTCAGCAGGTGGGCCCCCGTCGCTTCACTGATGCCCACCTATGGACACAGCAACAAAGTAGGTTCAGCGGTATATAGATGTGATGAGGTAAAAACAAACAAAGGCTTACAAACTTTCGCATTTAGGTATAAATAAAAAAAATAAAAATATTAATGGGATATGACAGCGATGGGGAAATAGATTTAGAGATGGGCCATATACAATAATTACAATATTTCCGCGGGGCAGGGAGTATTTATTGAATAATTTTTATTCTAATCAAGTAACAACAAAAATAAATCATATAGGTATCTATAATAAATTTATTGTTTTGATGTGCTGGGTCGGTGTGAAAGATGAAATTTTGACTGTTCATTAATTAAAGCGTTGAAATGAGGCTCCAAGTTACTTGAAGTAACTCGTAAATAACCTAACCAACAAAAAGTTGGAAAACCCCGACTTTGTCACTTCAAAGTTCAATATCTCAAAAACGGCTGAACCGATTTTGGTAAAACATGTGTAAGAACCATCGTTAGAAAACATGTTTAGAAAACAAACCCGCATTCAAATCGGTCCACCCGTTTAAGAGCTACGGTGCTACAGACAGACAGACATACAGATACACAGACACACATAGCGGTCAAACTTACAACACCCCTCTTTTTGCGTCGGGGGCGGGGGTTAAAAGCACTTGAGATGACGAGATGAATTTAGATGATGAGTTTTGATCGCGGGCCGGATTAAATCTTGTCGCGGGCCGGACGTGGCCCGCGGGCCGCTATTTCCCCATCCCTGGGATATGAGTTTAAAAACTTAAACTTTACTAGAAATGATTACCTACATAAAGGGATTGCTCGACCGACGTGCCCTTAAAGATATGTGTTCCGTACCGTGGTATCGTCCGACATGGTCCTGTAGAAGCGGGCGCGGCTGAGCGCGCGCACGAGGCGAGTGCGCTCGCGCGCGGAGCCGCCGGGAGGGCCCGCGCCGCCGCGCGCCGCCGCCGCGCGCGCCTCCGCCGCCCGCCGCGCCCAGCGCGCCAGCGCCGGGTCGCTCTCGCTGGGCCGCCCGAACCCCACCACGCGACCGTCTTCCATCGCTATCACCTTCGAAATGTTAAGACCTTGGTCAGGGATGGTAAATGAATGGCAAGCGTGCCAGTTGTGCCACGTGACAAAGTAATTCGAGCACGCCACTAATCATCGAATGCATGAATTTTAGTAATTGTTTTATTTTCGTCCATGCAACTACGAAGTCAAGAACGAAATTAAGCAAACTAAATGGAATGAGGGTTTCTTGACAGGCGCAATATAGGTAGATGGCGTTAGAAAGCAAATTTTATTTTGAGATTCTAAAAAGGGACCTGTATCAAAATAAAGTTCACTCGGGTCCTAATCACTCGACGTCTTCGTAACTACTCGAGACCTGGCTGCAATGTGATCAAAAATCAAGGCAATTTTTCTTTCTCTAACCCAGCCATAAAAAAAGTCAAGTTTATCTTGTTTGCTTTCACACAACCCTGAGATTATTATAAGATATCGGTTACATGCTCATTCTGGCGTGAGTTCAGTCCATCATTCTGGTTTACTGACATTCAAAATAGATTAAATAAGAACATTTAGGATTCGATTTGTAGCATTCGAACATGGCGGATGTACTTATCTAGACAATATCTAATTTTGCTATTTATGTTTCTTTGGCTAGTTGAAGTATAATTTTGATAGTGTTTTATGCGGCGACTAACCTTAACAGTGAACAGTGCAAATTCTATATTGCTCTCGTGTCTCTGACATTTTTTAATGCGCAAGTTGTCTTCACGTGGCTTCTGGAATTTTACTATCAAGTTGCAAAAACTACAATCACCGTACAACGTCCCTCTCAAAACTCTCTTTGAGTTTACTTTGACACTGGCGAAATTGTCCTATTAATTAGGGCAGAAAAGCCATATTTTAAAAGAGAAGAAGAACAAACAACATTTAATTTTTATGAATCTGGATCGAGTCAATCAGTCCGTGAAGAACACATAATAATTCTCTCCTCATTCTTACCAGAATGATGGACTGAACTTATGCAAGAACTTGGTGTGTAACCGACGTGTAACGTCAAAATTACCAGGTCAGCATAGTGCAGCAGTTCGAGCCGGTTGGTGGCGAGCAGCACGGCGGCGCCCCGGCGCGCGGCGGGCACGAGCGCGCGCGCCACCACGTGCCGCGCCAGCGCCGCGTCCAGCGCGCCCAGCGGCTCGTCCAGCGCCAGCAGCCGCGCGCCCGCGTACAGCGCGCGCGCCACCGCCAGCCGCACGCGCTGCCCGCCCGACAGCGGAGCGCCGCCGCTGCCCAGCTGCGTCGCGTCGCCTTCTGTACGTCAGGTACGTTTTTTAATTACATGCATGCTTATTTATAATAGAGCGAACTTTAGTTGTTTTTTCGATAATACGTATACCAATAATAATATAGACAGCTACAGTGCTGCAGATTTTTTTTAACAGTGTCCCTATTTAGTTCGACTTGTTTACAAAACTGTACTCAAGTTTAGAAAGGATGTAATAATCAAACAAACGTTTAATTTGGCTGAATGAGGGCTATCGTTTTTTGTCTCACTAGATGGCGCACTGTTGCGTGAGGTTTTTAAGTATGGCTTTCAAAGTCTTTAATACGGGCGTGAAAACAAAGTTTAGATTAAAATCATATTTAATACACCTTAAAACCGTACCATAAAAATATCGAGCATGCCACAGTGTTGCATAGTCCCCGTTTTGTTCGGAAAAAAGTGAGGACAAAGGTTTCCGAAAGACAAAACTGTCTCAAAATACAGACATTCATTGTCCCGGAACGCATATTTGCCATAATTAATTGTAGATATTGCAAAATATTCTCAAAATTATTCTAATTATAAATAAACCCGCGTAGCTCACCCAAAATCTATGAGATTTGACGTTTCGGAGACCTCACGCTACACTAGCGCGTCTAGTGGCGCATTCATACGCGATAGCCCTCATTGTACACAAAAATTCTCAAAAAATAAGACAAACAAACGCTTCCATGAAGCTTGGACGGTAGGTAGGTGCATTAAGTTACGCCTTGAACGACTTGTCTGATTAATTTGGCAGTCGAATCTCATGACCTAATTTTCACATATTTCTAATTTATAATTGCGGACGGGCGACCATGATGAAACTATAAAGGTTACTTGTATAATAGAACTATGCGTAATAAAGATACTTAGTCTCACAAAATCGTGTTTTTTGGCATAAAATTTTGTGCATGTCAATGTTGGTACGTTACAAGAGGTCCAATAATAACATTTCGTCAGTAATAAAAGCAAGATTAAAACTTCAACATTGGATAACAAGTAGGTATGTGATGTGACTCACATCAATAGTAACTAAGCCATGCGTGTAACAGTACCTAGAACAATGCGTTTTTATATTCCCAATCGTAGTGGTGCTCCGATTCAGTTTGTCAATCTTACCATGAGCAGCGAAGCAATCACAGGAAGCAACGCTCCATAAAATATAGGTAAGTTTACCACGAATACGAAAGTTTTACGGACTAATTCATCAGTTTCATAATTATTACATTTTACTTACATACCTAATCATCCAAACTCATTATGTTTGAGCTGCCTTAAGGGCCAAAGGCACTAGGCCCTAGCAGCTAAAAAAAAAAAAAAGCTAGGGCCTAGCTTGTATTTAATTGATTTTAGCTTTTTTTATAAGACATGCCTTAACATACGAGTAGATATAATGGCAGCGTGCAGTTGGAAAAAATCCATCATGGACGTTTGGGATAGAAGGGCACAGACAGTGCCGGACTCTTACCCGATAAAAAACCCGACTGCAGTCCTCAACTCCCTTTAAAAACTCATTATGTTAGTTATGAGTATGTATACAGATGGAACTCCAATTCAGCCGAGCTGGTCTACCATGTGGCAGCCACTTAAGGTACCTACCAGGTAAAAGTTGTAAGTCCGGTCTGAGGCCGGTGGCCCGCAGGATGCGTGCGTATTTGCGCGGGCACCATGCGCTGTCCATGACGATGTTGGTGCGAACTGAGCCTTCCAGCAGCCAGGGCGGCTGCCCCGCATACCACGTCGAACAATTACTGAAAAAATATTGGATATATAATGGCTGCAACTGCAATGTCTATATTCCTAAAAGGTAGGTCACAGTTAGTCAAGCAGAGGGTCATAGTATTTATTTAATAATTGCATACACATGTAGTTATATTGGGACGGAAGGTACATAGATATAGGTAAGACATGCTAATGCTACCCTTACAGGATGCAAAAACGTTTGATAATATACATTTGCTGTTGATTTGATGTTTATGGGCGGTGGTGATCTCTCTTACCATCAGGAGACCCACTTGCTCGTTTGCTATCCAGTCGAATAAAAAAACCCTCATGTGAAATTTTGGTCTGTTGTTGCACTTTAAATTTGGAGCCCATCAGCTAAGTCTTAGCATAATACAGGAGTCAAGTGTAGAGGCGAAAATAAGTAGGTATCACAACTGCCATATTGTTTTCCTTACGAATACGTAGTCTTGGGTAAAGCTATTTTTTCATTGACGTCTTTAGATCTGAGAGTAGGTGTAGGTGTTATGAAAAGGAAAACAAAACATTGCATTGATCAGTCCTATTTTAAAGAGGGCGAACCACTGAATAATTTAAGATAATCGATCACACGTTTCGACATACCCGTTCCAGCAGACGTCACCTCTTTCGATGTACATTTCTCCTAAAGTACAAGATAGAAATGAAGTTTTCCCCGATCCGGTTGCACCAACGACCATTATAAGTTTTCCTGTTAAAGATAGGACACATTATTAAATTTATCTACAATAAAATTAACTACTGTTTTCAATATGGTGTGACAGAATCAACCAGTTTACCTGCAGGAATATCTAAATGGTCAACTTCTAGCAACGAGTCATTTTTCAATCCCCAAGTAAATGCTGCATTTCTAAACTTAACTAAAATTTCTTCCTTATCGTCTGCAGTTGTAAACATATCTTCGTCTGAATACTGATCGCTGTTTGGATCGTCAGACTCATTAGTGTCTACGACATTGTTGTCCAAAGAATTATCTTCCGGCTTTATGTCAACAAAAGCAATGTTAAATTTATCAGACCTTTTTCTCTGACAAAATGCAATATTTTCCTCTTCTCTAACATTATTTGACTCAGGAAGATCTAAATATTCTTTGATTCTGTTTGTGCTGACCTGGAAATGTCATAATCATCTTCATTCACTCGTAGTGCGAGTCCATTGAGAATGTTTACAATTATAGTAGCTGAACAAACACTCGTGACGTCTTACCAAAGCCTGAATCACCATGAGCACAGTCACCGGCAAGATAAGCAACGGCACCGATAGCTGATTGAAAAGTGCCAGCCCAGTAAAAATGTTTACTGCCGTAAATGTGTTACTGTTATCTAAAAAGTAGTACACTGTGAAGGTGATCACTGTTACCAATATTGTGGATGCTTGAGTTGTAAAGGCTGAAAAATAAAAGTGAACTATAATTTTACAAATATACACCTAAATTAACACATTATGGATAATAACCCATAAATAAATAACTATTTTGCTACGTTATACGTACTTAAGCAGCTCCAATAAATCGATTCTTTATTTAGAAACTTCAACTCAACTTCCCTCAAGTTAAGGATTTTTTCGTTAAAGAGATCTTCCCAGACGTAAAGTTTTATAACGTGCATTCCTTGCAATATCTCCGTTAGTTTAGAAATCCTGTGGTCGGTGCATTTTCCGATCTCCTTGGAATTGTCAGATAATTTCTTGCCTATGTAGAATTGCAAGGGAGTTATGAACAAAATACTTGCAGCTGAACCTATTATTGCGCTTACTCCCAATTTTGTGTACAACAGATATAAAATAACAGCCACCTGTAACACCATAATTTTTCAACTAACGCTAAATAAGTGAATAATTAGACAGGTTGATTCCAATAATTGTAGACTGCACATGCTACGAAGTATAATATAATGTATGAATTAAGTTATACTTAAATCGATAAAATATGAGATGGCAATGATATATAACTATTCAAATAATTAAATTGCCCGGGCATATTTCTATCAGTAGTATAGAGGAGGTAGGGTGTACCTTGAGTGGTATAGCCCATGTATAATGGCAGATCCCGACGCAGGACATGACGTTATACGTGTCCTGGGAGACCAGGTTGGCGAGTAGCCCCGCCTGGGTGCTGCCCGAGTCGGGCGCTTGCAGCAGCGGCGCTTCCTCTTCCGACCCCGGCGTCGCTGCCGACCACGGTGCCAGCCGCATGCATTTGTCAAACACCATGCCCTGTTCACGTCAATTCAAAAGTGATAGCTAAAACACACACTGAATTATCTTTTATTCAGAAGCCGTATCATAAATTTTCTTGACAAAAAGGACCACAAGCTGTAAGGGAGTAAAAGCACTTACTTGTAAAGCTGTTTTTAACCGAGTTCCTTCCACGGTTACTAAGTGTGTGGAGTTCTGTGATAGAAATCCCTGGCCAATCAGCGCTAATGTCACTATCAGAAGCATTATGTATCCATTACTCAAAAATTCTTGAATAGTCACGTGACTGTTTATGTCATATTCTTGCCGTGGATCTTGAATGAATTGAATGACAACTGCCAACCCCAAAGGCGGCACTACGCCTATTAGGTCACTGAATAATTTGAACACTCCCGCAATGTAAAAATTTGGCCACACCATACGAATGTAGCAACTCCATATGCTTGGAGAATTGTTATTTTCCAATTTCGTTTTCTGCAATAAAATCAGTAAAATCACAAACAATTAGTATGTAGGTACCTACCCACTTTACAAGTGGATAAACAGGATATAAAGTTGTAACCTAACCTTTTGATTATTATAGATCCTCTTCAGCTTGGTGTAATGTTTAATTGACTTTTCTACTTCTGGGAGTTCCCCCAAATCATCTTGTTCCAACGGTGACACATAGCCCCTGTAGAGTAGCGGGTTTAACCAGTAAAATGAAATCTTTGAGTAAAAGTGGCTGTCGTTGTGCAAATAAGTGACGTCGCTTAAATTATCTGTTGAAGATTTCTGATCCTTTTGAAATCGTTTTGTTACCTGTAACAAGACGACGAAATTTTCACACAAAGGAGGAAATTAAACTGATAAAACAGCAGTATTATAATTCGAAAAAAAAATCTGTCTACTTATTACTGATGAAATTAAACCTATACTCTCTACAGTAATAGTACCTACTCTGTAAAGTTTACGACCAAATGAGTTAAGGTCCTGGTTAGGTACCGCAGGTACCTAGAGTACCTATCCAATTAACTAAAATAAGCACAATGCATGTGCATTAGGTGGTGTAAAAATACGATACGGTAGTTAATGCCTTTGGCTTGATATAACACACCGAAATTCACAAGATACCTAATAGATAAAGTGTGTAAGTACATAAGTATTTAAAGTATTGTCTAGGATAGATGCCGGCGCCATGGAGTATCTCCATGGCGGCCGTCTGGCGGCACCCGGGCATTGGTCCGGGCCCGCTCGCACTCCAACTAGCGATAAGTATGTCCGTAAATAATGCCGCTCATTGATTGACTCACGTAAAATTAAAACCAGCAAAGTGCGTGTCGGGCCAGGCGCAGTGAAGGGCAGCAAATATTCATTAGGTATTAAATTTGATCGACTTATTACTCGTTAACTTGTAAAGCTATGATTGACTTCCTTTTAAATTCGTTATATGTGCTGTCATTTTTAATTTTCCAAAGCAACGACTTCGCTTGTGAGATACTGACTCAAATAAAAATTTGTGCTTTAAAAGGTCACAGCTAGTACTTGCAAACCTATTATATTATTTTTGAAAGATCTATGCAACGATCCCCCACAATTTCATCCACTTTAATTGTAGTTTTTTTATTAGGTACTTTGTGGGCATTGTAAACATAATTAAACTCGTGAAAAATTACATCTTTCTAGCACTAGCCGCGGACGGAACTATTACGAAACCCTAAAAATGTTTAATGGGATGGTATCTTTTATCAAAACGTAGTTTGATCACATCACAATGACTTTAAACGACAAAGTGACTCAGTTTCATTTAAAATAAGTGTCTCAGTTAGCACGCTTTAATTTGAGCACGAGTCAAGCGCCTTACATGCACAGCAAGCATGACTCAGGTTCTACCCAACTCGATAAGTGACTTATTGTTATTTAATGGGATAAGTGAGTTCTAGAAAGTCTAAGCCTTTCTAATAGCCGGGAAGCTGACTGGCAGGACAGCGCGACTGCAGTCGCACGCAGGCATCGGAGAATTACTTAGCTCCAGCTAGATCAATTAATGTTAAATGAACAACAACAGTCATGATCCATTAACCAGTAAACAATAATTAAGTGAATTTATTCTTCGTCATGATTCTTATGATAGTTTAATTACAGCAAGCTCAAATGCTTATTATCCAACATAAAATGTTGTGAGTCTTTAATTGAAGTTTGCTCAAGTGAAAAGATATAACTTATAAGTATCTACAATAGAAGAGACAGCTAGTGACTTGTTTTCGTAAATTAAATTAACATGAGATGACGCTTGATTTCTTCTTTATTTAGCCTAATTACTGAAAAATGTGCACATTATTATGGGTTATGGTTTATGTTATTATAGTCATGCGTCACAACGCTTACTCATTCTAATTTCAAACAATTAAGTCTTCGATTTCGTTTTGTACACACTTCCTGGTTGTAATTCGATTAGTGTATAGAGTACATTAATTTTTAATATTATTTACGGATGGGTAAATACACAAGATGATTTGTCATCTGTGATTAAAACAGGAAAAAAGAAATTAAACGCAATTTACTTACGGATGTTAATCACGAGTGAGCAGGCGTGAAGCGTAACGTACAATACCCACGTACCTACATCGTGTTTGTTTGTGTTTAATCACCGGATAGTAAAATAAGATTTGATCGAGAATGGTGTATGAGATGTCATAAATCGTGCACAGCATACTAAACCCAAAACAGCAGCGTATACGGGCAGGCGACATGAATATTCGATTTTAGTGTAATACTTATAACAAGTTTTAGAGATTAGATGGGCTATAAAAGTCTCTACATAGTAAATGCAGGCATAACAACAACAAACGGCCGACAAGTGTACATTTTGATGTGCATAATAAATGAATGCGAACGATAGGGTGTTTTTAGGTCAATGGTGCTCGGAAGGAGCGGCGGTGGGAGCCCGCTAAATGTGTGCCACTCTGTTCGTGTTTTAAAAGTGGCATAGACATTCCTCTGCGCTACAGCTCGAAGTGATATGCCAACACGCATTATAATTCTCATCAAGCTATTATAATGCCGCTCCACTTTCCGTTTATATCACATACTTACCCACTGATTAGCATTTTACCTGTGAAGTCACGGCGATGGTTATTCACCCTTTAATATCCTACTCGTACCTACTTCGTTTTATTTGACATTAAAAATAAACACTTTGTTTTTCAATACCTTACTAAATTTTGGAAATGAATTAATGTAGGTATTAACATTTATTATTGATTAGAAGTTACTCGTACCTAAAATATTTTTTTAGAAACATCTTAACATTTTTACTTCTCTATCTTATTTTACTTAACACTAATACCTAATGTAAATCTTGTTAATCCGCACTCGCAGACATAAATACAGGCTTCGCCTAGTTCGGAGTCTAAAGGATAATAAATTATTTATTATTATTACGTTTCTATTATTAAGTACATTTTAATGTTAAATGAAACGTGTTTTGTAAAGTATGCTAAAATAGTGTTTAGTAAAAAAAAATTGTCACCTCATCGTAAAAACACACGCAATCGACAGCAGATACAATCAGCGCCATGAACATGGAAACTGTATAAACGTAGATTTCTATATGATTTGGCGAGGGTTCGTTTTCGAAGCATTCCCACAATATAGCTGCATTAGAGAGTGCGATGAGCATCCAGTATATGGCGAGGTAGAGGAGCGAGGCAGCGGAGCGCCGGGTCCAGAGGGCCACGTGGAGGGTTGCGGCGAGGAGCCAGGCGGGCAGGGCCAGTGCGGCGGCTGCCAGGGGCGCCGCACGCGTCGGCCGCAGCGCCGCCGCCGCCGCCGCGCAGCACTGCGCCGCGCCCAGCACGAGGCTAGCCACGCCTCGGACGTTCTGACCTCGCCACCGTTTCGTTGTCCTGCTGTGAAGTAAAAATAACCGGGTAGGTAAGTGCGAGTCGGACTCGCACACGAAGGGTTCCGTACCATTATCTATACAACATTAGACATTAAGTACCTAGCAAATTTCAACTGTTTAGCTATCACGGTTCATGAGATACAGCCCGATGACAGATAGACGGACAGCGGAGTCTTAGTAATAGGGTCCCGTTTTTACCTTTTGGGTACGGAACCCTAAAAACCAATTTGAATACGATACGATGAGATGATCGAAGTGCAATTGATAGCTAATGTTACTCCTTGTTGCCCAATTGTCTAACACTCTGGGACTCGCGATCACATTCACCATCTCTTTTTATCTTCATCTCAGACTGTGTGACAGAAAGAAGTGGTGAAAACGATCATCATTCTGAGTGCTAATGCAATGACAATAAGGCCTCTGGAATCAAATTCGGATATTAACCATCAGATCAGATCAGATTCTAATTTGGCTAAATTTAGGTTCATTCTAGGTAATAAATAAAGAGTATGAAACTATTACTTAGGTAGTCTATCTTAGCATTGGGTCATCTTGGAACACGTTGATGTCTTTCATACCAAATTTAGGAAAGTCAAATGAAGGTCACTGATTAAACTTTGTCAAAAAGTTATTTTTGGTTAAAGTAATTTACATTTCATTTTGAAAAAACGAATTAGAATAAGCAAAAATACTTTTCGGCTTTCAATGAAGCACTTATAATGACAGTAATAAGTGTGAGTCAGTTATATATACCCATGTATGGCCCATGTATCACAATAAATGGACATACATACATTTTGCGACACTTATCATCACTGACATCACATGAAACAATTTTGTCAACTCCTTGGGAATCGAATTGCTACAGCGCCATGTCACTGTGCCTACTGAGCCAAATAGACATGGACGATTCGACACTGGGAAATCGGCTACGTATTTATATTCAGACACGATCGTCCCTATGTGTAGCGTTAGCGACAAAGATTACACAAAAAATATCTAAAATTGTCAATCCTTAGGGAAATAACCGTCTCACGTCTTTAAACTAGTTTGGCTCGACATGTTTCGAGCTCATTCGTTGCTCTTCATCTCGAAGCACTACTACTATTCTCCGGAGTTATCCGGTTTATTCATTATGTACCGCAAAACGAGGCTACTTTGCACCAATTTTTGCTCCAAATTTCGTAATCTTTGTTTTATTTTAAAAATTATTGTTCTGGGGTATGTTCATATATGTATTTATGTAAAGTAGATCACCCCTACTATCATGCTGGCTTGCTTAAACTACGTCATAATGTTGTTTTAATATATATATATTAAAACTTTAATTTAGGAGCAATGTTACCAGGCGTTTGGGTAACTATGCTACTGAATTTAATTTCATTCATAATTCATACTAGGAGGCGTTTGTGTATTTTAACCCCATCATTATCATTGCACTCTGTCTTATCACTGTACAGCATCTGACAGGAAAAGAAAAGAAAATATCGAAGCAAAAATTGAAGTTCAGTGTTGCCACTTTATTGGGAAGTGTATCTGGTACCGGGACTTCGACCTGCAAGACATTTTAAACAAAATACAGAACTGGAGCATAGTTACCCAGTGGGGGGCAAAGTAGCCTCATATTACGGTATGACATTTATGACTGAGTCTGACGCCAGTTTTACGTTCAAAACTGTCAATTGTGATTTTGAATTGTTAATCGTTAATATTTCGAGAGGCGACGGCGAAGCGGAAGACGAAGAGACGGCAGGCCTCGCACTAGATGGACTTAGTGAGGGTTGCGGGAAACCAGTGGATGAAAGTGCCAAGTTATCGTTCTGAAGGGAAGGCCTTTGTTCAGCAGAAAACGTCTTCCGGCAGATGATGATATTTTCAATTATTTTACCTGTGGAGCGGTTTCTTCTTGCAGCAGCAGAGGAGCGCCGTGGCGACACACGCGCAGTACAGGTGCAGCGCGTGCAGAGCGGCGGCCGACGCGCGCGCCGCGCACGCGCCGTCGCCGCGCTCGCACACAGCCTCCATCACAACCTGAGGAGTTGAGGGAACGAAAAATCAAAGTAGGTTATTACAGCTCAAATTAATCAAAATTAATCATTCGATTAGCTGACAAGATTAATAACAGCTGTAATTTACAATTCCTCTACTCGCATTTGCGATTAATGCGAGTAATACGTAGGTAGGTACCTACTAAGGTTACCTTCACGTACCTTAGTATTTCAGATTAAGCACGATTATTATACACTTTCAAATAAATATCATGGGACACTTGACATCAATTGACCTAGTCCCAACTAAGCAAAGCTTCTAGGTACTATGGATACTAGGCAACGGATAAACATACGTATATAGATAAATACATATTTACTTAAATACATATTAAACATCCACGACCCGAGAGCAAATATTCGTATTATTCATACAAATATCTGCCCCGGCCGGGAATCGAACCCGGGACCTCAATACATATGAATGGTACCTAATTTATTCGAAACTTAACGATTAATAGCAGGTAAAATACCTTGAAAATATTCAACAACTACATTAAATCAATCGCTATAGCTATAGCATTATAGTTCATCATTTCATCAACCATCACTATCAACAAAGCTGGGAATCCCATCTCGTGTATTGTATGACACAATTGTAACTGTTTGTAGCTTCCTACATATACAATCACGGCACCTTCCTAGTCAACCACAAATTATTAATGTGGGAAAAAAATATTTCAAAGTATTTATTTGTGAAAATATTTTCCTCTATCCTTTTTGTTGAAATAAATATTATAGTTTTACTACTAACTTTATCCGCGATTGATGAACCATGACCTATTATAAGCTATTGTCCGTTCCGTACCCTCTTTACTCGCAGAATATGTACCTAAATAAATAGATACAGTTTATGAAATATAAATTGGTACTTTGTTACCTATGTATTTAGTGAAGCATAAGATGGTCGGTCAATTAATATTTCCTGGACTATACGTGTTCAGAAGAGTGTCGAAGGTTTCTGACGTCATCGTATTGGCAAATTTGACATGGAGTAGGTACGCATGACGGCATGATTTACATTTTACATAATATTAGTCGGTTGCTCACCAACCATGCACGGGTAAGCTAACCCCTCATTCGTAAAAGAATGGTAAACTGCTACTTTAACCACAGAATAAGTAATAGTACAAGTACTTTAACATTAATTTGTCCTTATGTGATAAAAGCAAAAATCGAAGCAATACCTGGTTACCAAATACGACAGAACAGAAATACGAGTATGGTCTGATAATAAGGCTCCCAGGCTAGATGATTTCGAACAGAAGTACAATTTTACGTAATTATTGCTAAATTAAGACGAAACTATTTTCGATTGAGTGTTACTACTAAAACTACACTACTATAGCTACTATTTAAAAAACAGACAATATTAAAGTTTATAACAATTACTTAATTACAGAAAGCCATAGACACAGTCGAGTACAATCTGCAATGTTTATATTTTGCACCTTATTGGATTGTAGGTACCTACATATCTTTATAATTCACTGCACGTAATTTTTCAAAATAAATATAGGTATAAAACAAAATTATGATAACAACATAAAAAGGCAAATTTCAAAAAAATAGAATTATATATCAATATATCAAGCAGTCAATTATTCGTATAGTGCTTAAGTATTTGATGAGCTAATTTAAACGTTGCATTTTTCGACTATAAGGCAGGGCAGGCATCTACCTAGCACAATAACGATGGAACTAAATTAAGAACAATACATTGTGTAACAAGTATAGAACAATGTCAAAAATCGCTGTGAAAATACAATTCTTTGAAGTAGGCTGAGAAGACCGCATGCGTCAGCATTTGCCAACCTCACGCGAGAACAATCGACAGTTAATGGCATGGCTCAGTAGTTAAAGAGTTATGGTAACACTTCATTTGATAGAAATTTTAACGTGTAAAGAATGACCGACTGTTTATAAAAAAAAAAATCATATGTTCGTAATTTTTGTAATCTGAGTAGTATGTAGGGTAATTAATTTAATCACAATTAATTCCGAAAAAGAACATGAGAATAAGTTGAGAACGTTAGATTCATTTGAATGACGAATATGTGAAATCTAGCATATTTTAATGTGTTAAGCGTTTTCGTTGGTCGGTGTATGTATAAAATCTTCCAGCGGATTTCGGACTTCAAGCGGTATACCTGAGAAAAACGGGACTTTTAGTTTTTTTTACGTGATAGATACATAATAAGTGTTTGTAGCCTACAACACCTGTTCTGAACAATATTAATGCATTAAATTGCCAATGTTAGTCCGATTAAATTTAAGACGTTCATGCTATTTGTTATGTTAAAACTTACCTATAATTCAAACATCAAGTAGCATGGTGAACGGTTGTGTTGCTCTGAAGATGAGCTCTGGTTGAGTTCGAAACGCGTCAGTTTAATGCGGTGGTGGTAATAGATGGGTTTCTGTAATTTGTGTGCGCTCTTACAGCGTGGGGGAGGAGGCACTAGGTACATGAACACACATTTCTTACATAACCGTAGCTATCTAAGATCGCGGCGGGTGTGCAAAGTAATTGTCTCAGTTCATTGATATCAACCTCCGCAAAGTAACGCCTGCTGATTCAATAAATTAGTATTTTATAGTTACAACTGTCTTAAAGTACTTAAAGTCGAGTGTCCTCATTGCGCGACGATTATATTATTATGCAATACTTTTTCTAGGAGTTAAGTGTCGTAAATTAATTTAGAGATTTTAACGATTTTCTGGCAGGTGCTCGATATTTGACAAAAAAATCATCAAGTTATTATAAGTCATTAGTTAGTGTACAACTCGTTGAAAAAAATTATCTATCGTTGCGACATCTCTAATTATGGTATCCCTCTGCTTCAAATTAAATAAGACGTTGCTTTGCTGAGGAACTACATTTTGCCTTGTCTTCTCCGCTACCAAATTAAATACAATAATAAAGCAGCTAAGAAATGAATCATAGTCAAAAACTTGAACGTGGGTGTGCATTTTTAAGACAAATCAAAAGGCCCAAACAACTCGAACGTCCTATAGGTAGGTATCCCTCTTTCCGTAGGTCGATTATCCACTATTTACCCCTAACACCATATACATACACCATACATTATATATATACCTGTGTGCGAATTGTACTCTTGCTTGACCGGTATTTTTGGGGATAAACCCCATCTCCATCTTTCAACAAACACTTCGTAGAATGTTCTACCAGGTGTAACCTATTCCGAGCAGTCGAAATATTTCTACCTGTCTTGTGTTGTGTCGTTATCGAAGAGGATCACAGAAAGTTCACCTCGAGCATATAGGGTAGATTGGTGGAATGGTGAGTAAAGATCAAAAATTTAGACTCATTGTGTTTAGTTTCTTCGAGCTTAGTTGGAAACATTTAATTGATAGGTATGTACTTACCTAAAGTATTAATAAGGTACGATCTGCAGTTAATGGTACCAACCATCGGTAACCTAGATAGGCGCTTTTTAAAATCATGTCTGTGAAAATGTCGCTCGGAAATGTTGAATAATCGTGCTGAATTTGAAGCACGAGCAGAGTATTTAAGTAGTAGAAGATTTAGAGCTTTTAGTTTGAGCTGTAGTGTCGTAGCAGTAGACGCACAGATTTTCACCACTAGGATACAATAGTAATTTTCGTGGCTCCTGTTCTGCGTGGGGCGAATTAGGTAGGTACCGAAATATCCTATCAATTTACTTGCTTATCCTTCATTAAGCAGCTACAACGCTAAAGATGTACCTAGTAGGTACCATGCACCTTCATTAGGATTTACTTTGTCTTGAGATCGTCTGTGCACTTTTGGCTCTTCTATTCTAATAAACGTCGGCACTAACTACTTACGAGTAACTAGGTACCTGCCTATACAGGCAGCTAATATCAATGGAAGCCAAAAAAATATGCAAAGTTAACCCATATTAAACACGTCTTCCTGCTATGTCTGTGTGGCATCAAGGGCCAATTGGCCATTGATCTTTTATTCAGGACATTATCCTCTTATTATTTAATTAATAGGTATCTCTCTCTAGTTAAATTAAAAGGCAAGGCAATGTTTACGTTGGCTTTAAGCATCTTCTACAAAAACAAAAAACAATTCAGGGGAACACCCAAATACCTACTCCGAAATATTTTATTCCAAATTTGCTAATTCCGATTTTCAAAACTCCGATTTTTCAGAAGTCCTCAGACATAAAATTTCAATTACTTAAAAACACGAAATTTATTTTTCCGAATTTCAAAATATCGATTTTTTTTATATCTGATTTTTAATACTCCGAAGAATGAAAAGCACGAAATGTTATTGGCCCGAAGTACAGTATTCCGATTATCAATTTTCCGAAATGACATCGCTAATTCGGAAATATGACATTCGGCAAAATAAACTTCGTGGTTTAATAATAGGAATCTTGATTTGGAATCTCGAATCAATATCAATCAATTTTAGATAAATTGACCTGCATACTTAGGTTAGGTTAGAATTGCGACAAGGCGCGAAGCGCCATAACCGCGCGGAATAGGAGCTCCGCGAAGCGGAGCTCCGTCGACCTTGTGTCACGTTGCTGAAAATCAATAACAGTAAATACTGTTTTAGGCTAATCTAACCTACATAGCATAAGTTAATAAGTCAGGATTTATTATTGATCGGTGTAATGGTATTCGGAATTTTGAAAATCGGTATTTTAGTAATCGGAATTCGTATTTTTGATATCTCGTATTATTATTGAGTCGACTTTTTTATTGTTAATTTTATTAAAATTTGGAATTTAGAAAATTGTAATGTTAAACTTTTAATTTAAAAACAGGTATTTTAAATTTTCGGATTTAGAAAAATCGGATTTATGAAGAATCGGAATAGTCATATTAGGAGTTTTAAAACATTCGGAATTATAAAAAACGGTATTTTGAAAGTCGTAATACTTTCGGAATTTAGTTTTTCGTATTTATGTAGTGTAGGTACCCACAATTCAGGTAATAAATAGGATCTTAATTCGCTTTTTTAGGCATGATTCATCAATTTCTGGCTAGGTATTTACTGATGTTCTGTCGTAGTCGTATCTATCAAAAGTTGTAGGTAGGTAATGGTGGGAAAATCAGAGTTCAAAGACAGAGGCGGACAGGTATAACTGTAAATATTGTGTGAACATACCTAAAGAGTAGCTAATTCAATTCAACTCAATCCAATTTTTACAGAAATTGAGTAGCTATAGCAGACCATAAAAATGTATTGTTTCATTCGTAATTTTAGTACCTACTTACTTAGTACTTTTATTTTACCTTGTTGGTCGTATACTCATTATATTGCTTTAAAAGAGAGTTACAACTTGTAGGCTTAATGGCACAGAATAAGTAATAGTACAAGTAATGGTGCCAAACAGGTAGTTAGATAGGCTTATTTTTCATAATACTTAAGCACTCTTAGATTGCATCTAGTTTCATTTCTGATTCATTCGGTAATTATCGCAGTTAACCTCCTACTTAGGCACAGCTTTAACTAGGATAAATTTGTCTGCACGTGATATAGGTAGGCAGTATACATGTATGGGTTGACAAGACGAAAAAAATATCCTTTTACTGGTTTCCTTCTCGTACCGTTGTTTCAATTAAAATAACAATAATACTTACATATTATATGTATGTTGTGAAAGCTAACATACTTACATCGGTAGTTTAGGGACAACCGATATCTATAAAATGTTTGCCGGGAGGTGAATGAAGTGGAATCCGTTTATTTGTTTTGTAACTGTTACGGACTGTTTTTATTGGAGCGCGTAAAGAGAACATAAGGATAAGTATTTTTACACCAAAATCCATCTGGGTCTCATTACTAGTCATTACAATCAGTGTCGCTTCTCGCCGAATACTGTCAGGTTGACGGTGAACAGTCACATCAACAAACTCACCTAAAATTAAACAACTTCCACCAACAGCACTAACGGAATCCGTCCAACTCACTGCACTCTCATTTTTTGTAAGGTTTGTTTTATTCCATTGCGTATAAATTATGTTTAGCTCGATGGCATCGTGTGGTTTGTTTTTATTCGTAGTTGGGTTTAACGAGCGGAGGAAGAAGCACAGGGCGCGTGCTCTTTGCGATCGGATCCGGTGAGTGACTGACTGACTCGGGGCAGAGGCAGGCAGCCGCACTCCGCAGAGCGCAAAACACAGAACATATGCTTGCGTGTACGGGAAGGCGCGTCACCGGCGGCCGCCCCTCGCGTCGCACGTCTGCACTGCCGCCAGTGCCGCTGCCGATGCCGATCGCTTGGATCAGTGACCGACCTACACCAACCAATGCATTATTTAGATCAATGGCACATTGAAGAACAGGTTGTATTTCCAATGCCCATTCATGTATAAAAAAATAGAGTCAACTCATGGGAGCTCCGTGCTAATTTTTCGTGCCAGTGTCAAACTACCTCTAGAGTAGAGAATGATTACTTAGTCAAAACAATAAAAAAAATCTTCGCTTATGATTTTGTGTTAAGCCGAGGTGTTGTCTTTAATTTGTCGTGAAACTGGACCTGAAAGGAATTTAATAACGAAGGATGAAGACACAAACACTCTTTGTTTGAAGTAGCGGCTTGAGTAAACTGAAACAGATGTTAGTGTCATTGATTGTACAGATTCTTGACCCAGAACGTGTTATCTGGATTGTGTTTTTGGCTCACTCCGTCGGTCCATATATATCTATGCGGCATGGATTCGTTGGTATGGAGGAGTTTGTTCTGACGATAATCAAATGAACTAAATTTATGCCTACTAATGCATGCCGCCCGTTGGTAGAAACGGCCTCGTCCGCGGTGAAGGGCACCACACACAGGTTTTCCGCCCGTTGACCTGCATTATAGTGCCGCGAGCGCTTTTCCTTGACTCTCGCTTGGTTCTCGAAACTGGCGAGAGCCGAGAAGCGCTTCAAAGAAATGAAATGAAAATTAAACAATCAGATGAAGTATAAAAATTTATTTCCTATAAAGGTTCGTCAAAAAACGCAGCTTACACTAGGTATTCGTATCACACACTGCAACGTACCTAAATAAAATGGAAAGTTCCGTACTTTGTATCTAAGTCTTGTTCGATTCCTACTCTAAGGTAGGTCTAAAAATATCTGTTTCACACTTTTTCTAAGAAATAATATATTTGTAGTTTAATTAAATTCGTTATAATAACAAGGGCATCTATTTTTTTGTCCAAAACAATTTTTACGTAAATTATTTAAAACTCTAGGTCCCAGCCGGAGGTCTCGTCCGGGGGCAGTTTCTCCTTGGGGTACTTCTCGAAGTTGCCGAGGTCTGTGCTGCTGGCCACGGGCTGAACCAGCGGCGGCTTCAGCTTGCGCTCGCGCAGCGCCTCAAAGTCGAAGCCCAGGAACCACCTGGATGTCAAAGTCATAGTGTCATCGCTAAATATTTATTCGATACTTTACCATACCAACCAAAATTTTCGATAACAACCTATAATTAAGTAACGTGATTGATGGACAGACTGGCAGACAAACGCAGAGCCCGAACTCTCTGTCTCTATTGACTGTCTAGTCAATAGAGACAGAGAGTAGAGTAGTGGACAGAGAACAGAAAAGAAAAGGCAAGTCATTAAACTAAACGCGAACGGTTTAGGAAAAGCTGAAAGCGCGAAACCGCATAATATATGTACCTACAACCACGCACTGCGGCGTCTACGGCTAGCGTGTTGCTTCATTTTGTTTCAATATCGCCATAGATTTTTAGCGAGTAGCGTCTGTTGTGGTTACAGGTTCTGTGGGCTCGCCAAGTTGAGACTGAATAAAAACCGAATAAGTTTAACGCCCGGCGCGCACAACCATACTATGGGACACAAGCAAGCATACTCAGCAAGTTAAGTTTTAAATTCAGTCACTGAAAATGTCGCTAATCTGTGCACTTGCATGTAACTCTATTGTGTTAGGGTCGACGTCGACGTCATCGTTAGTTTCTACTAGACCAAATCGATCGATAATCATTATCGATGGTGGAATGGAACAGTCGACGTCGATCGATAGTTGCTACTAATAGACAATCGATTTCGACCGATAGGTAAGTGTGTATCCGTCGATGCCAACGCTACCACACCAACCGATCGATGTCTATCGATGGTATCGATGGCCGGTATTTGTGAGGCCCGCAATAAAGCAAATTATTTAAATAGTCAACTAGGTACAGTGCGTCTATTTTCCAATAAATATTCAAATGAAAAACATGTATGAGTACTTTTTTGCCTTTACTCTGCCTTTACTATGCGGCCCGGTGCTGATACCCGCATGGTCCTGTGTGGCCCTTGGCCAGAAAAGTGTGACGACCACTGGATTAGTGTATCCATCGATCAGCCAAAGCTACCATACTAATCGATCGTAATCGATCGATGATCGATAGATTGGAGTGGTAACCCTTACAATTTTTGCGATTTTCGACCTTTATTCATCGCAGCGCATGCTAAACCTTACTTATGGTTCTTGATGTCGATAATTTTCTTGAGGTAGCCGAGCCGCTCAGCGGGCACGGCGCGGCACAGCTTGCGGATGAGCATTTGGGCTGACTTGGGCACGCGCGGGTGGAAGGGCACGGCGTCGATGCCGCGCAGGATTAGGGTATAAGTCTTCATGTGGTCGCTGCCGGGCGCGCGGAATGGCGGCTTGCCCACCAGCAGCTCGTAGATGAAGACCCCGAGAGCCCAGCAGTCTACTGCACGGTCATGACCCTGTTATCAAGTATAAACAATAATCAAGCATAGTGACATTTTTTCGGAGAAATCAATCTTTTTGGACTTGAACTTAAACAAGTTTAAGAATTAACCAGACAATTTGATTTATTGACCACGTGAGTTTTTCGTCACTACGTGTCTAAGAATGTCTTTAATTGTTTTTTTGCTACAGAAACTAATTTATTAAGGTTTGTTCAAAGGTTAAGTGATGATACAAGTATAGGTATATTTAAAAAAAAACCGAAGGTTTATTTATTACCTATAATACAATACTTACAATACTCGTAATAAAGAAATTAGAAAACAACCTAATTAAGATAATTTACAAGGTAAATCAATAGGCGGTTTAATATCTAAAAAATTGTTTCCTCATTGCCACCTAACACATAAGATTAATTGCAGGATTCGTCAAGAGTACTGATGAATGAGTTCGAAATATTTATATTATGTACGTTACCTTATTGAGTACTATCTCTGGAGCAACGTATTCGGGCGTGCCGGCAAACGTCCACGTCTTGATATTGGGGTCAAGTTGTTTAGCAAATCCAAAGTCGACCTATAAATAAATAACGCGCAATTAACATTAAATAAGTGCGTTCATACTGAAATAACAAGATCTTATTTAACTTGTTTGTTTGTTTCAAATCTTCCAAGTAACTTTTTGATTTACTTCCGGAGATCGCATTGACTTGAAATTTGGTAGGTAGGTATTACATGTTGGTTGGATGTTGCAAACAAAAGATTGAATTAGTTTTTTTGCAAAAACATATTTTAAGATTATTTTAACATATTTTAGGATTTACAACAAATTACCAATAGAATTTAAACTATTACCAATACCACTTCTGAGACGTAAATTATTAACCCTGCTTACGAATAAATGCTATTATTCTGTTCTCGAATATTTAAATGATGACCTGTTTGTAATTGTTTCTGCCTATTTTTTTTTCTCGTATACTTACCTATCTAATTTAATGTTCAAAATATAAATATAATAGGTTAATATCTGGCTTAATAGCCAATGTTTTTGTACGCCAACTGGCAAAACATAGTGCAACACGAAAAAACGTAACATCTCTGTATTTATGCAGCCATCACCTATGTTTCACAAATAAAACACTTTTGACTTTTGACTGACTTTAAAGATACAACTGGTAATTTAACTACTTACCAATTTAATATAGCCTAATCTATCAAGCATTAAGTTTTCTGGCTTCAGGTCTCTGTAGACGATGTCTTTGGAGTGAAGATACTGGAAGGCTTCGACGACGCAAGCGGCCATGAACCGCGCCGTGGCCTCTGGGAAGAACCGCTGCTTCTGTAGGATCGTCCACACGTCGCCGCCAAGGATCGGCTCCATCAAGAAGTATATGTATTTATTGTCCTTGAAGGTGCGGTATAATCTAAAACAAAAGTGGTTTTATGAGTCTTACTTATATACCTACGTCCCTCTACTGTTCACAGACCCTCTCAGAACAAGAGGGCTTGGGTTACTAATTCGGACGCATTCCCAATGCGAATTGAGAACATCACACCCACAATAGAATTGTTCCGAATGTGTATGAAGGTTTCTTCATGATCGGACGCATTCCCAATGCGAATTGAGAACATCACACCCACAATAGAATTGTTCCGAATGTGTATGAAGGTTTCTTCATGATGTTTAACCTCACCAAGTAATTTTTTAAATGCAAATTTCGCACGTAAATTCCGAAAAACTCACAGGACTCGAACCCGAGAGATTTTCAGTAAGATTTAGAAAAAAACCATAATAATACCTAAAACAATGGCTGATGGACTGACGAAGCACGCAAAGCCTAAACAAAGCCTAAAGAGACTTGAAATTTCGTAGACATAAACGGTCGAAGAAACTGAATCACATAACATTCGCATTAGAACCCTTTCGCTTTAAATCTGTGCAGCTACTGATAGATAAGCCTACGGTAACTCCAGGATAGATGCCCCAGTGTACCTACAAAGCATGTAAACAGCCGCCGAGACAATTAAGAAGGGAGAAAAAGAAGTCAACAAAATGGCCAAAACGTGCAAAATACCACGTAGGACATTAAGACGACGTTTTGCCAACAACGACAAAATAAATTATATTCATAACTGGTATTTAGTGTGTTTTCTCATGTGTTTGCGAATATAAAAAAAGGTTTTAATTATTTAAAAATAATGAAAATAAAAGACTGAAAACTTATTTGAGCACGTTTGATTTTAAAGGGCATGTATCCTCGGAACCATTTTTGCGCCAAGTCGTCTATCCCCCACGTTAGGCAGGCACCTATTCCATTTAGGTATCATACGCATTGAACGCATTACTATTAATGAATGAGCGATGAATAATTGAGTTATAAAGCCATTTCAAAAGTGGGGCATCCATCCTGGACCATCTTTCTATTTAAGTAGGCACCGAACATACTAACTAAAGAGTAATGCAAATTATTTTGGGAATTACGTTATCATTGGTTTACTAAATCCGATGATTTCGTAAGCACCTTAGTCATCTTTATAATCGATTAAGATAATAGTATATTACTGCAGAGGGCGGGAAAAGTTATAAGTTATAAGCTACGCCTCATCCTTCAAAACTATACTTATCCACGAAATGACATACCTACCTGCCGAGGCCTGTATACTGCTTTTCTCCAAATATGCGAGGAAAGAAAACGAAAACATCAACCTACAATCTAAACAAAATTAACACTAAAAGTAATAAAAATAAACCTTACTGATAAAAGATGCTGCGCTACGAGTTAGGAGTTTGTGGTGTGCCCATTAGGATATTTTCATCACTAGGTACTTGTAGAACTCATTTTATTTTCGTAAAAATAACACGGTAGAAAATATTTGACAAAATGAAATTTACGTTCCCGTCTCAATGTCGATGTTAAAGATTTGAGTCCGAATCGTATATTTGGTTCCACATAAAATATTGACTTTGACTTTGACTTGACTTTGACTTTGAAATTAAAAGAAAACTTATATGATTAGTATATATAAATATAATACATTTTATTATCGCATCAACGCATATACGTCGTTATATAACGATGGACTTCCCGGTCGATTTTTCCAACATAATGAGAACTGGAGAAAAATACTTTAAAATTCGGTAGTTCCCCGTAAAGCCGGAAAAATCCTGTTGCGTCTATGATTTTAATAATATAATACACATAATATGATATCATTTTATTTTAGACAAGCAAGACGTCATAATTTCACGTTTCTGGATAAAAGCCAATGTTAAGCCAAAATAATAAATAAGTCTGGACTTTCATCGCGTCGTGGCCGCAATGTCTGAGAAGTATTGATTTAGCTTTTAAGTATCTTCAATTCAAAAACTTTTTATAATAATAATAATAATAATTTAACGTTTATTTCAGGCTCTAGTCCCATACAGTTTATGCCAGTTACATGTTAGTTTCATGTTTTTACTAAAAACGGGAATAGTTCGACATCAAGTATGCATAATATATAATTGTTAGATTGATTTTGATAAAATGTGTGTGTGTGATTATGTGTAATATAATCATCGAAATCGGTTCACAACCGGCGGAGATATCTCCGAAAATACCATAAACATAACAGTCGAATTGAGAACCTTCTTTTAATACCAATAAAGATAGCAATAATAAGAGCATGATCTAATTAAATGGCATAGAAAAATTAAAGACAGTAAATCTGAGATATATCTACATTCCTAAGTCATTATTTTCTTGGTTAAATAAAGTCTTTACGGGATCGTAAAATGTTTATGGTACCTGCAAATGAAGGGACTGTTGCAGACCATCATAATATTCTTCTCATTGTAGGCGTGTACTTGCTGCTGCTGTTGGACCATGTCCACTTTCTTCAGGCATTTGAGAGCGAACGTGAGTTTGGGATCGCGTTTGTACTGCACCAGCTCCACGCGTCCGAACCCGCCCACGCCCATTGTCCCGACAATCTCCAATTCTTTCAGCTCTACGAATTCAAATTCTGGTAACAAGAGATAAACAAAAAGATGAGCCACACTTTTCTACCACATGTAAATAAAACCTTAAAAACTCGGGAGTAGAAAGATCAAGGTAAAATTTGTTTATTACTTTACCTAATTAATTCAAAGCTTTGAGAGCACAGCAAACCATGTCAATATTTTCCTAAATTACTATTGTCAGTATTGCTTGTGAAATTGTACAAAATCTTCCGTGAGATACTTAGTAACCTAAATTAAAATTTTACTGCTATTCCAGTGCGTGTTAGGTAAGTATATCACAATTAACTAGGGACAGAATTTTAAATTAAGTACTTAATGATGATAAGATTATTCACAGCCACGCCGGAAATTAGTCGTCTATTACGATTATAAATCAACCTATGTATGTAGTTCTAAAGATACAGAGTTAATTGCCCAGTCAAGGAACAGCCTACAAATCCTGTCACACGTTTAGAAAATATTGATTAAGATCAAGTCACGACTGCCTATTAACTATGAATAAATAGTCTCAATTGGCGGATGTATGATGGGTACACCCGCAGTACGTATACATGCCTAATTATTGCATTATCAATAACAAAAACCATAATAATTTTGACTAAGATTCATCGTCGTTCAGTCACTCAGTTTTTTTTTAGGAAATAAATATATTTGGAATTGGAATGTTCGTCAATGAGGGCTATCGCGAATGAATTCGCCGCTAGAGGCGCTAGTGTAGCGTGAGGTCTCCAAAATGTCAAATCTCATAGTTTTTGGGTGAGCTACGCGGGTTTATTTATAGGTAATTAGAATTTTTTTTTTCGGAAACTTTTGTCCTCCCTTTTTAGCCCTCATTGTAGGTAGGTATTTACTTGTTTCTTTAAAATATAGTTAAGTAGAGTTTCACATTCCTTTCGAAGATTTAAATAATCTACACAAATTGCATTGCAAGTACTCACCGCTTTTAACTTGAGACGACTTTCGTTGCTGCAAGGGCGGAGGTATGGAATGTCTCACATTTTTCAATTCTTCTAAGTTGCCGAGAAGTTCTGTGAACGGTCTGTAAAAATACAGCGATTTCAGGTAAGCGGCAGGATTGCCATCTTTAATGTTAATAATTTGATATTTATTAAAATGAGGTCTTCCAACGTTTACGTTATAGGAGGAGAGATACCTATATGTGATATCTTATTTCGATAACTTCTGGATAAGTTTTGAAATTAAGGTCCTTTTAACGGGGAAAATAGCGCTCTAAAAGGGATAAAAGTACTCACGAAGGGAAGAGGGGGGGCACAACATTGCCGAGTTTCGGAGCAGACAACCCTTCAAATGCTCATTTAAGCCAAAAAGTTCCCAAGAAACATTTGCTAACATACGCAATTTTTTCTCCCTTGGTTATTTGGATATATACCTATCTTAACGCAGTAGGTACCCAAAGCCGTCATAATTATTTTACAAGTACAATGTTATAAAAGTAATGATAAAAAGTATCGACACAATTGTAAAAATCTGAGGCAAAATTTTGGCGCTACAGTGAAGCATACATACATACGAGTACACATTTGAGCTACCTACTTGTGATTCTATTTGGAACAAATAATCTGCATCTGTACCCTTAGTGTAAGTTTTCGGTTACAAAATACGTCTCGATCGCGTTCGCGTTCAAATCTCAATTTGTATGGAAACACGAACAGCGCCTCTAGCGGAATGTTTGCGATGTTCGCCATACAAATCGCGAACGTGATCGAGACGTATTTTGTAACAGAAAACTTACACTGGGTACTGACTAAAGCCTTACCCTCGTTCGAGCGTGAGACACTCGACGCCGGGCGGCTGCGCGGTAACAGTCGCGAGTCGCCGGTCTTCGTGCAGCAGCGCCTGCTCCCCGAAGTAGTCGCCGCGTCGCAACGTGCCCACTCGCCGTTCGGGGCCCTCACCCTCGCGCTTCGTCACCGCCACCGTCCCGCCCCGGATGATATAGAACTTGTCCCCCCGCTCTCCCTGCCTCACCACCGTCGTCCCCGCTGAGAAGAACTCCTGGGAAACAGATTAAGTAGTAACTTTATTTATGGGGCCGATTTGAAATACACGTTCATAAAAACTAATTGGAAAAAAGCTGCAAAACTGCACCTCAAATTAAATTTCGACTTAGTAAGCTGTACATTTTCACTAGTTTCGAATAGTAGCTTTTCAGAAAGGTGTTATAAAAAATCGGAATCTAGGCCCTAAAGAAGAAGATGCTTGAAGTTGTCAATAACTATGTAGATCGATACTTGAATCTGACGATCTCTGTGTATAAAGAATTTGAGCATTGGTGATGTAATTATATAGCTCCTCGATTCTTTGTTCTAAGGGCATAAAAAGGCAAGAGAATGTTTATGTGCCTGGTGATTACCCGTTTGAGGAAGTCCGATATCTTGGCGAGTTCAATCTGGTGGATGCCTTTCAGAAGTGGCACAGACGCCAGGAAGCGCACGTTGTACTCCTGCTCGCGGCGGCCGCTGCCCACCATAATCTTCTGGAACACACGCCGCTCCAGCGTCCATACCTTTGCCTCCGAAATACCTAAACGTTGCATTTAATTCATAAACAATTCCAAGTAAACACAAAGCATTAAGATAATTCAAGATAAGAACGAGTGACATGAATCTTTTAAGCATGAATATATGTATGATGACGCAGCTTTACTGGGTATGGTTTCAATTATTCGTAATTATTCGTAACACACTGATTCCGCAGCGTCATAATTACCCTTATAACTATATAATATACTTATAACCTAACTATAACAAAAAGTTGGAAAACCCCCGACTTTGTCACTTCAAAGTTCAATATTTCAAAAACGGCTGAACCGATTTTGATAAAACATGACTAAGAACCATCGCTAAAAAACCTGCTTTCAAATAAAAAACTGCATTCAAATCATTCAAGAGCTACGATGCCACAGACAGACAAACACACATAACGGTCAAACTTATAACACCCCTCTTTTTGCGTCGGGGGTTAAAAAATACTTAACAAGGAAAGGACAATTTACAGTTTCGAGACTTTTATCAGTCCTAAAGTATCTGAAGACGCTTATGTTTTAAATAAATAGTCTGCATCGCGAACATTCATGGATAAAGAAAAGTGTAGTAGGCAGGTACTTATCATTATTATGCACTGTAAGCAGCCGAAATATGTGTCTAAGTTAAAGGTATCCACATACCCATTTACTTTACAAGCTTATGTACAAATTTTGAGCTTGCCCGTGGGTAGGTACTCGTGCCTCAGATAGCCACTTACATCGTATAGAAGCGAATCGTTTGGCTTTGTACAGGATAGCTAGTTCCCCGAACGCTTCTCCCGGGCCGAAGGTCTTGACGACCTGTCCCCCCTTGAGCACCTCAAACTGGCCCAGCGCGGACACGTACAGGTGACTTCCGGACTCGCCCTCGCGTATGATTAGGCTGACAGCGGTAAATTCTTGCGGGCTCATAGCTTCTACCACCATCGTTAGGAGCTCATCATCCATTAAATTCTTTAAAAAGTCGTTCGCCATTATAGCTTTTTTGATTTGTTCAATTGACCTGCAAAAAAACAATATGCCGGCTAAGTATCAGTCCCATAGTGTCAGGTATACGAGTTTTTTTTATAGAAGAGGGGGAAAAGGAGCATGCGGGTCACCTGATGGGAAGCAATCACTGCTACGTTACGTTACGTTGAATGTTTTTTCAGTTCTGAACTGCGCGAAATTGCTTAGGCGGACTTGCACGGACCAGAGTCTGGTAACCCTTTTCTAGGCACAGTGCATATATAGAAACCACTTAAATGTACCACCAACTACACAAATATTTGACCTTGCTAAATATACAATCTGGTACAAAATCAATTGAAGTTAAAAATATTATTCGTTTTTAAATTAATCCCTCATAGATAAACAATATAAAACTATGATTCACTTACTCACTTGAAACCTAGCCTGTGCGTGTGCGTGCAAGCGTGAAGCGGCCCTACCTAAGTGTAGTTAATGCAATCAAACGTAAATGAATTTCTGAAGACTACCCTGACACGGAACGTAACGAACCTAACAGTTTTTTGAAGTAAAACGTCGGATAAATAATTAAAGTTGAGCACTTTTTGCTTAAGAATAACCTAGCCTAAAGCCATTATTTTGTTATAATGGTGTTCTCTTACTTGTCGTCTTTTTCATATTTCATGTACTGCAGGTCGACGCTGGCCCGCGAGGTGTCGAGCGGCGCGTGCGGCGCAATGATGCCGCGCTTGCGCCGCGCCTGCGGCTCGGGGTTCGCCTGGATCAGATCCGAAACAGTCTTCAGCCCCGTACTACTCTTCCGACCATCCATTTCCACATCTGAGTCTTTACTATAATTCGTTTTAGCACTCTGTATGCTCATGTAGCTTGAGGTAGATTTTTTACTGGACGTCCCTGGCTCCGGAGACATTGGCGTGTCGTCCTGTGACGACACAACTCCATTTGTAAGGGGGCCATTGTTGACTTGTACTTCATTTTCAGTTAGTTTCTGAAATTGAACAGGGTCAATTATTATTGTGGTAACTTTTTATTCGAACCGACTATTTATTTTGTCTCGTCAGAGTCTCAGTCCAAAAAATCGGCCGGGAAAAAAAGTTGGATCGGGTTACGCGCAGTGTGAGGCTTCATAGTGAGCAGGTAGGTAGTTAATATACGGCAAATACCTATTCAGTATAACTTTTGATCGACTATTAATCTATTACTTGTAAAATTACAAAGCGTAAAAACTGTTATAGTTTTTATTTTCAATTTGTTATATCGTCACTACTTTAAAAAAGTCCCGTACCTACTCGTATCTCAAATTAATAACACAACATAAACATCAACCTGGTTAAATTTTAGACCTACATATTTTAGCTCTATTGTGGCTTGACTACTTAGGCCGCGATAGAGCTCTCACAAGGCGCATGTTATGTTAAAATTAACCCTTAGATTAGAACAATGTTGTCACAGAATTGAGTTGACTCAGAAATGTATCGATTTTAGGGTTTCGTAGCCAAAATGGGAAAACGGAACCTCTTTTAGATCCGCCATATCTGTCTGCCTGCCCGTCCGTCCGCGACTTAGCTTAGAGACTATTAGTGCTAGAAAGCTGTAATTTTGCATGGATAAGGTGTGTAGCAATTATTTTGTTAAAGTGGTTAAATAAAATAAATGTGGAAAAAAAGTTAGGGTAGGTACTGTAGGGAGTAGGCTGTATACCACTGACAGGTGGTAAAAGTGACCGTCTGGCACGCTAGATTGACTTTATTATGTACTAGCTGTTGCCCGCGGCTTCGCCCCCGTTGTATTTTTTCTGTATTTTCTTCCATAAAAACTTCTCCTGATAGTAACGAACACAACAAAAAAGAATTAGCGAAATCGGACCAGTCGTTCCCGAGTTTTGCGCTTAGCAACACATTTTACGATTCATTTTTATTTATGTAGATAATGATCGTATTTTTTATTGTATGATTCTAGAATTTGATTTTAAAAGACGATACAGCGGTATAAGACCGGTGGTAGATTTTTTTGACATTCATAATTGCTTGTTATAGCCTAAATTGAATAAAGATATTTTGACTTTTGACTTTGATAAGTACAAGCTGGAGCACAGATTGGCCTGAGCGGCTGGACCTATCTCTGTAATTATATTGAGAACTACAATAAAACAGATACTGAAGAAATATCCTTTTTAGGGTTCCGGAGCCAAAATAGCAAAAACGGAACCCTTATAGTTTCGCCATGTCTGTCTGTCTGTCCGTCCGCGGCTTTGCTCAGGGACTATCAATGCTAGAAAACTGTAATTTAGCACGAATATATTATGTAAACTATGCCGACAAAATGGTACAATAAAAAATTAAGAAAAAATTTTTTTTAGGGTAGATACCTCCCATAGACGTAAAGTGGGGGTGATTTTTTTCTCTCATCCAACCCTATAGTGTGGGGTATCGTTGGATAGGTCTTTTAAAACCGTTAGGGGGTTGCTAAGACCATTTTTCGATTCATTGTTTTTTTGCGAAATATTCAACTTTAAAGTGAAAATTATCATTAAAATCGAGCGTCCTCCCTCCTCTAAAATCAAAACCGGTGGGTGGAAATTTTTTAAATATTCAGGATGGTAGTAAGTATATCAAACTTTCAAGGAAAACTATAACGGTTAAGTTTTCTTGAGATTTATTAGTAGTTTAAGACTAAATAGCAGCCTAAGGTATAAAATATACCTAAACTTGGAAGATTCCGTATAAAATACAAAATCCTGAGAAAAATATTACTTATTTTTTTCGTAATGGCTACGGAACCCTATTTTGGGCGTGTCCGACACGCTCTTGGTCGGTTTTATTTAATAAAGTTTAAAGCCACGCGCGTAGATTCCACGTACCTAGCTCTTACCAAGTTACAGTCCCCACAGTACCCTCATAGACGTAAAATGGCGGTGATGTTTTTCTCCTCGCATAACCTTAGGGAGGTGGGGCACATTTAAGATAGCACCATTATTTCAAAACTGAAAAACGCTACGTTTGTTTCTTATTTAGCCACTTAAGCAGTGACGCTAGCGACATCTATACCGTAGCCCACTCACAGCCAGTCACTGCTTAAGTGGCTAAACAAGAAACAAACAAGCTGAGATATGTGGTGCATAGGGGAAATTCGTGTCTGTACCGTTGTCCAGCAGTGGTGCAGCGGTATAGCACGTGGCACGGAATGCCGAGGACCTGGGTTCGATTCCCAGTGCTGGTCTTATTTTTCTGGTTCTTCTGTGCATCTATATTTCAGTTTGTATTTTCAATTTAGGTTTTGCGGGATGACCGTAAAAGTAAAAATTTGAAATTGAAATAAAAAATACAAAAAGATTCCAAAAAAACAATCTTAGTTTTTAATATGTTTTTAAGAATTATATTAATAAATATATTGTTTGTAAAAAAGTCTGTTGGGGCACTTTGATTCAGTAAGGTGTGGGATACAATGATACGTATCAATCTGCCCCTTTAGTGCATTATTCTGCCCCGTTAGTGTATTAAAGTGCCCCGTCACAAATAATATTGTTATTACTCACCTTTTAAAAAATATCGGAGATTTCTTACTTATCAAATTCGAGAAGAAGAAAACTAATATTTATTACGTTGCCTAATCGGCTTTCTACTCCAAGCAGTGCTACACAATGTGCATGAAGCTATTTAATAAATTGCCTCTCGATTTGCAGCAGTTGCCGTTTATTAAGTTCCGAAATAGGTAGCTTAAAAAATTGTTACGCAAGGATCAGTATTATGCCCTCCACGTCAAAGTCGTAAAATGTCCAGGTGTCCAGGTTGTACAATGACCAGGTAGTACAATGTCAAGATCGTAAAATATACCAGGTGGTAGAATGTCAAGATCGTAAAATAACCAGGTAGTAGAATGTCAAGGTCGTAAAATAACCAGGTAGTAGAATGTCAAGGTCGTAAAATAACCAGGTAGTAGAATGTCAAGGTCGTAAAATAACCAAGTAGTAGAATAAAAACATTTCTATCAAATAATTTATAACATTTGCAGGCTAGTATTTGTTTTATAATAATAAATAATACTTATAGCAGAATAAGTTCCGAACAGTAGGTAAGTTATAATTATAATCAACCATCTTTTGACTGTATTATTCTGTGCAAATAAAGAAGTTTGAAGTTTAAAGTATGGTATGACATAATATCAAATATCAATCTCAGAAAAAAATATAATTTATTAATTTTCAGTACATTTGATATAATATACATACATAGATGAGCGATTTTTTTATATTCTTGTTTTTATGACTAAATTACTATGTTAAATAATTATGTGAAAGATTATAGAAGTTAGCTTGGAATCTAATCAGAATAAGAGTTTTTTTTAAAAAGGTGTATTATTTTGATAGGAAATTCTATCATGTTTTACTATATTTTCAATAACAATGTTCAATTTTAAAGTCCGTTTAATCTGTATATGGCTAATTAGATAATAAGGAAGTAACAAACTTAAACAAAGTCCAGTTCTATGATGAAAATATTGTTTTCTTGTTTATTTTTTGCAGAAAATTGAGAGAAGTTGCAAGTAATGTTTACACGCTTAATAAAGTCTATTTTGTGATTTCAATTAATAAGATGGTTTTTGCTTGTTTATTTTAAGTACTAAAACAATTTTGACTGTGTTATATCTTGAAGTTCTTATGAATTTAAAATAAGCATCAAACTGCCCCGCCCTATGTATCAAAGTACCCCTCGAGTGGGGCAGAATGATGCAAAAACGATTATGTATAAAGATATAGTTTATTTTATTTTAAAGGTTTAAATATATACCGATTTTAGATTTTTCAGTGATCAGGTGATCACATTTAGCGACTTTTCGTACCAAAAATTTAAACGTCTAAATGATTATTCGATTGTTCAAATATGATGCTTTTGGTCCCTTTAAAAAGAAGTTGAATTTATGTGGTAATTTTATTTATGGTATCGTTGGATAAGTCATTTAAATTAAAATCATTACTCGGTTGTAAAGACGATTTTCCAATACAGTGATTGAGTGAGTGAAAATTTGCACTTCATAGCTTAATATTTTACAATTGGATCCCTTAATCTAAGGTTCTAAGACTGGTCTTTGCAAACTAAAAATGTTTGAAAAATCTATTCAACGATAGGCGCTTTAAATCTAGAGGAGGAACCCTTGAAAAAGGCGTTTGGGTACTTAGTTACCTTCTCTTTAGTCATTTAGATTACAAAGATAGTTTCTGAAAGTGTAAATAGATGTTAAGGTGAGGTATAATTAAGTTTTAAGGGCGACCGGCGGCAGCGGCGGCGATTGGCGGGCAACCGGTGGATGCAAGTGGCGGGTTGTCGTTAAGGGGGAGGCCTTTGTTCAACAGTGGACGCCACGTCTTGATTGTGATGATGATGATGAGGATGATCCAGGCTAAGTTCGGCATTTTACCTATTTCCAAGTTGTACGTAACTAGTTAACTATGAGTGTATGATGTATTAAATCGGTAAAAAATCGGTGAACCCTTCGGTCCACTCTCGACCATCGCTCCGCTAAAATACCAACTTAAGTGAGTACCTACTTTATGTACCTACCTAACCCACTTCAATCACTTTGCAGTTTTGTGGCTAATCGGATTCGTCAATGTTTTGCTACCGTTTTATAATTAAATCTACCTACTCCGTGCGAGTAGGTATTAGGTTAGGAGGAACCCAGGATGGAACCTTTTAATAATCAATTTCACTATGATTGTCTTGACAAAAGTAAGTATGAGATGTCAACATGACATAAGTAGCACAAAAGGTCATGCATGATTCAATTTGTTCGACTGTACCTTCGCTAAACGTGGACTGTGCATACGCAATAAAGTGGATTGAATAGGAAATATAGTGAAATGGGTGTTTTTCTCTCACCTGGTACATATACACCCATTTCACTATATTTCCTATTTCCTGGTGTATCTGTACATGTATATAATTAGCTACGGACTCAGATATTATGTATAAAATTCAATTATTGAATAAAACCTAGCATAGATTTTAAGCTAAAGTGGTTTCTACGCACTATAAGGTCATAGAATGTGCAAGATAGTTTAAAAATAAACTGTATTGAGAAAGACTGCATCAAATTTCTTTCGTTATAACATGACGAAAAAAATTTAATACACATTGTATAAAGTTGCTCTACCTACCTACTTGTCGTTAACACTGATTTTAAAGTGTATTCTTATCGATGTTTTCGGTGGTTTTATCTCTACTTATTGAAATTGACGAATTCTGATTTGATTAATTTGTACACTACTTTACTTAAACGTTAAATTACCAATACTTTACCAATAGTCAAGTATTGGTAATTTAACGCATCTACAGCTGGAAGCGCACATGCTTTATGCGTTTTCGTCATATTCCACGTCCATTTTAAATACCTATTTACATTGTGAACTGGCCGAGTCTCGGGATTCAGAGACCCAAAGGGCACGCAGATTGCCCGAGAGTCATTCGTTAATAAGTAGGTGTAGTATTTTAGACAAATTAGAGTAGGTTCCTAAGTAGCTGCACCAAATCTAAATCACAGTATATATACTGTGTCTAAATGTAGGTAAAAGAATAAGTTGATGTGTGGTTGATGTATAGATTACTTCACATAAGTACTTATAAACTCGTTTGATTTGCGTTTAGGTTAAAAACTGCAAGTAGTTACTTATGTCACAAGTCATCACAAAATCAGGGTTTTCTCATTACGAATGTAATAATAAGACAAGGATCGGCAGAGTTTCGAATGAGCCATTGCATCTTACATAGGTACGTAAGGTACCTACTCCAGTGTCTCCAGTAACCTCGCAATATAGCCACTCGGGTGATTTGTCTTTTATAATGAAAATAAGGGCTTTATTTATTTAGGTCTCTTATGTGCACTAAGTGTACCTACGTAGAGATTGAAATGTTTTTCCATCTTCACTGAAATCTATGCATGTAAACTGTATATGTACACCTACCGTTCGTTAGATACAATAATTTAATACATAACCAAACGGAAATATGTACCTACCTATCTATTCAGTATGTATTAAGCATTAAGTACCTAATTAGGTGTTGGTAGGTATTTGGACTTTAGCCTTGTTTTATTTGGTTTCGGTAGGTAAATAAAAAGTTTGTCTGGTAGAGATCACTTTTAAGAGATAAGACCGCCTAAGTACTGTATTACACTCATCCTTTTTATTTTAATAATCTGCCTGTACAACAAAGATTGTATCTGGTGTTCTACAAAGATTTATATGCCATGTACATAAAGACATGCCAATTGATTGACGTCAATCGTCAATTAAGTGGTGATCTCTACCTACCTATATTTTGGCTCACGTAGTGACTGAGGAAAATTAAGTTTAACCTGAATAATTAAATGTCAAATACCTACATATATTTATATCAAAATAAACAATCAGATAGATAAATATAGTCAATCTTAATATAAGGTAGTGTTTCAGAACATTATATTTATCCTTCCTATGTAAGACGCTCCATATACATACTCAAGTAAACATAAGTTACTTACTTCAAAAACTATTTCGCAATAATTGAATTTAGATCCTGCTCTCATTGCGCTACTAATATGGAAATTATTTGTCTGCTACTTGGCACTATTGTTATGTGCAGCTGCAAGGTGTGTAAATAAATCATGTAACGAATATTATTCAGATGACTTACTATTGTTCCTCGGCGAACTTCTTCCTCTGGCGGGGCTGCGGCGGCGCTGTTCAGGTTAAACCCCCCTTTGGAGGACCACCTGAACGGGGGGCACAGGACCATGTTGGCAGTATTGAGAGTTCATTAACTGCGTATAATTAGCACATTGTATCGCGAAGCGTGGCGGCGAGCGTTCGCACAGCGGCTGACACTGCGCGATCGGCGCACGGGCAGCCCTTATCGCTCGCATTAGATTATCTCGCCGCACCGATTGTTTTAATTATTCTATACATACTAAAGAACGATTAGGTACTATTTATTTATCAAAGAGCCTTGATATCTTATCAGACCTAATAATATTAATAAGTATCAGTCACTGATTCAATCGGACTAATAATTTGCTGGCAAATTTTTAGGTCTCGACCGGAACACAAATGATATCTAATTTATTCGATTTAAGGAGTAACGGCCATGAGTACGTGACGTGATTTTAAAAAAATAATAAAATTAACCCTCAAGATGTTGAGTTGACAGCACATTTATAGAAATGTAGGATGTATTAGCAGTCCGAGCCTAATGCTATTTAATTATTATTATTTGACATCAAATTAAGATTTTTGTAATTTAAATTTATTTTCTCAAAAATGACCGTAAAAGTTGTCATTATTCTTTACATATCAGAAGGTGAAGTGCATAGTTTATGGTCAGCGAAAAATTAAAAAGTTAAAAAGATTGCAGGCGCGCTAGCTCGACAATAATGAATTAGCGCGCCTGCAATCAGTCACATTTTTTTTTAAAGTTAATAAGGCCATGGAAATTTTGGCACAAGTCGTAGACATCCAAGTCTAATGACCGGTATATATTTTGTTGGAACTCCGGACTTTTTCTATTGGGTCTGAAATAGCTTGTGGTGTTTTCGGTGGAAAAATACACCTTCAGTTTATTTTTAATGAAAAAAGGCGGGAAAGCATAAGAATAATATTGAAATAAAATTAAATTTTACAATATATTTTGAGAAAAAGTTTATTCCATTTCAGAATTATTCACCATTTTTGAGAAAAGCTTTATATTAGTCTCGGCTGGAATAGCAATTGCTGGCTTCGTATTAGTTAAACGGACTCGCAAGCTCGTCCGTTTAATACTCATACTCAGCCAGCAATTGCCTACTTCCAGGCCACGACAATAATCTACTATTTTTCCCTTTGTTAACTGTAGGCTTTTTTTTGTAATACTCGTATGTAAGACTTGTTCTAGTGCATAATTTATTTGTGTCAATGGAATAAAGATATATGACTACAATGAATGGCCTCTTCTACTCATTCCGAGCGCAACTGAGACGTATACGTACTATGTGTACGGTAGTTTAGTGATATTTAATATACTTCTTTAGTACAGTTATCCATGAAACTTGTGTTCCATCTGGCCGCTACTCAAACCAAAGTGGACTCTTACACTCATGATGCCGGGAATACCCTGTGTGTACCTACCTTATTGGATTAGTAAATAAATAACAATACAAGTTTCATACTATAATTTATTAATAACGTAAATGAGTATACAATGCCAAAGGCTTAAAATGATTCACTTCATTCAATATTTCACATTGAAAAAAATATTTACAATAAAAGAGAAAATCAGCTTGCAATCTATTTAAAATTGCCACACCGGGAAAAGAAAATCTAATTATTTTATTTATCACAAATCTTATGAGGGAGCTCGCTGTGCACTCGGCTCGAATAATCCAATTTACTTCTCAATAGTACTGTGCAGCAATAAAACGTGCGACGAATCTATAAAATGTGCCAAACGGAAGACATTTATTATGTAACAAATCTATTGTAAGTTAGTTATTTAAAAAACATTTAGTTTTAACATTAGGTATACGTACAACATACAGATACGGAAATTGAGCACGTTACTAGTATCTCAAATACTGGTCATCTCGGGCGCGCCTCGAGCGCGGCGGAACGCATACTACGCCTACAACCTTTAAGGCCAATAACATATTAAAAATATAATCGACTATGAGCTCCTGCTTACGTGTGGGTATTGTATTGTGCCTTCATGTTGACACGACGAGTGTCCGTACAACCAGCGGCCGGCCGCCTGAATCACGAGCCACACGCAAGCTTGGCTCTCACATCCTCTACAGCTTAATGATTGGCCAATAGTATGCGCTGCACTCACCTGTTCCCTAGTTTTAGAACCAAATTCATTAAACTCATAGACATGCCTTACACTGGCACGGAGTGCATTACAGTAGGTGGTGTGGCAGGTCTACGATTTTAATACTAAGTGTACATCAGACATTTGGATACGTAGGCGTAAATACTAACCCTGCTAATAGAAATCTGAGTACTCTACTACTTAACTGATCAGCGTCCACGTGTGCAATTGACGAACAAGTGATACTTATAACTCTGGCTACGTTAACAATATTAACCCGAAGGCAGAAATTATTCGCACAACATGCGGCGGTTATCCGCCGATAACATTATTTACAAAGCACGAAAGAGCAGCGTCCGCGCTCGCCGGTACTACAAATAATTTGATAGTTATGGCAATACAGAATAAATGTGTGCCGGATATAATTTCTGAGTAGGTCATTTGTAGAAAAGTAAGAAGAATGTTCAGGTTAGTTAGTTTCAATTGTGTAAAATTTGTTATCTTAGCTAGCTAAGAAGAATAGGGGCCGGCAAACGCGGGCGCGAGCGCCGCGCGCGTGCGCAGGCGGGCGCCGCTCCCCTCGATGTGCTGCCAGCGACGTTCGCTGACAGCACTACTGATATGACCTTATTATGCACAATATAACAATTCATTTTAGATCTAGTAACTACAGAATCGAAGCCATCGATATAATTTTGTGCACAGCTTACGGAAACTAGAACAGTTTGAAACTTTAATTCAACATCTCATAAAAACTGAGAAACAAATCGTGTTACAAAATACGTATCATTCTTAATTATCATACTTTAATATTTATAATACATTGTTCATGATGTTTTTTTTTTTTTTTAATTCTTATTGTAGCACACTAACCAGAATAAGATATGTTATTTAAATTCTGATTTTCTCCACGTAATAACAATTTGGCTTAGATTACAATTTAAAATAAAACTTAGGATTGTGAATCTTGATTGATTGATTTTCTATTAAGATCTCAAAAAATCGTCTACAATTATAAAGAATATAAAGATAACGAGACGAGCTCTGAATGTGTTTCAGTTGACAGTGTGTGAAGTGCATTCTTTGCTTTGATCGTGTGCGTGTTGTTGGGCTCATCATTACACATACAGTGGTGTTTAAAGTGACAAGAGATGTTATAACAACGTTGGTGAGCACACATTAGCTGGCCAACAGGCTGATAACTTGAACATTGACGAAGGTATTGTCATTAAATATTTATATACATAACTCTGCATTTGTCTTTCATAGAATTCAAATGAGGAAACCCGTCCAGAGCACATATCGTTAACTTTGGAGATAATTATTGTAGGTCTACATAAAAATATACATATAATAAAAATCATTCATGAAGAATCACATGTACTTTTTCCTGTACTTTTATAAAAATTTGCATTACAAAAAATCAGTAACATTCAAAAACTTAAGACGTCTCTTAAATTACGCATATATGCATGAGTATTCAGCAGTAAAGCACAAATAATTGTTCGAAGCTGCAACATGACTACAATTACTCCCTACTAATAATTAATTATTAACTAAAAATTGTAACTTGTAAAATAGCCAGTGGCGTTAAAAGGTGAGTGAAGATAAAAATAATTCGGCGCTCGGAAAATATGACACAAAGTTGCTTAACAAATAGAAATAGAACCAATAAAACGAACGCGAAACTCAGTTCAAGTAGGTACGCTAAAGTTGATTCTTAATTATCACATGAAACCTTTACAAAATAAGCACCGTCAACTATAATTATTACAACGTAGATTGTGCGCGAAGGACTAGACCTCTCTAAGAACAAAACATGTCATGGATTGTTGCCGACTAACTACGTTTGCTTAACGCGAGTACCTTACGCGGTGTGAACGCCCTACTTAATGTTGCTAATAATTAAAGCTATCATCGCAGACAACTGCTCTGTTACATGGCTCTGACCAAGTGTTCCGGCTCCGGCTGCGGCAACAGTTTCTTTACATTATTCCTTGATATGTTACTAATTCAATATATTCAAAGTGGAGATGGTAAAGGAAATATTTCTTGAGGGTTAGCTTACGTACAGTTAACTATAACTAAGTTTTTGAAGAATAATTTGTCCATGGCAGTCGTATATAGTTCATCAATATATTCGAATTGAAAGATATAAAAGCTTAAAAATATTTAAAAGTAAAATCAGATCTACAATAGCATTGATGATTGTTGTAAAATTTAATGTAAGTAATAATCTAAATGGCAACTACGAGTACATGTCAACTCAGTACCGAATGAATGTGTCTTGGCTGAGCAGAATCTATGCCAATTTTACACCCGCGAGTTTTATTTCGTTCTTAGTATATAATCTACTGTATTCGAAGATGTAAAACTTGAGGCTTTGTATTAATGATGCCGTGAATTTTGAGACTTTGTAAGTTTTTCTAACTGAAAGACTACTAAATCTATTGAGTGAATATAATGACACGAATGCTCGAATACGTGTGAATCGATGGGTTTTGTGCTTTGGTATCAACTTTGAGCGAATTCGTAGATGTTACGTTACTTTACAATACTAAACATTCGTTTCGTAAATACAAAAAAAATAATTACGTCGTCTAAAAGGGTTGGACCCGTATGCATGTTTAAGTCAGATAAAACTATTAAAATAGCAATGTAAAAATGACAAACTGTTAATGAAAATATAGTGTAAACAAATTTACAAGGAGAAATCTCAATGATATGTAAGAGCTCGATGGAGCTCCCTTCTTTTCTTATATACTACATATAAGCATTATGCCTATGATTACGATTCAATAAAATGCTATAATTTATAAACCTAGCGATCAATAGTTCGATTTGTGAATGAACTGACTGCGAAAGTAAACATCTATATTGGTTCGCGAAGCAGTAGGCGGCAGAGACTGAAACAAAAGATAATTTGGGGCTCCAGAGCCGGCGCCGCGGCCCGGGCGCTGCCTCAGGCTTCCTTACAGCGTAAGCTCCAAGCGAGACGTTTATAACGCGCAGCGTAACACGCACAGGATACTAACACCGAGTAATCTCTACAACTATTCAAAATAAAGTAAAACTTCAAAATATGTAGTACGTAGTGGGTAACTTTAGAAAAATATGTTGTAAACGAACAACCGAGTAGATGGCACCGCAATAACCTTCCCAACCCAGCCGAGTATGAAAAGAATTACGACAATGGACCTATGTACAATCCATGTCAGTACCGGTAAACGATAGAATACCGCACCGCAATAAATTTGCACCACGAAGCAATTTAATATATATTCTAACCATGTAGAGTTTCCTAAGTAAATTATAATCTAGTAGTAGTACAAATTACACTTTCTAAAATTAAGATGATTTGTTCTGTTCTGTAGAAAACTAAAACATTACCTAAATTAGGTAGATATAAAATTGTGACGAGCTAATAAAGTTTATTTTGAGTAAACTAACAAGTCGAAATGGGATAAGGTATCAATATTTACAAATTTACTATGATATGCAAGTGCAAAAGCTCACTAAATATCATTACATGAAGTATTTTCTATTGTCAATTACAATAATTTAAATAATAGCGTACACTATCATTTACAATCTGGAGTAAAGTATTCACTCACCCGAGTAAACATTAGGTAATTCTTACAAATATGGAAACCGTAGAACGCTACACTTTAGCTGCTCGCACTTGTATATGCATTACACGAATACAATAACAGTTGAACTTAATGAACTATTTGTGTTAGAAAGTTTAATAATGACTTTGGTATTTTTAGTGCGCGAGCCTGGCTTAGGTCCGCTACGTCACCTGAGCTTCCTTGTACGTACAGTACTCGATCGGCTAGCACTATTACTGGTTCCTTAAATATATAATATGTTTGTACCTTTACAAAGAGAGTCCATTGTCATGTTAGGGCAAAGGAAACGCAGGTAGATTCATATTCGAGTAAAAATCGTATTTTTGTTCCACTGGCTTAATACGGCGCAAATCTGTTGTAGCCGCTTCTGTATACCGCAGTCTGGAATAAAAGAAGAAATCGTTAAGTGATATACATACAACACATAGAATTTACATAGTTCCAGTGTTACATAGAATTTAGTAAAATATTGTATCTATTGTTATTTTGTACTGAGAATATTGAATAAATTATCTTATCTTATCTTATCTTATATTCAGAGTATCTTAACTTGTATAGAGAATGCTTTTATTGATTTCAAAATCAGCTAACTATATAAGAAACATAACTTAAGGTCTGTTGTATACTGACCCCATAGCCTGTGACCGGGCCGATGCTGTGACCTAGGTACGGATCCGCGTATTCTCTGCCGTACCTGTAACCATAAGGTGATTATAAGTAATTTTAAATAGTATTTGGAATTGGAAAGATATTAATTATATGACCCTAGTCGGGTGATACGTCCATGACAAAAAAAGAAAAATGAAACTTACGCGGCAGCGAGAGGCGTAAGAGTGGTGGGCTGGGTTTGTGCGTTTACAGCTGCGGCTGCGGCGGCACGCGCGGCGGCGCCGTAGTTGGCCGCAGCCGCCGCCGCCGCCGCATGCTGGGCCGTCGTCAGCGGCGACTTCAGCAGGGGAGACGCCGCGGCCGCCGCGGCTGCCGCTGCCTAACAACACATTCACCATTACACTATGAATAACGTAATTTTATCGTGGTAATAATAGCTGTTATGCGGGTTTCTTCTCTTTAAGAGATAAACAATAGTACATTACTGCAGAGGCCATGAAGTAAGGGATTGATGGACGAGTTCGAGGTAGACGGACGAGTCGTAGATGAGGCCGGATAAAACGAGTCCAGCAATCCCTGTTCTGGCCGAGGCTTGTATAGTGCTTTTCTCAAACAATGTGAGGAAATATTTCATCCATCCATCCATCCATCCATCCGTCCTTCCATCCATCCATCCGTCCTTCCATCCGTCCATCCATCCATCCATCCGTCCATCCGTCCGTCCGTCCGTCCGTCCGTCCGTCCGTCCATCGCATCGCATCGCAAATGCTTACAGAGTAGTGGTGGTTGGCTGTTTGTAATTTTTCCTTTGTCAGTTTAATGTTAGTAAGCAAATTTCAAAAGTTAGAGCAGCGGACAATAATGGATTTTCATACATACTTCATGGACTAGGCCAAGAAGTTATGTAGGGAGGTGGTAGGCAGCCATAAATGAGAAACTTCATGTCTCTATTTCGTGATATTAACGCATACATTTCCGAGCATGTTTGAGAAAATATAATTTTGCGATGCTTTACCTAAATATCACTGTGTTAACGATTTATTTCAAACCGATCTAAAAAAAAAAGCAGGATTATTTGTAATCCTCCGGCACGGCACCTACTTAACTTTTAGTTTTATAACTTTTTATAGTGAACCATATTTTTTTCCTATACAAATAAAATAACTAATCCTACTAATATTATAAATGTGAAAGTTTGTGAGTGAGTGAGTGAGTGAGTGAGTGAGTGAGTATGTTTGTTACTTTTTCACGCTTAAACGGCTGGACGGATTTGGATGAAATTTGGCGGAAAGTTAGTTTATAACCTGGATTAAAACATAGGATACTTTTTATCCCGATATTCCCACGGGATAGGGATAAAATCTCGAAATAACAACCGCTAGGCTTAGAGTCATGAAATTTGGTATTTAGGTAGTTGGACGTCTGGAATAAAACATAAGTGACTTTTTGACCCGTTATTCCCACGGGATACCTAGGGATAAAATCTTGAAATAACAACCGCTGGGCTTAGAGCCATGAAATTTAGTGTGTAGGTAGCTGAACCTCTGAAATAACACATAGGCTACTATTTATTCCGATATTCCCACGGGATAGGGATAAAATCTCGAAATAATAACCGCTGGGCTTAGAGTCATGAAATTTGGTATGTAGGTAACTGAACATCTGAAATAACACTTAAGTGACTTTTTGACCCGATATTCTTACGGGATAACTAGGAATAAAATCTCGAAATAACAACCACTGGGCTTGGAGCCATGAAATTTGGTATGCATGTAGCTGGACCTCTGGAATAACACATAGGCTACTATTTATTCCGATATTCCCACGGGATAGGGATAAAATCTCGAAATAATAACCGCTGGGCTTAGAGTCATGAAATTTGGTATGTAGGTAACTGGACATCTGGAATAACACTTAAGTGACTTTTTGACCCGATATTCCCACGGGATAACTAGGGATAAAATCTCGAAATAACAACCACTGGGCTTAGAACCATGAAATTTGGTATGTAGGTAGCTGGACCTCTGGAATAACACATAGGCTACTTTTTATTCCGATATTCCCACGGGATAGGGATAAAATCTCGAAATAACAACCGCTGGGCTTAGAGGCATGAAATTTGGTATGTAGGTAGCCGGACGTCTGGAATAACACATACGCTTCTTTTTATCCCGATATTTCCACGGGATAGTTTTGTAACTAACGGACCCCATACATCCCATACATCCATTGTCATTATTATTTTGTAATTTTTTCTTTAATTGTATACTTACTGTAGTTTTTAAGTATTTTATTTGTACTTATTTTATTTGAAAAAATGACTTTCTGCCAAGCTTCTTGCGGCACATTCTTCTTGGCAATGATGGTCTTTCCGAAAGTGCTGATATTTAAAAAAATGACGTGTAAAAGTGCCCATTGCGGCCTATTTACTGAATAAATGATATGAATTTGAATTTGTACAGGGAAAAATTTTGAAGTTTTAGCACTGGGTTTAGAGTCTTGAATTTTGTACAGTTATTCACAACACAACCTCAATGAAGACCACGATATAAATTTTGGAAATTTCCAGGGGAATTTTGTAAAAATCCCGAAAATTTCAATTGCAACTACCAGACCGAATAGTTTACGCGTGCGAAGCCGCGGGTAAAATCTAATATTTCATAAATGCCTTTAAATCAATTCTCTGTTCATACGCTAGTGCAAGCTAAATTTCTATGCTTTGCGTAAGACAAGGACATAACACATTTTAGTTTGAAAGGGAGTAAAGAAAAGCCTAGTTATAAAAGCTTTTTCTAAAACATGCTCGGAAATGTTTGCGTTAATGTCACGAAATGGAGACATGAAGTTTCTCATTTATGGCTCCCTTCCACCTCCCTACATAACTTCTTGGCCTAGTCCATGTATGAAAATCCATTATTGTCCGCTGCTCTAACTTTTTAAATTTGCTTACTAACATTAAACTGACAAAGGAAAAATTACAGACAGCCAACCACCACTACTCTGTAAGCATTTGCGATATTGCGATGCGATGCGATGCATGGATGGTTGGATGGGTGGATGGATGGTTGCATGGATGGATGGATGGATGGACGGATGGTTAGACGGATGGACGGATGGTTAGACGGATGGACGGACGGACGGACGGATGGATGGATGGATGCATGGATGGATACATGGACGGATGGATGGATGAAGTGTTTCCTCACATTGTTTGAGAAAAACACTATACAAGCCTCGGCCAGACAAGGGATTGCTGGACTCATTTTATCCTCATTTTGTCTACCCCGAACTCGTCCATCAATCCCTTACTTCATGGCCTCTGCAGTAATGTACTATTAATGGCTCGTATCCAGTTATTCCGATTTGTAATGAATTTAAAACTTTCATGGAGTTCTAAGCTTGGAGTACATTCATCAACATCAAAACATAAAAAAAGTTTGTTAAGTGGCAGGAATTAAGGGTTAGAAAGATGCAGGTGAATTACAAATAACTCTGTATCAATTCGATCCAGGTCAGTCTCAAAATCAGAGCTGGGTATATGCAACCAATGTAGCTAAAGCTGAGACTAGCACCCATTGCCTACATAATGTTGTACTCATTTTTATTTTTATTTTTTTAAAGTGGAAAATTGTGTAAATAACTTTAAGATGTGGCAGGCAATAAACATTTTATTTATTTATTTTTATCTCCTGCACTAGGTAGGTATACTGCTGGAGTCGCCAGGAATATTATTTACCAGGCATCACATCATCGGCCTGCCGAAGTTATTTAGTATACATATAACAACATTTTCATTTCATGGCATATTTGTGGGAAAACTCAACATTTTGTGCAAAGGTAGATAAAATAAATAAACTTTTTATTTCCAGCTTACAAGTGTACATAAAGATTATTGTTGTTTCTACACTTATACTTTTTTAACAATTAGAACGAGAAGAAAAAAGTATATAAACATATGTACTACTACACGTCTAAATCATGTTGTTGTAACACGTTGTATACTAACAAAAAATAAAATAAGTTAAGTTTTTTTAACCGTACAAACACCTGTAATAATCTGTTCAGTTACTTCAGTTATACTTCGGCTGATAGTTGTTAATATAAAAATGAATGCCGTGAAATTTGCTTTTTAACAATGAGCCCACAAAAGGCAGAAAGTGTCAAGAAAATAAATGAATACATATTCCAAAACTGTTACTAACTAGTTATATTATATTTCATAACATATGTTTATTGCACTTTTAATGCAACTTTAATAATACTTTACCATTTATGGCGCCCATTGAAAGCCACTCTCCGAGTCACCGGAGATACGCGTTGAGTCTTAGGGGCCCTCAGGTATTATTTAGCCGTAAAGAAAAAGCCATAACGATGCATAATAATTAAGCACTTAAAACCAGTTAACACAATAAACGATGTCAGTAAACTTACACAAGTGCCTAGATAGAACATGCAGCGTTCGTTTTATGTTTTTCTGCACCAAAGAGCCCAAGAAGCAATGATATTTTGCCGTGCGACGATCGCTCTATCCATTGTCTCTTACTTGTACATATAGCAAGCCGACTTAACACTCTGCAGGACATCCCGAAATACGTTCATCAGTAGATACGCCATTTCTCGTATACAGGTTTCGGGGTGTCTCACAGAAGTGCCGACAATAGATACCTACGTCTGTCACTCGAAAAAATATATACGTATTTATAAGTAATTCGCGTGGGCTCAAACGTCGAAAAATGTTGTTGCAGAAAATGTGATACATGTAATGCAATAAATGTTGAATTGTTCATGCACTAATAATATAGGAATAATTAAATAATACAGTCAAAATGTACAGTAACTATAACATTCTTATACAACTGCTACTTGGTGATGGTTAGTATACTTCGAAAGTAGCTATTACGATTTTGTGGGCTCAATGTTCTACTCGGAGCATGATAAAATTAGCCTGTTGAAGTCAATTCACAGCTGCAGCAAACGGCAAAACTAAACCCACCACAATACCAAAGGAACAAGGATAATTCAACAGCAGCCATCGTCTCTGTTACCACAACACAATGTGCACCCTTAATATTACTGTGGATTACCAACCAATAGGACCATACGAATAAAAAGGAGCAAACAAAATCCCAGCACTCACTCCACAATGATAAACATCTGACTTATACTAGCGTGGGTGGTAACATGAATCAGGAAGCGAAAGAGATATATATTGTCGCATATCGATCAAACTGAGCTAGAGGCGTGATCTTTACCTCGGCTGCGGGCTTCGCGGCCTGTAACATAACAACACATGTCATGTTCACACAACCTGCCACACCGGCCCTGGCGGGGCACGCACGGCTGCCCGTGGTACGTGGCGCCAGGGATGGCCATCCATACGGGAAATAGATGTAATGGTCAAATAAAAACTATACTTATAATAAAAAAAAAGCAAGCTGATGACATTTTACCTGAAGTCTGTAGTTGTTATCTGCCGTAGCCGCTGCAGCTAAGAACGGGTCGTAATATACGCTGAAATTATAAAACAACAAATTATAATTAGAAAATATTTTACATTTGAAGAGTCATTTATCGACGGTTGTGTCTCAACAACGTGTCACATACACACAAAAAATTAAGACAGAGAACGGTCGATATAAAACATACACCAATATACCAATAATAGTAAGCTTGTGCCCACCAATACTTAAAAAAAAAATGCTGTATTATGTAATGTAGTGTCGAATATTCATAATACAGACCTAACAATAAAAATAAATGACCTAATTATATGTAGCATTAATAAGTTGAACTATTCAACTCTAAAGAAGCTTTTGAAAAAAAAACCTGCAATAAAAAGCAATGACTACTACCAACTACTACTAGATAAGACTTATGCCCATTCATAGGTGCAAGGAGGTACAGTAATTAAATGATTATGTATACCTAATTGCATAATATCTAGACGTAACCGTTATTTGAAAGGTAACCGTACAAAAACTATTTATTTGTGCAATTAATTATACATGTAAGAAATAGTAAATCTATAATTATTGCAGTGAGCCAGCCAAGCCAACAATCCAGGGGGCCTACCATGATCTTTCCATAAACGATCCAAACGCAGAGCAGTTCAATTTAGGCACCTAAATCGAATCGTCGAAATTGGTACCACGACGTTTATTTCTCAGAGCTGAGTCAATGGTTTACAAGTGAATGAAAACCCGATATTGTCTCTGGTCCGAAACTGAAACGCTAAGTCGCGAAAGGGATGCCGCTATATGCAAACCAAATATTGTATACTAAAACCTCTTTATTTTGGAAAAACATAACTCTATGTCATTCCGTGTTCTTAGCAACCGTTGTGTTGATTACAAATAAAATGTTTACGCTGTCACTCATAGATGAGAGTGTGTATAGTGTATACTGGTCTGTCACTAATCCACGAGTCTCTTTTCTTACTGATAAAATTAGTTTTATCAATGAGGAGTTAAGAAGCACAATGTCGTGTCGTGAGTATCTATGAAAAGTTATAAAACTTGAATAAAAGTTTAAAAGTTCTTGAAATTTAAAAATATTTCAAGTAAAACAATTGAAATTCCAAAAGAATTGACAGAATGAGTAACTTATACTGAATCGCTAAATTTGACACTGAAGCGATTCAATTCCTACTCAAGTTACGAAAACCGCTTGAAGATGGCTTGAAGTGAGTGAATGGAAATGTCTGTATCGCTGTCGCTGAACCGTGCTTGAACTGAATCGCAAAAGTAACGTCGTGGTACGAAATAGCGATGCAGTTCAGTTTAGAGCCTTAACTGAATCGTATTAAGAGAGCGTGGTAGGCCCCCAGTTAATTGTTAGTCACGTTGCAATTAACCAAAAAGTTATCTAGGACTTGTAAATAGGTTATTCTAATTATCAAGGAATTGTAGGGAGTTAAAATAATCATACCAACGGGAGCTAGAACTGACGGGATAATCTGAGGCGGGATGATGCGGGATGATGTGGCATCAGTAGGGATGTTTTGAAGGAATTGGACGGGACAATCTTGCGCTCCTGTGAGATTAGGGTTTTTAATAAAACTATGTACCTATGGAAACTAGTGTAATGTAGTTATTAAGTAATAAAAAACCTGCATAAAATAAAAATTGCAAGACCCCGAAGATGCTGGCAGCGTTTCCACTTCGAATAGCTAAACTAGTTCTTAGTCCGAGGAGGCTGCCAGCTCTGCGCTTCTGTGACGTCTAAATAACTTTTTAGATATTTCTTTAAAATGTTCTAAAGCACTAGGAACCCACGGACCAATTGTCTATTTTTACCCGACTGCGAAGAAGGAGGGTGATGTGTCTGACACGTATGTATGTATGTCTATTCCTATGTCCTCTCGTACCTACTCAACGGCTGAACCGATTTTGATAAATGATACGTCATTGGATTCGTCTTGATGACGCGAGCGACACTGGGTACATGAAATTCTTGAAAAATGAAAATGGCGGATTTTTGGAGCCAAATTGTAAGTTTTCAAAAAATGATTTTTATTCAAATCTATCGAGTAAGGTATCAAATGAAAGGTAATAACTAGCCCATTCTAAATATATACAGGATATAATAGTTTAAATCTACCATTATCACAGTACTATTAAAAAAGTGTGAAATAAAACAATAAATTAAAAAATTAAAAAATCAAAAAACAAAAATACTAAAAAGAAGAAAACAAGTCTAGTGGGCTAGAACTTTGTTAAGTACTAACTTAAAGTTCAACAGTCGGGACCAATTTAAATCGCGACGCTCAAAATCTCTTACCTAATTTATATATATATATAACTTTCGCGATTCTTACGCATAGCTATTCTCGGGATTTAATTAAGACTATTTGCAATATTGCTAAATATATGATCCTTATCTTGACGGTTCGACCACATTGTAGGGGCCGTCCGTTTCACGACAAGTGTTCACGTGTAGACTCAAATAATGATTAAGCATGTAAATAAATTGTCGTGTCTTTTTTTTTTTTCAAGAAGCTAAAGGTAGTTAAAAGGTATTTGGGTGGTGGGGTAAGGTAAGGGTGAGGTATGTTAGGCGGTGCGGTGCGGTGAGTACTCACTGTGCGTACGCGGCGTGCAACTGCGACGCGTAGGCGGCGCGAGGCAGGACGGCGTGCGGGAGGGTGTGTTGCGGCGAGTGCGGGTGGTGCGGGGGGCGGGGCGAGCGGCCGCGCAGCGCGACGCCGCGCAGCGCGTTGGCGGGGCCGGGGGCGAGCGCGAGCGCTACATGCAACACACAGACTAGGGTGCAGGCGGCATGCGGTTACCTGCGTCGCTGAGCCGCGCGCGGCGCCAGCACGAGCGGCGGCGCGGGCGCGGCCGCCGGCGCCGCGCCCAGCCACGGCCACGTCACGCCGGACACCCGCAGCCCTGCGCACACATCGCGCCTCCACACTCACTGACCATCACAGCGCGAGCTGTCACCATACCCCCACGCGATACCTGCCTTCTGCACCCTCTTAATTGGTTGAATGAAAAGGTGCGAGGCGTTTGATAATTTTGAATTTCGTCGAGTGGGTCTGTCTATGGACAGACTTTGCACACGACTCGAGCTCGCGTTGCGGTGGTTACATAAATAAAAATACCTACATTATTTCTCACAATAGAAATCCTGTCGCGCAGACGCCGTTTCTTCACTAAATCGATAATCTCATCCAAGTGCATATTAAGAAAGCGAATACAACATTATCCGACCAATAATCAATCACAAATTATAAACAAAAATTTACTAGATACTATACTAGAATGCAATTCTAATTACAAGGCTAGCAGGTATTACCCTTCCTTGGGCTTCGCCGCAGTCGGGTAATGTTCAAATATAAACTTATTATTCACATGAAAAGGATTTCAGGGCCATGCTACATTACAGCTTGATAGAAGTCACATCAGTCAGTCTTATAAATTCCAAATGCTGTACGGGAAACCGTCCTATTTGCAATAAGTAAAGACACAATATTGAGCCGTTGCCTTCCTGCTCTAAAGAAGCATGGCCGTTAGAGTAACTTTACAAATAACGTAATCAATTGCATCGAGCATTAGAGCTAAATCAACCACATAGTCCCACCACATTAAGTAAAGAAATCATGCTCGAATTAATGTTATCATAAAATGTAGACGCGTAAGCAATTTTATCGTCGAGTGAGATATGAATACAATAGTAAGTGTGAAATATCTCACCTTCGGGCCACTGGACGCACACTGAAACAAATAAAAAGGACATTATAAAGATGAATTAAATCTTAACTGATTTCCTAAATGAGTGCTGCTCTGCCGCGTTTCTTTATTTGGAAATTAAGTATTTTTTAATTATACTGTAAGCCATATTGCACACTGATTAAATTTAATAAATCAGTTACCGTCTTTTCAAAAACCCAAGGATAAAATGTCCACGAACTAAAACCAATTTCAGTTCTGCGACCACACGCCACACCATAAGTAGTAGTGATGTCTAAGGGTGATGATTGGGATTTTTAGTTGACGGACATTTATTAGTCTATTTTCGTAACACACTGGAAACGACGGTTGTAACGCTTCTCACCCACACAAAAATAAAGTTTGAAAATGACACTCTCTCTACACAATTTAAGAAAGTGTACCTATAATGCAAGACAATTTTGTATTATTCATTCCAAAAAGATCATTTTGATGGACATAAAATAACTATAGTTATTATAGACCCGGAGATGGTGACACAAAATATTAGATCACTAGCTTATGCCCGCGACTACGTCTGCGCGGATCTAGGTTATCGCGCGGTGGCGCCTTCTACCGGAATAAAAGGTATTCTATGTTGATCCTTGGGGTTCAAACTACCTATATACCAAATTTCATCAAAATCGGTTCAGTGGTTTCGACGTGAAAGGGTAACAGACAGACAGACAGACAGAGTTACTTTCGCATTTATAATATTAGTATGGAAGTAGGGATTTGTACCAGTATGGGGGTTCTTCAGGGGTCTAATTACGTAATGACAAAAAAGAAAATGATGGTCATAGCGCTGGTACCGGCGGCCCAATCGCGTGGGCGTTAATCGAAACGTGCCGGATAAATAACGAGTGATGAACGATTTGTTCCACAAAAATGCTTATATTTTCCGATAGTCTTTAAAAAAAAGATGGAGCCGGTAGCGTACCGCCATACTTCTCCGGTGTGACTTACAGTCAGCCATACCGACGCGAATACATTAATTAAAAAAAAATTCAACCATTTGTACCAGGCTAATTTTTGCGCAGCTAATCATCGTCGAGTGGCTACTTTCACGGAAATCACCTTGCCATACTTTTCCGACGGTTCCCAATGGCCGCCATACCGCCGCAAAGGAGTAAATTTTTTTTTATTGCAAAACGATTTGTACCAGCCTAAATTTTTTTTTAACTGTTCAGTGTATGATCATAAATAGAAGTCTGCCTGAATGCCATAGCTGTGGGAAGTGGCGAATTTTTTCAAAATTCTAAGATTTGGCGAAAGTATGGCGCCACTTTTTCCCTCTACTAGAAGTATGGCAAATATAATAAGGGTCACATTGTATCATATCATTTCCAAAAATCCAAATGCCATACTGATACAAATCGTCAAAAAAAAAACTTTTTTTATCATCTTGGCTTAAGTGCGACAGTCGTCCGCCCCATGGTTACAATCTGAAATATATTTTTTTTACATAGAATTGCTGATAGGATTGATGATGATGAAGAGATAGAATTGCATCTAAATGAACAGAATACAATGATTCGATGATGTAAAAAATGTTTTTCACCTCAGCACCCCTCAAACAGGCAGGTTTTGCTTTGCTATGAGAAATCAGTTAGCAAAATCGCATTTTGCTCACTCCGTGAGACAAAGTAACTTTTTTTTGCTGCTCGGTATTGTTGGGTCTACTCACTGAATCCCAAATATTTGAAATTCACTTTGATCTGTCACTTTCACTTAAACACAAAGAAAGCGAGAGATAGTATCAAACGTGTTGATCTTAAATTAAATTTATATGGTATTAAAAATATATCGATACCTAATAAATTACATAACGAAATATTTCTAAAATGTAAATTTTTCCCGATCTTTTAATGAAGTATGGAACCTCGTTGCACGAAGCCGCTTCTCTTGTTTTTTTCTTTATATTAAAGAATTCCGTATACTGCCTCTACCTACAGTTAGAATAAATATTTGTTAAATTGAATGAATTTGTAACAAATCTATTTATATTTATGTAAAAGAAATCTTAATAAAATCATATTTAAAGGTTTAATAAGATGAGACTTTTTTGCAGTATTAAAAAATAAGTATGACTTATTTTACAAGAACTTTTAAGTTGAAATTACAATGCATGTTATGAGTATGAGATTTGTATTGTACCTACCTACTGGACACTTCTTCGTTCCGAATTCAAAACCTCTCTACTTACCGCTTTTTAACAATGTTTGGCATTCTTAATTTTTTGGTGACTTTTTAAAGATGTAATCGCGACTGTACGTATCATTTTTGAGTTAAGGGTTTTAAATGTGATTATTATATTTTTTCTTAATAATCGGATTATATTTAAAAATTGTGTTTGTTTTGTAAACAGGTAGGTATACATAAGTGGTTTTATTCTTATGTTATATTTAAATTGTTCTCGCTGCTGAGGTGAAAATTTGTATGTGTCACACGAGACCAAAGTTTTTTTGCATCTCGTGTGTTTGAATCCCTTGCTATCGCTCGTGATTCAATTATAGGATCCTTCGCTTACTCGGGATTCAAAATCAACACTCGCAACAAAAAACAATTTTGCTATCTTGTTGCACAAATAACTATTTACGTATTTTAGTCGCATTTTCAAAACGTGTCGAATAAATAAGTTTTTCAAGTATGGCGGCACTTTTTCCCTCAACTAGAAGTATGGAAAATATAATAACGGTCACATTTTATCAAATACTTTCTAAAAATCCAAATGCAATACTGGTACAAATTATGGCGGCCATTTGGAACCGCCAGAAAAGTACGGCATGGTGTATTTCGTGAATGGCTACTCGACACATTTATTTGGGTTAGGAATGCAACTTGTTTATTAATACACGGGTGTTGAGTAGAGTTAGCTGCACGTATGCACGAGTCGATGCAGAGCAGCAGCGCAGAGTGGGCCAAGCCCAGACGGTCCCCGGCTGACAGTGGACTCAATCTCTAAATAGCATTCACCTAATTGCATTCCGACACGGTACTAGCCAACATAAATACGTACAAATATAAATAAATAGGCACATTAACAACACCGATATTTACAATTTTAGCTTTCTCACCCAAAGTGGGAACTGATCCATTTTTAGCCTGAATATCTGGATGGATTGTCAGAAAAATACAAGATGCATTACAGGTATTGCCAAACCAAATTTATACATAATAATATTAGATGTTTAGTTCCAAATAGTGATGCATGATATGAATTTATGTTAGGTATTAAGCTTACTTACTGTTAGGTACTGTTGGAGGTTTCTTTGTCTGAACTCTCGCTGTCGCATTATTAACCTGGTTTGGAAGTAAACACAAGATCAGAATGTTTCTTACAAATAAAATAAGATGACAGTAATACTAAATTGACTGACTTTGATTACAAATTAAAGATTCGAAAAGATTACACTAGTTCTAGTAATTAAAATTAAATTCTACAAAATTATAATATTTTCAGTGATCAGTGGCCTTTGTGTGGTGCTCGAAACCACAAGAAACACAACGTGCTTTGACTTTGAATAAGGTGTTTTCTTTTAGAGTATGTGGAGTTTTGGGATTCGAACCCACCACAATATTTAGTTAGGTAGGTAATAAAAAATAACTCTTTGATCGATTTAGTAAATACAGTCAGTCAATTTCGTGTCAAATGTCTCATTATTTTACGTAAATAAAATAAACATAATGAAAAAAAGTATTGGAGATGCATAATTGACAGATATTTAAATGTAACAAAAAACAAAGACATTTGACACATTTTGTGTTAGATAAAAGGGAAATCAGGAGGTATTAGTTATTTTTCGTCGGGTTTCAGTTAGAAGGGAGATTCGTGAATAACAACGTTTAATGCCATTCAGTCGCCGAAATCATTGTTAGTGCTTCGAATATTTTTTTAGAATGTATAGATAGAATTTAACCAAAATTTTTACTTGTAGTCTTACCTCTGTGGCATTGGGACGATACGGTTCGTTCTACAGACAGTTCTCTGTGAGAGTCTCTCTTTCGATCGGCATTTTAAATGACCGTCTAGAGAGTAAAGGGATAAAATAAATAAGGTTTTTATGTGGATTAGACGTCGGCATACTTAGTGGTAATGTGCGGGGCCGGGGCGGCGCCGCGCTAGCATGACAGTAACTACAGAGCAGACGAGCGCAGGTGGCGGTTGCGGTGGCGCGTGGCGGGCGTGGGCGGAGGGAGCGGGATGTTAAACGTTACATAGTGCTACGGTACAGATGGTAATTGAGTCATGCACACCTCTATCTTTCTGCCCTCAACCACGGTGCCGTGAAGACGCTCTCGTGCTCGCTCCGCATCACCACTATTTGCGAATGTTACAAAACCGAATCCCTGCATGCAAGACAGACAAAACATGCATTAAAAACAGCGTCGCTCAAAAAACAACGTGCAACAAAAATTAACATTTATGCATTGCATATTCTTTATTCAAATATTCTAGTGAAAAAATCGAGAGGATATTAATTGATTTTATTACGTTGATACTTTGAGCGTATTCTAGCTGAATGGGTACACATAAGCGTTTGGATTAAAGTAAATTAATATGTCGCTCGACCTAGTAGTCTGTACTGTACTATTATTAGAAGGAGTGTTTGTATCAGTGTTCCAGCAGGTACATAAAGTTTCACACAATTATACTTCTCAGAGCTAGTCTTAGGTATACAAAGAGGTTCAACTATGAAACCTTTGGTGTGGTATGATAGCTGCGATTTGTTCCATTTTCATAATGACCTATCAAATTAACTTGTTACGCAGAAATAACAATTATCAAAGAAGTAAAATTGTAGGCATTATTTTTTTGTACACAGATAGGTCGGGTGTTTGATGATGATTAACAATTACGGTTTTACAAAATCCATAGGCTACTAACAAAAAAGACTAATAAATACATCACAAGTGTGCAAGTTTTGTACAGTGCCGAATGCTAACATTTTAATAACTCGTAAGCGTTTAAAACCGAAGCTGTTACTATTTTATCTCATTGTCCAATTCATTATTAAAATTTCACTAAACAGCAAAACGGAATTTTTAATCTTAATACAAGTACATACAATAAATCCATCAAAATGATCTGTATTAAACAGTCGTGCTAAGACAAGTTTACTACTGTTAATACAAACGGTGATAATCCATAGATACAAAAAGCAGCTAGCACAGCACACGGTACAGTGGAAGAGACGAGATGTGAAAGTGGCAAACAAGTTGCTGATTGTACGAAACGCTTACACTTATAAAAGCAATGACAGCTCTATTATTACCATTCTGAGTGCAAGTATTAAATAGTAAAAATATTTTTGGGCAGATAGAAAGAAACAATCTGTCTAGAGATGGCTAGATGCCATTCCGCGAGAGAGCTGCGGGGACGCGACACTCGTGATGTAAGCTCTCGGTTTTGATGACGGACACAAAACTCGATCGTACAGACCAGGAAGACACAAATGACATTCGAGATAAGCCAAACTAAGTGATGCACCCTAGATAAAGTAGTACTAGGAAACACGGAATGCTAACGTTATCGATTGACTAAGACAATAATCAGGACCAGCGAAATATACATGCCCAACACTAATGAAATACTTCATGTTCCCTGGTTAGGAAGCGTGTAATGGAACTGTTTATATTATTAAAGAGGACAAAAGTATTAAGATCACTATCAATCTAATAGACAGAATTAAATACTTCAGAATGAGTTCATCATCCAAACTACACGCATGTAAAAGTATTTTGACCTAAATAAGCCATTCAGGACTATGTGCTATGTTTGTAAAACTAGGATCACAATCAATGTACACACAACGATCGAAAATGCGAGTGCAGTTGGGACGATATAACATAATATTAGTGATGAATAATAGAGCTGTCCTGAAAATATGACTCAGAAAATCAGCTGTTAAAGTGACGATGCATCATTCTCTAATACTGCATATCCCAATGTGAGGCTTTGAAGAAAAATAAACTTGGAGCTATTATTTGTAAGAAGTAAATACTTTCTTTATGAGCGAGCATGGACTACTTTAGGGGCGGTCACCAAACTGACACAAGGAAAGCGATAAACACGAAAAAGCGGTCAATCCAATCAATTATTATAAAAAATCATTTCGATATTTTGTGTTTTAATTTTAAAGGGACTGACATTTACAGTGAGTTGTTTTTTGAGTATCAATGATTAAGGACAAAACATTTTTTCTATCAACAAATTATACTTACTATTGACTTTTACATATTTAACGTTGACCAAAAGTTATTAATAATTTAAAAAAATCTTAACGTTTGTGTCTCTATAAAAAGTACACAGTAAGCATAACCTGTTTATAGTATATCAGATAGTATTCAAGTCACAGATCAATGTAACAGTATTTTTATCCAATGAAAATTTACAATGCAATTAGAATACTGCACCAAACATTAAAACCAAGAATATGCTATGAGATAGAGAAGACTTAAACAATTAAGTTTAATACTAATTTAAGCCCATTTGCCTTTACGTGTAAGCCCAAAATAAATTGGTTATAGGTATCATAATATCAAAAGGCCATGAAAAATGATTTGTTATTGAAAGGGGAATTTAAAGATTAACTTTATAATTATTGTTCTTGTTTGGGCAGCAATTACTGATAAAGAAATATAGTGCTAAAATCTGTGGCAATAAATATTATGTCATTTACCTAAACATATTTTTAATTTCCAAGGAATTGCCATAATTATTATATTGCCATAGTTTTGAAACATTTTGACCGTGAACTACTGGAAGATGGGTAGTCTCATTCGGAAAATTTAAATACGTTTATTTTACTATATGCCACAACACACATAAACACTACTTTAGGCACTTCCAATAGTTCACAACTATACTGAAACATCTAAGTACACAGAGAACACAATTATCTAAAACATAATTAAGGCTAGGTTTGTAAAGAAGTTGGATATATTAAATTTGTAAATAACAAAAAACAGTAAAATTATATTTGTAGCTTTTTTGCTAATGGATCTTATTACAATCCCGCCAAGCGTTCTGAGTGTACGAATCGTTTCACAGTATGTAAAGGTAATAAATAGAAGTAGCCACACTGAAATCTCTATCGGATTTCAGAGAGCCACTTCAAACATCTTTTTTTTGCTTCAACACATCTCTTACCTTGGAACCACGTTCGTTGAAGATTATTTCTACATCAAGTATTGTGCCATATTGCTGAAATGTAAAACGTTTAAAATTAAAATTTTGATTTCACGTCTACAAATAAAAAACAAATGTTTTGTACATGCCGTGCTGTTGCTAGTGTATACGGTAGGTGCTCTACGTACCCCAAACATGTTTCTGAGATCAGGGTCTCTAAATCTGAAGGGTATGTTGGAGACGTGTAACCGCTTGGGCTGGGAGGCTTGTGAGACGGGGACGAGAGCCTTGTCGGGGTTGGCCACGGCGTTGGCGTTGGCGACGGCGGCGCTGGCGGCGGCGGCGGCGGCGTGCACGGCCGCGGCTTGCTGCGCCACCGCTACCGCCGCAGCCTGCTGCGCTACTGCAGCGGCCACGCTTACGGGCGTGCTCTCTTCCGCTGAATCAACGTCGCTTTGCTGCAAACGTTTACACACATACATTAACAACAATACACAGAAAAAAAACCTTCCTAATATTTTTCTTTCCATTCTAAAAGGCAGGAAAGGTGTCTCAAGTGTGATAGGCGTGTTTTTTGGAGCGTCGGCGATAGCTTAAAATCATGTGACATTTTATTGTTTGTTCGCCTTTGGTTTTATTGCCTCGCTTTAAAACTTCAAAAACAACGATAGTACGTAAATAACAGTACTTTTATGATCAATTCTGCAATCATTACATATTTCTAATTATACAATTTTTATTAAAGTACACTTTTTAGTACCAGAAAACAGAACAATAAGAAAAGTTTAAACAAGTAAGTATTTGTTTTTATAATGTTTATGCAAAATAAACTCACCGAGCTGTTGTTTTGATTGTCTATGGTATTAGGTGGATGCGGTTGAGGCGGTGGTTGTGGTGAAAAGTTTGCGGGTGGTAGCGGCGCTGGTGGTGGTGGTCCTTCGCTCTTGACAAGCGGAGGCTGCGGAGGCGCCGCGGGACCGCTGGCCTCAGCTTTGACAATGGCCATCGCGTCGCCATTGGCGGCAAACTGGGCCGCCGCGGCTGCAGCCGCCGCCGCCGCCGGGAACGGGGCCGCCATACCCGTCCCCACCATGTGCTGGAATACACACGGACAATTTCGTCAGTAATGAGTAGGTAAACAATACACCACGTACAAAAATGCCAAATTAGTTTATTTTTATTAAAGTTTGCTCCATCCATATAAATTTGCAGCATCCATATAAATTGGTTAAGTATTTATTTACGTTTTTCTGTAATAAAATACATTACAAATACATATTCTATATAGAACATCACGAATCAGTACAATAAATTTACAAAGAGACAAAATGCAGGAAGGCAATAATTACCTACTCGTCGATATTAATTGCATACCTATTGATTCTCATTGTGTATTTCAAAGCAAATTCGGAATATCAGGGAACTTTAATATAAATATTGATTAAAAAAATATATATATCCCAGAAAAACTGCTCTTAATGAATTGACAAACATAGTGTCGATTGACCTAGCTTTGAGTGATAAAAATATAAATGTACTATAAAATATAACAAGACATTGATAGATTTACATCATGAAGGATTCTAGACAGTAATAAAAAATCATCATAAAACACAGAAGAATGTAGATCAAGCACGTTGATTTTCATGAAGGCGACGTTGTTATGTCGAAGAATTTATAGTCATTTCATTTCAGGGACGTGGTCAACACTAATTCTGTCGCAATAAATATGTACAGCCGTTTATAGTTGACGTTTCTGGGCTGCGAATCGAAATATTGACACATAGAGAACTCGTGCCAACCCACGAGTCGCATTCGATCTCGAGTAGGGAGCCGTCAGTCACCACCAATCAACGCAAAACCCCCGGCGGCTGAACAACAACGTACGAGTTTTCTTTCCATATCGATCTTCGATATACGTTTCACAAATGTTCACTCAGCGGAATAACGCAAAACAGCTTGCGAACAATTACCCCGAAAATATTTAAGTATCGAATCGATATCACAAAAGCGGCTTTTACAACGTAGGCACAATTGCTTTTATTTTACGTCCGAAACGCCTGCCGGGGCCAAATTAAATTGCGAGTGAAGTCTCACGCGGCAGGACACCCTCCTGCTTTGTTACTGCTGAATTTAAACAGAATTGGGACGTGATAACTTTCATCCTTTACTCGAAATGGATACCTACTTATTTTAACCAACAATTCCCATTAAATTTATATTATATAAGTACCTTAATTTACTTGAAGTTAAATGAGTTTTTTTTTATATATATATAAGAGGGGGGAAAACGAGCAGACGGGTTACCTGATGGAGAGCGATCACCGTCGCCCATGGACACCCGCAACTCGAGGGGAATCACAGGTGCGTTGCCGACCCTTTGACTTTATTATTATTTTTATAAAGCGGTAAATGAATACGAATGCTCATTTAAATATTATTTGGAGCAGTTTGTATTTAAATTATTCCTGTACTGTAGTACGCAACCATACCCATACATGCAGTAGGTTCAGATATCTATAACAATTTTACAAAATGTCTTGTTGTATAGTCTATTTCAAAAGTAATAATACGGCGTACAATATTAAATAATAAATATTAAGTGCTGTTTGCTATAGGTACGGCTCTGTACCGGAAACGAGAAAATTAGGAAGTGGTTATTGAGCGCAATTGCGTGCGTAAGTAACTCGCTAAAAGCGCACTTGATGGGCGAGTTGAACCAAACATGTGCATTACTTTACCATTGATAATGAGATATCATTATATTAATTACATATATTTCTGGAGAGGCAGGAATATTAAGAATTTAGATTATGCGTGTTCCTAATTAAATTGGAGGTTTATTTCGCATTTTGGTGATACAACTACTTATGCACTTTAGAAATATTAGTTGCAATGCAAGAATGGATTTATATCCTTGTTTTACCATCAAATTATAATATAGGCGATTTCGCATTTTTTACATGCTTTTATATTAACTTCACTTGAATTACTTATATATCCATGAACGTAAAATTGTTGACTCCCTGGTTGAACAATACTGTTTTGTTATAGGTACATTAGATTATCTTTAAGTAAAAGCTTTCAAAGTGAAATGATTATTTTATTTTCTCGTTCGTGCGTGTATCGTGTGTACAACTAAGCTCGCGCTGAATTACGGCCACTCAGTTTATTTATGTGACGTCAGAATTTTGGGCCATAAACATTTTTTGGTACGTTACGTACCTATACAATAGCACAGCTCTTTGTTTATTAATTATTGGCCTTTACTTCGGCTTCGGTCGCGCGGATCGGACAGTTAAATTCAAACTCCGAAACATTACAAAATTCCCATGAGAATTCTCAAAAGTTACATAGTATCCTTCATTTTCCTAAGTTGCATGAAGAACACCCGTGGAAAAACTTACGATTTAGCGGCTTTATTTTAATTTTATTATTTTATATCCCTACATTCGATCCCGTGGCATGGGAATATCGGAGTAAGTACTACATATTATTTCAAAGACTCAGCTACATGCATACCAAATTTTATCCAAATCCGTCCAGATGTTTTAGCGTGAAAGAGTAACAAAAACACGTACACACGCACGCACAAACTACATGACAAATAAACTTTCTCATTTATATTAACTACTAGTAGGAATTATTATATTAGATGGGTTAATGGAGCCGGCTGGATTGCCTATCTTATTATTGTTCCCACATTTCATACGTATAATATGGTGTCTTCTTAGATGACTTCTTTACGAGTATTTTCTCGCATTCAATATCTTTCATTAATAGTTAATTTAATAAGTCTAGCCTTCTCTACGTTAAGATTATACGTTCAGTTTAGTACAGTCGCCAGCACCAATATTTGACACAACAAGCGTGCATAAAATATCTTATTCGATAAGACTCTATTTCCAGGGCCGGAAGGACGTGTCAGTTATTTTTGCACGCTCTGCTGTGGCAGACATTAATGCTGGTGACTGTACATACCTATTCTTGCAAAGAGGATTTTAAATTAAAACATTTACTACCAATAAAAATAATAGCGACGTTTCACTATATTATTCAAATCTCAACATAAGAACAATAAAACTCGTTTAAATGTTTCCGTCATTTATTTTACTGCCGACCTCGCTTAGCACGTTTAGGATAGACCTACCCAAATTCTTAAGACTTCAGTCACAAAGCTCGCTCAACTGAGAAAAAATAACAAATATTGTATAAGCCTCCGTGGAGTCATTCAAATAAAATTGACATCGGTAATAAGAAACTGCTTCCTTTATACATGATACATAGTACATTGAAATAAATTCAATGCATACCTAGTCGTTTTCAACAGCGGGTAATAAAATGTCACTTTATCATGTTTTATTCGCAGTACAAGCCGGACAATATCGATACCGTTAAAAGCCTAAAGGGTGGGTGGGGGCCTGGGAGAAGAGTTCTTTAAAAGAGATATTATTAATCGTTGCTCCACAAAGCGGGTTTCTCGCAGCTCTTCATTGCTGCTATTCTTCACGTCGTAGCCCTCGTCAGGACTGAGCTTACACTCCTGCATTCCCACGGTTAAATCCCTATCTTCGCAACACAATACAATCCGTTGTACGTATACCTTTTCTTATAAACTAATTTGTTACTGATACGCTTGCGCATGTTATTCGTCTAATAGCTATATCTCTCATTGTTAATAAACCTTGTTATAAAAGTGTTTCATCGGGGGAAATGTAATAAAGGCGACGAAATAATGAAAAGGCGTAAAGCAGGTAATATGCCATAACTACTATAACGACGCTTACGCTTACGACATTACTTTCGTGAGAGTCAATAAAGACGAGCATAGGGTTATAATGCTTTAGCAGGCGAAAGAAAATAATAGGTAAAAGGATTATATCTAGTCGTAGGTATAAATAATCCGGGGCGACGGAGGGCATATAGAGTGCAGAGTCGACTCTTCCGCGTACCAAGAGCTCTCTACTCTTGTTAGCTCTAATTGTTCACTGAGACACTGGTGAGCAGGCGCTACTGGCGACCTGACAGTCCAGAATTATAATGTCGCTCTTTTGTTAGCATAGCATTAAAGCATTCCCTAAGATCGTAGTGATATTTATGGAACCATAACCAGACAATGGACGTGACTCATACTCAACACTCCGTGGAGCTACTGTGTACGTGTTAGGAATACACAAAAATAACCGGGATTTCAAAAATTAAGCTCTTTCACATGCAAAGTTAAAAAAAGACAGAATTGTGTACGCCATGTCAAGTAGGATATGTCGACGTACATAAGCAATAAAAAAATGATCATTTGATGGTGGAACATCTTTAGCGAACTCTATAACTATAAATACAAAAGGTCATTAAAATTTTACGTCGCTCAAACTATAATGGTCGCGGCAAACACTTTGAGCTACTCACTTAAAAGCTGCAATGCCCATTACATGTGGTACGCCACCGTCCAGTCATATCCGGCGGGCAGAGCTGTCGCGTAAACAAACTGACTTTTTATAGAGCGAGTCTGCGATTCGTCTTGCACCCAAACACCAGGCTTCTTAATAAGAATCTGCTCACACAGACGTTAGCGTCCGGGCTATTCCAAGACTTCACGCATGGCAACATAGCCTTAACTAACTAATGTAAACATAAACTTATATGTTCGACAACACATGTAAGCGTTTGTTTTATTTATAGTATGTTTGAATTTAGCTTCACACAAGACCTTTCGTTCGACACAAAAACAAAGTAACTGCGCATAGGCATAAACAATTTAATCCACTTGATGTAGGTTTCATTGAAAGAATGTTAATTTTTAGGTAGGTATATTTTCTATTCGTGTGGCTTCGTTAACACATTTCGGTGAAATCACAGTTATGGTTCAGTTTTTCGTGAACGTTTCAGCCATTATTGCAGTCGCACTCTCCCAAAAGAAAAATACTTTTTCTCAAAAATGACCGTAAAAGTTGACATTATTCTTTACATATCAGAAGGTGAAGTGCATAGTTTATGGTCAGCGAAAAATTAAAAAGTTAAAAAGATTGCAGGCGCGCTAGCTCGACAATAATGAATTAGCGCGCCTGCAATTAGTCACTTTTTTTTTTTAAGTTAAAAAGGCTATGGAAATTTTGGCACAAGTCGTATACAGCTAAGTCTAATGGCCGGTATCAGATATTTTGTTGGAACTCCGGACTTTTTCTATTGGGTCTGAAATAGCTTGTGGTGTTTTCGGTGGAAAAATACACCTGCAGTTTATTTTTAATGAAAAAAGGCGGGACAGCATAAGAAAAATATTGGACTAAAATTAAATTTTATAATATATTTTGAGAAAAAGTTTATACTATTTCAGAATTATTCACCATTTTTGAGAAAAGCTTTATATTAGTCTCGGCTGGAAAAGCAATTGCTGACTTACTCATACTCAGCCAGCAATTGCCTACTTCCAGACCACGACAATAATCTACTATTAAGTCTGTGGCAACCAAGCTCATAATGACGGCAATACATTTGTATTAGAATCCCGATTAGCTAATTCACATGCCAGTAGCGTATTTATAAAAGCTACTAAACGTGTACGGCGTATAAAATAGGTGTACAATCTAATTTAACGAAATTCGATACCTTCACTTATCCTAATCACTTTACAGAAGACAGCGGATACGAGAGGGTAAATTCATGAAGATTACTCGTAGAAGAAAAATAAAAGGGTTTTTATGAAAGAACTAGCCTGTTACCCGCGATTCCGTCCGCGTAGAAGTCGTTTATCGCTATCCCGTAGGAACTATTATATTTCCCGGGATAAAAATTATCCTATATCCTTTCCCGTAACACAAACTATCTGTGACCGAATTTCATCTAAATCGGTTAAGCGGTTTTGACGTGATGGAGTAACAAACAAACAAAAAAACCAACAAACAAACAAACTTACAAACTTTCGCATTTATAATATTAGTGGGATGTTAGAGAATGTCTCGCGATAAACGCTTTTATACTTAATAATTTCTATTATAACTTACTATATAGAGCGTATCGTGGTCTTACTTCATCATTTTTGTATTTAAGGAATAGGTTGAGTCTCTAAGCAGAGCAGAGGCATACCATGTCACGTTTCACAATTAGGTAATTACATCAAGAACAATTGAATGTAATTGAAGGCGACACAAGTCGGCTCTGGATTTAATGTCATGCGTCATCGACCCTGCTACAAAGCCGACGGCGGAGCTATGAATGAAAAATGTAGTTTGAAATTTTCAATCAGTGATCTGCTCAGGCGTTTACGGTATTTTCTAAGTACCCCATCAACACAGAGGATATGTGTTTCCAAAACTTTATCGGTAACTTTTAAGACAAAACCTTTTCATTAGTAACGGGCCAAAAGGCTCGAAACCAGTCTACTCGAAGGTACCTAGCTACTGATGCCTAATGAGAAAAGTTGAGTAGTAAGTTGAAACGCGTTTACCTTACCTAGGCAGCGTAGGCTACGCTTAATATCTACATACACGTTTATAAAGTACAATTTCCAACATAAATATTACAAATATTTTTTTTATCTTCATACATACATATACCTACATCATATCAAGCCACATTAATGAGTAGATAATAGGGTATAGTTGGGGTCACCGACAAGGGACCTTGCTTACGACTTACGATAATTTCAAGAGGAGACATATGTATTGACACATCGATAGCAGCTATTTACAAGTTCAACGACTATTACATTTATACGTCTACGCACGGCATAAGTACTTTATTTTTTACTTACTCGAACTATAATAAGGTTTTATGCAAACGAGTTTGTTTACGTGGGGTAAAAACGTAACCGTCAAGTTATTGCTGACATTTTACAAGAAACATTGGAATAACAAAGCCACAGGAGAAAAATCTTAAGAACTCCTTATTACAGCGTTATTTGAATGCGGAATGCGGTTCTCAACCGCGCAATGTTAGATTAATGACATGGGATGGGGGCTTTTGGGAACGCGTAGGTGCAGTCCCCTTCTCTCTCCCCCAACCACCCAGCGTCCCCGGGCACTCCTTCATCACTGAACAGATGCTGGATTTTGTAAACACAAACATAGACCCGCCAAGCAGCGATAATAAAACTTACTCCCTATCAAGCATACATGTAAAGACTTGATGTTTATATTAGGGATGAACCTACTTCAATATTTAATTTGTAAATGCTGTATTGGATTTTAAAATTACTTCGAAAAGTAATGTGAAATTTACAGGTATCGAATGAAACCAACAGTAGTTACTTAGGGCGAGCAAAGAAGGCAACGTAAAGAAAGAGGTGCACAATATGAGCTAGTTAACGTACACCATGACAATGTGTGCATTATTCTATTCTGTAACAGTGTTCAAACTTTAAAACACGGTTTAAAATACATACATACATAAATATATACTCGTACGTCCTCTACTCTTAAGCTTGACGTCAAAATAAAAAGGTACTATCAGCCAAATAAGTTTCAAGTTGACAGACAGACATGTTTATTGATATTGTTATTAAGACATGCAAACGATTATCAACTTTAGTGTGGTAGACCACATATTTGGTTGATGGTACATTGCATTCGTTGTAAGAATTATAATACCGCACACAAAGCCTGACAGTTATTTAATATTTTACAATTTGAGTCGGCGTGCGGAGGATTTGCTTCGGGGACCAGGTTTTTTCCATTTAGTTTCAGCTGAATTTCTTTCTGGGTATATTATTTTATATTAATATTCAACAGTTTGCAGCGATGCTACGTGACCGGGGGAGTATTTACAGTGCTTAGCGGAGCGCGCAGCCTTGGCGGCCGGGCGCAGGCAGCACCCTCGTGTCGGTAGACTGCCACACCGGCATGCATATGGATGATTTGCTTATATTTGCGAGAAAAGGATTATCGGCTTTAGTTTTACTTGGTTTATAAAGATTGTTTTATTAAATTTAGCAAATTACTGGAAAACAGAAATTAAAAGCTTCCTGCCTTTTACATAAATCAGACTCAATTAAATCAAAGTAAGTAGTTTTTTCGACGTTTTTTATAAAAGACCTTTCAATCAAGAGTTTTTTATCTCTTCACTGAACTTAAAAACTCACGATAAAGCAATAATTAAAGTTGTAGCTTTTAGAGATACACACAATTATAGTAGTGAACTTAATATAAACCCAAGAATGATTGGAAGCTCATCCGTGTAACACTGCACGACAATGGCGATGGGTGCTCAGGCCTCGCTCGTTAAATAGCTGAAATAGGTATCTTCCGGGCGCTGCCCGCTAGTCAGATCCCCGCGCGCGCGGTGCTTCTTGTTCGATCATTTGTCAATCTCATATTATTATCCTAGTCTCCCCCTACCCGTTGTTACTTTCTCTTTAGAATAGTTACATTACATATTGCATTAGTTTGTTATAAAATAATCCTTCATTAATTGCAGAAGTCATAATGTTCTATTCGTTGTGATGAATAATGAACGACGTTACAAAAGCAGCAAGTAAATTGAAACCAACGTTTAGATTTAATCAACAGTTTCAGTGAAGTTATCTTTATTTATGCTATTTGTTCAGATTGTGATTGCATAAGCCAAATTCATCTTTATTTATTTGATTTCCGATATGAGCAAAAATTGAAATATTCAATTGTGAGTGCCTTGCGGCGAGGTCCAACACCTCACGGGAATCGGTTTGGATTCGATTCGATCATCAATAATTCGCGGCTCCGCCCGCCACCCTAGCATTACCACCGTTCAACGAATACACGAATCAATAACGTGTGTAAGAATACCGATGTTATTATATTTATTACTAATGCAGCAGCATATTTATAAAATCAACAGCGTGCAAGTTGTTACTTTTAGCCAATGTTATTTTATATTATCTTACTAATTAGTTCGTGACTGTGAAGATTTTGTGGTGCGTGTGTATGGTTCTCTTTCACGCAAAAATGGATGAAGGTATTTGGATTAATTTGGATGAAATTACGTGCTTAAGCAGATTGTAGACGGATCTCGGAATAACACATAGGCCAATATTCTTACGGGACCAGAAATGAAATTGGAAGGCACGGGTGTTTTTCATGCAAAGAAAATTAAAGTCATCGTGCAATTTTTGGGAATTCCCATGGTCAGATAATATAATGATTAATGATTCTCGCGAGCGAAGCCGCGCGGCGCGGGTAAACCTCGTATCATGTAGAGTACACTATTGTCAACCCAATCCATGTTTTATCTAAGTATATAATAGTACTACTGGCATAAACGTTATTATTGTTTAAACGTTTGTTCCAGATGAACACCAAGCAATTTAAAGATAAAATGAGTTTCCCGTCGACTACCCGCGTGACACGACACTGTTAAAGAGTTCATAAAAGGTGTAAAAAAGAGCCCAGAGATATAAACATCACAATAACAAAGAAATTGCGCGTTCATGCAAAAGCTGTCTGTCACACTATATTTAGTTAAGTACTATTATATATTTAGTTTATACACAGCAATATATGTATGTGCTTATTTACTAACTATAGAATAGTATGTAAAACCGAATACCACAACCGCGTATACAAAGTATGTATGTATGTAAACTCTTTATTGTACAAAAGAAAATTAACAAAATACAACTGTCAAACTTTAAGATACTTGTACAAAGGCGGACTTATCCCAAAGTTTATGTGAGATTAGACTTTTTACGAGTAGTATACGTACTTAGCGTAGTGACAGTGACTCAAGAGTGACTGAGTATGAATGAAGCTAGAGGTTCCGAATTAATATTCCAGTAGGGCCACTTCTATGAGCAATACAGTAGGTACTTAAGTCATATAGTTTATCCATACAAGTTTATCCGTGTTTATCCGTGGCCTAGTACGTAGTGCCTATAGTTACAAGCTTAGAGCTAAAAATCATTCAGTATTGAATGAATTAAGACATAAATCGTGTCTAACTTGTACCCCTTAGATGTAGCCTAAAGTCCCTGAAACCATCAACTTGCGCGGTTTCGTTAACATCAGACAGAGGATCGGCAATTTGTAAAATCCGTAGACCATCAAACGGTCCGCTGTAGTTCAGTTTTTCCACGAAATATCTAATAAATAAAACTTTCGTCGAGGGAAAAGCGACACAATTTGATACCTACCTACGCTTTTTAGGGTTCCGTAGTCAAGTAGGAACCCTTATAATTGTAGTAGCCTTTACTGACCCATAACTCCGATCACGAAAATCATGCAGTCGAATTAAAATTCCGGGATTTTAGTAAATACCCTAGGGAATTCCCGACAAAATCATCGTAGTCCTCATTTACAATGTACGAAGCACATCCGTGCTTAAAACGGAATAAAATGTAGTTTGTGATTAGAGAAATCCAGCTATCTACGTATCAAATTTCAGCTAAATCTGTCCGAGCTGTTTGAGCCTGAAAATGTTACAAACGCACACACCGCACACACACACACACAAAACTTTTGCATTTATAATATTATTACGAAGTAGGATTCCTAGTAAAAGCCGTGGTGGCCTAGTAAAAGCCGTGGTGCCTAGTAAAAGCCGTGGTGGCCTAGAAAAGCCGTGGTGGCCTAGTAAAAGCCGTGGTGGCCTAGTAAAAGCCGTGGTGGCCTAGTAAAAGCCGTGGTGGCCTAGTAAAAGCCGTGGTGGCCTAGTGGTTTGACCTATCGCCTCTCAAACAGAGGGTCGTGGGTTCAAACCCCGGCTCGCACCTCTGAGTTTTTCGAAATTCATGTGCGGAATTCCATTTGAAATTTACCACGAGCTTTGCGGTGAAGGAAAACATCGTGAGGAAACCTGCACAAACCTGCGAAGCAATTCAATAGTGCGTGTGAAGTTCCCAATCCGCACTGGGCCCGCGTGGGAACTATGGCCCAAGCCCTCTTGTTCTGAGAGGAGGCCTGTGCCCAGCAGTGGACGTATATAGGCTGGGATGATGAGGATTCCCAAGAAACTATTGACCTGAACTAGATATTATTGAAACGTTATATATTATAATATTGCACATTGCACACCATTCGAATTCATATTTCGGCTATATATATATACATTTATACACAATATAGATACGCGTCAAAATGATGGAAGACCATGTTTAAGTGATCGATTGGTTCGTAATATAACAATTTAAGAAAATACTGGTTCTGAAAACGTCTTGTTTCTCTTTTTAAAAAAATATGGTTAGACTTCTAGATATGAATATCAGTGATATCTTCATAATATGTAGTCACTAGCTTTTGTCCGCGACTTCGTCCGCGTGGAATAGTAACTTTGGAAAGTATTTAATTTATTTAGGGTACCTATTCTGCCAATAATAGCACATAGAAACTTCTACGGTTTACTGAAAATAACCTATTTTAATACATTGCTTTATATCTAAACTATTTTTTTTGTTCTTCCATTCTTTGGTAAAACGTAAGTATTCTACCCTGCCAACACAAAATGACTAATTCTTCATAGTGAGCTCTTGACATCTTACGTCCTTTATTGTAAGTTAGGAGGGTAGGATTATAATTAAGACGGCATTCTTACTAAGCATTGCTACACATATTTCCGATAAATATACTTATAGTAAATTTGTTTGGAATTCCTTACGAACTTTCATCCCCATATTTTCAAGTAGGTATGAAAAATTTCGAAATTTGAAAAGAGCCGGAACGAATGTTTTTTAGGGTTCCGTACCTCAAAGGGAAAAAAATGGAACTCTTATAGGATGACTTTGCTGTCCGTCCGTCCGTCTGTCTGTCAAGACCCTTTATCCCGTAAACGTGCGGAGTATTTATCGAGTTGAAATTAAAACCCTAAACTCAAAAAAAGTTATAGGGTACTTCCGGCTGTCCTAGAAACTTAAATAAAGGAAGCTCTTATAGCAAATTTTATTCCCTTTATAGCAAAATAAGTAAGAAAAATCTGAAAATCATAATTTTTCATGTCTGTCTGTCTGTCTATGTTAATAAGCCATGTAAAATGACCCCACATTGCGTACATTTTGCTTATGAGCTTGGCTCTGCTAACACTTGATATTCATAAATACCTATGCACGGAACCCTTGATGCGCGAGTTCGAGTCGATTTTAACCAGTTTTTTTTTTGTTCTTATCGAATACCTAAACACAAAGATTAATCGATTTATCTGTGATAATGACGACGTTCCATATAATTTTTCATCCTATTTCATCCCCTCGCAGGTAAAATTTTCAAAAACCCTTGAACAAATATCTATTTATTTTTCAAAGTGCCCAAATGCCAAGTTTCATAAAGAACCATCGATTTATCTTCTACAATGTCGACCTTCATATAAACTTTCACCCCCACACAGGAAGAATTTAAAAAAATGCGCGAAAATATATCTATTTATCTCTTATCATGTGCCCAAATGCCAAGTTTCATAAAGAACCATCGATTTATCTTCGACAATGACGATCTTACATATATAAACTTTCACCCCCTATTCCACCCCCAAACAGGAAGAATTTTAAAAAACGCTCGAACAATTATTTATCTCTTATCACGTGCCCAAATACCAAGTTTCATAAAGAACCATCGATTTATCTTCGATAATGACGACCTTCCATATGAGCTTTCATCCCCTATTTCATCCCCACACAGGTCGAATTTTCAAAAAAGCTAAATCACATACCGACTTATTGCCAAGCCAAGTTTCATGGTTTTATTTCCGACAGCGACGAACTTCCACCATATAAACTTTCACCCCCTATTTCAACCCCTTAAAGCCTTTTTTTCGCGATAAAAGATAGCCTATGTTCTTTCCCATGGTCTATTCTATCTCTGTACCAAATTTCATCCAAATCGGTTCAGCGGTTTTTGCGTGAAAGCGTAACAGACAGACAGACAGACAGACAGAGTTACTTTCGCATTTATAATATTATATAGTATAGTATGGATTAATTCTACTAATATTACAAATGCCTAGGTTTGTGCATACGTGATAGCCGGATTTATGGAATAACACATAATGCTACTTTTTTATACCGATATTCTAAGTCTAAGACATGAAGTTTTGCGTCAGTAAATGAAGATCACGATGTAAGTTTCGGGAACCCCATGGGGATTAATTAAAATACCGGAATTTCACATTGACTGCCAGATCTAATGGTTTACTTAAGCGAAGCCAGCATTATTATTGTTATTATTATAAGCAAAGCCATAGAAAAAAAAGGGTAAAGGTATAGAAAAACCCCACGATTATATAAGGACTAAAAAAAACCGTAAGCCCGCATCACGAGCGCACATGCACTCGAGACTCGACTCACGGAAGCAATCTCATTGAAACTGCACCCTGCAGCCCATTTTATGGGTCGCTGGTGCCGTTAATTAACACAATTTCTTTTCTAGTGTTAGTTATTCCTTTACATAGGTAAAACTAGGCACTAAAGAATTATAAGCAAGTTTTGTAATAAACTAAAAAAAAACGGCGTTTTACTTTTCACAACGTGATAAAATCCGTCTTCTTGAGACAATGTTCGAAATAATTTCTGTTTACCGTCATCAAACGCGCCAATTTAGAGGAAAATGTCAATTACTTACTACCATGATGGTGGAAAATGCTGCATGATTTTTATAGTTTCACGAAATTAACTAACTTGACTTTAAGCTAGCATATAATAAAAGAAGCCTTTCCTGAAATACATTTAAAGGCTCATGAATACGGCTTAAAGTCTATTTTTACCAGCTCTCGTTTTCCGGCAGTGAATCTCTTAAAATGTTGATAAACTCAGGTTTTTTTACCGAAGGTAAATAGTTAAAGTTAAATATGTAGGTATCTATACAGCCGACTTTATCCCACTAATAAAATAAATGCGAAAGTTTGTAAGTCTGTATGTTTGTTTGTTTGTTTGTTACTTTATCACGTCTGATCCGCTGATCTCATGTATATGATCTCATCTATATCGGATAGATGAAATTCGGTATACAGATATGTAGTTTGAGTCCCGGGGAAGGACATAGGATAGTTTTTATCCCGGAAAATTTCATAATTCCAGCGGGATAGTGAAATCAGAATTCTACGCGGACGGAGTCGCGGGTAACAGGCTAGTCTAAACATAAAAATTAACCAAGATAGGTGTCTACCTAAGATCTATCCAAACACGACGGCATATCACTATCTGAACTGAAACTGAATACATATACATAATAATTTTCCTTAGACCCGGTCCAGACGGAGTGTTTTGCGCCCGAGGGTACTCGCGCGTTCCCGAGGTACTAGAGCTACATACATCCCGTCCATTATATACTGTGGTCCAGCTCTCTCGCGCGCTTCCATAGCGAGAGCATCTGGACGGGGTGTATGTATGTAGGTTTGGACTGTGGTTTGGATAGGTATTTTCATCACACTTGCTCGTAAACAGTGTCAAAACATGAAGGCTACCTTGATTGCAACCCCCTAAATAAAACCCTCGACCTTAATGTGCTTGTCATGAAACCCGTGGTCGGTAAATGAGTCATTGCGCGTACACATTTTCTTGTAATGAAGCCCAAGGTCGATAAATGAGTCCGTGCCCGTACTGATGGCGCTGCGCATGGTGCAGCAGCAGGACCACATGCACACGCGGCTCAGGCACATGCTGAGGGAGGGGTAGGGCATGCAGCGCTGCCAACAGCGCAGCCTAAGGTATCGCCAATATTTGGAACAATTATATTTTTGCTTTTAGAAATATTAAATTTTACTCGCAAATGTGTCTAATAGACTCTCGTTCGTAATTCCTTATTTACCGCCCTTAAGACACAATGTACTATTAACTAAATGTAAACAAAACAACGTCAATTGGTGTCATTGAAATTGCCATTAAACTATCTAAACATTTTCATTTCTGCATTGAAATACACTAGTCTAGTTTGTATTACAATGATAAATAAGTAAAATGTTTTAAATCCTTGAATGTACCAAATTTGGCAACTGAAGTTTGTTTACATTTAGTTAAATAGGTACCTATCCAAACCAAGTAGGTATACCGTACCTATGTAGCTCTAGTACCTCAGGAACGCGCGAGTGTCTACGCGCGAGTGCCCTCGCGCGCAAAACGCTCCGTCTGGGCAAGGTCTTATTTAAGTAGTTAGTATGTAAATCCTTCATTATAAAAAATAAAAAACAAATGTAAGTGACAAACGTTGAAATATATGAACAAAGGCGAACTTATCCCTTTATTAAGTGTTCTCGGCTGGTTAACCTATGAGCGAATAAAAAAAGAGGAGCAAGGCGCCACGAGCGTTTTAAAACATGTTATGCAACGTTGTTGTTGATTTTTAGGGTTCCGGAGCCAAAATGGCAAAAACGGAACCCTTATAGTTTCGCCATGTCTGTCTGTGTGTCCGTCCGTCCGCGGATTTGCTCTGGGACTATCAATGCTAGAAAGCTGTAATTTTGCATGGATATTATGTAGACTATGCCGACAAAATGGTACAATAAAAAATTCAAAAAAAACTTTTTTTAGACTCCAATAGACGTAAAGTGGGGGTGATTTTTTTTCTCATCCACCCCTATAGTGTGGGGTATCGTTGGATAGGTCTTTTAAAACCATTAGGGGTTTGCTAAGAATTTCGCAAACAGATCACTGAATCGAAAAGTCGTCTTGGCCACCCCCCAATGGTTTTAAAAGGCCTATTCAACGATACCCCCCACTATAGGGTTAGTCGAGGAAAAAAAATCACCATCACGTCACCTTTACGTCTATGCGAGTTACCCTAAAAAAATGTTTTTCTTTCTATTTGTCGGCGTGACTGATATGTATATTCATGCCAAATTACAGCTTTCTAGTATTAACGGTCGCCGAGCTTAGCCGCGGACGGACAGACAGACATGGCGAAACTATAAGGGTTCCTCCTAGTTGACTACAGAACCCTAAAAAGTTAACTGTCAAAGGGAGGTCATTCAATTTAAAAGCATCCATAAGTGTGCTTTTATGAGCCAGAGTTCTAGACTATTTCCCGGACTTATTATGTATATCATTGTATTCGTGTTCGTGTTCGTGGGCCTTTAATTGACATTAATTGACAAATAAAACTACAGGAGTAGAAAAAAGATGTTAAAAGTTTTTAACAAAAATAACAGTTATTCATATAACTGATATATAACTTCATTATAAAATGCCGTTTAATGTTATTGCCACGGCCACAACAGACATTAACTGTGGTTAGCCGTTACTGTTGTGCTGTGTGCACCACTGCCGGCGATACTGTGCTGTGGTCACCGGTAATTACACAAATAATGTACCAAGTCTATGATACACAAACAGGATTACTGTAAATTTTACAACGCCCGCCTGTGTTATTTAGTTGGTAATCTGATAAAATTGAATCATTATTCTTCAACACTTTACAAATACGTAAGACGATGCAAGATGCAGTCAGTATAAAGAATAAAGATGACGATTATTTACAATCACGCACTTCTAGGGTATGTTTGTACCTAGTTAATGTGTAGTTGTTATGTTAATAATAATGAAAACTCTCTCTCAAGGCCACTCTTGTTAGTAATACTTAACTTGAAATGTGAAGCATTTAAACTTAATAACTGCTGGAACCAAAGTCAGAGTACATTACATAGGTACGATACGAACGTAGGTAATGCAATTAATAAAACTTAACTATGTACATAGCTGAGAGTTTCCCTAGTTGGAACGCAGAAATTTCTCATGCGAATGGTCACGCTAAGCAGTGTAAGAAAAGCAAGTCAAGATATTACCTATGATGATGTGCATAGATTTGAAAACTGTTTATTTCATTATTACCTAAGAGTTTGTTTTTCTAAAATTTATGCAATATCCCTCATATTAATGTTGCAATTTACAAATATTAACATCTACCGAATATTTATTAAATAACAGCATAATTCATAAATAATATGGTATAAGCAGGATAATATAGATAATATTCAACATAATAATAATGATAGTTACATGTTACTTAGTTCCTTAGTTTAATTACTTAGGTAACGTTGTTGTGTATAAATAAATAATTAAAAATATAATAATTAACTGTTGATCACTTTTTGTTCCACGAAACATTTTATAACGACTGATGTATGTTGGTATTACGATCTAAAATTGATGTTAACGCCATGCGGAATTTTTAGTACATAAAGAACAAAATCATATTGTGTCAAATTGGATAATTTTACAGAGACGAAGCATAGTCAATGTTATTTAATGTTCTCATGCTAAAACTAAATTTAATTAAACGCTGGTATAAACAAGAAATCAATGAAGCATAAATCCAATATGTTATGTACTCTTAACTAAGCCCTCAGGATCGCAGATTAATTTGTTTACGTTTTAGTGGTTGACATAATTAGGTTAAGATACAAATTTAAGTTTGGAGCAACACGTCGTTCGTCGTTGTCCGTTCTGGTCCGTAATCCTGGCTGACAGGCAGGCAGTCGGGTGCCGGCCCTGAGACCATCACCTACGGGAAATATTGATCTTATTTGAGCTTGATTAACTCAGACGTTGTCGACGGGCTAATAATACCCCAACTCTGGCACTGGTCCAGGCGAGGCCTTAATGGTACTTCGATCCGCGACAACTCTCAAAGGTGACGCGCTATAATGTTGATTTGTTTGATCTAGCATTGATAAGTTATTCAGCGGCGGATGAATTCCCAAACTCCCTTAATAAAGCTCGGACCAAACATCCTCGGGTATGCTCTGCGTGCTAACCCGCCCTGCGATTATGGGTCCAGTTTAGCCAAAGTTTGTCCCAAAGGGTTTATGCAATATTGAACTAACACTAATTATAAAAACTTCGTCTTAACTTCTAAGAAACCGAATACTTAAAAACTACCTAATTTATTTAATAAACGAGCTTGATCAAGCCTTAACATTAAAATCTCATTTTTAGGGTTCGGTAGCCAAAATGGCAAACTATGCCGACAAAATGTACAAGAAAAAATTAAAAAAAAAATTTTTAGAGTACCTCCCATAGACGTAAAGTGGGGGTGATATTTTTTTTTTCATGCAATCTTGTAGTGTGGGGTCTGGATAGGTATTTTAAAACCATTAGGGGGTTGCTAAAACGATTTTTCGATTCAGTGCAAAATATCAGATTTTTGATTTGTTTGCAAAATATTCAACTTTAAAGTGCAAATTTTCATTAAAATCGAAAATCTTTAAAATCTAAACTGGTGGGTGGAAAAATTTGAAAAAAATCAGAATGGTAGTAAGTATACTTATCAAACTTAAAAGGAAAACTATAACGGTTAAATTTTCTTGAGAATTATTAGTAGTTTAAGAGTAAATAGCAGCCTGAGGTATAAAATATATCCTAAACTTGGAATATTCCAAATCTTGGAAAATACGAAATCCTTATAAAAATATTACTTATTTTTTTCGTAATGGCTCCGGAACCCTATTTCGGGCGTGTCCGACACGCTCTTGGCCGGTTTTTTATTGTTAAAAAAAACTTAATTAGAAATATCCATAAATTACAGTAATTTTCTTAGATAGTTAACTATTTTGTCACTAAACGCTCACAACTTTTCTATGCAATGGCGATGGCGTTATAAGTATCAATCACATAAACTACGTCTGCGAAAAATTAGTTTATCGCTATCCCGTGGAAACTACTTATGCAGTATTCTGGGATAAAAATTGCCGTTGTCCTTTTAAGGATCTTCAGCTATCTCCATACCAAACATCATATAAATCGGTTGGTGTTTTAAGCGTGAGCTAACGCTTTACCACGCTGGTTTTCAACCTGCACCTCTGCCTCTACCTCTGTTTTTAATTTTATCAAGTTATGGGTCAGTAATAATGAGAACACGCTGCAAAAAAAACATTTTGTTGCATCTTGGTTTTATTGAAAAATGCGACAGTTATTACAAAGTTGTTACCATTAAAAACATCAGAGTAAAACTCCAAAGAAATAAGTACATTAATAAAACCAAGATGAGACGAAATTGTGATTTTTAACGGACTTTGAGCTGTGATTCATCATTTTCCGAGTTTTATATATTTAGTTCTAAATAAATAATAATATAAATAGAACAATTCTTCTCTGCCCACATCTAGCCGTTCAGCAGCTTTAGTTTACGACATGCAAGATTGTTTCATACATGTTAGTTTCAGCCAGTTACTACCCATAACATAATAATGGGTTAATGAGAAGTTTATTTATTTATTTTACCACAGGCCTTATGATTGATAAACTCTTTCTGCTTAGTTTGCTGCGGATTTTAAAACTGAAATAATTTATTATGTTTTCGGGATTTTCATTCAAGAAAATAATAATAATATAATTAGATTTTCATTTTTTGCTATAATATTGTAGCTCTTAGAGATCGTTCAGAAACAGCCTAAAGAATTGTCACGTAATCAATAGCCAAGTTTATACAATATTATATATTAGCCTACGCCCGTAATACTTTCTTTCATACATGTCCTATCCTATATCGAAAATACAAACTGAAATATAGATGCATAGAAAAACCAGAAAAATAAGATCAGCGCTGGGAATCGAACCCAGGTCCTCGGCATTCCGTGCCACGTGCTATACCACTACACCATCACTGGACAGTGATACAGACACGAATTTCTCCTATGCACCACATGTCTCAACTTGTTTGTTTTCTTAATTAGTCACTTAGGCAGCGACACTAGCGACATCTATGCTGTAGCCCTCATCGAGAAAATTTCCGCACCCCATTGGAACTAACCGCTCACCAAAAAAAAAATAGAATAAATATTTGGAATTGAAATAACGAATAAAAAAAATCCAAAAACCAATCGTAATGTCCTGTCCTGACAATTACGAATAGGTACAACAAAAAAATCAGCTAAAGCAGCCAAGCCGTTTTAAAGTGAAGATTAGTCTCCGAGATGATTTATATCATAGAATATAATTAATTATATAAATATATATATTAGCATACCACATTATATAACATTACTGACGATATATTAAATATCATAAACTGCGGTTTATCAGTGGCGACGCATCAAAACACTTAAAATATGTTATATAGATCCGATTGTGAGTTCATAGCCATTTACCATAACATAACAATCACTACGCATAATAAACACTACTTTGAAACAAAAATGAAAAACTGGAAAGACTACAGCTCAAGAAAATTATAGTACTTATTAAAATCTTAGACTCGTCACGTGCGAACAGTAGGTATCCGCCTCATTCACACGGAGATCATGCTGATGACATTAAATTAAGTAATTGCCGTCAAGGTTTTGTTAATGAACATAAGAATTTTTACAGACATGCTTTAATTAAAACATAAAATTACAAGATGATACAAGTGTGAATTTGTAGTGTTTAAACGTGCTAAACGATTTAACATTCATAGTTAAATTGCATATGCAGGAGCGCACATGGTACTCAAACTTCTGTCGCGCATAGATGTCGGATTTCATGATTAAATCTGTTCCTTAACGATCATACAATGCATTCACATGCTAAGTGCCGTAAATAACAAATGGTAAATACCAGTAGGGTTGTTGTTCCCGTATCGATGACATTGCCGTTACTCACCTGAAAGCAACAATAGGTAACAAATAAACTCGGCCGTCGGTGGATAATGGTCGGCTACATCTCATAACTTAACAAAGCTAACACCTAGGTACTTAAGGAAAGTGCTAAGTTGTAAAAGTTGTCTCGAGTTGAAATAATATGCAATACCTAAGTACATAAGTATATAAAAGTAAACATTACCTACTGAGACATTATTTAAACCACTTATAAAATCTGGTAATCACTAAATAATGTTTGTCCCAGCATTAAGTGTAAAATAGTATATATTTAGTTGGTTGTGAAATTGTCCATACTCGTAGTGGCTGCTACATTGACACAACATATCACATACGTATTACACGCATTTGAGACAAATGATGCACTTCAGAGTCGGCTTGCATTACGTGGCTACTTGTTATCGAGTCGGATGGGCGAAGCGTCGCGATGGCCGCAAACTGAGCGAGCAATGTTGGCACGCGCCCAAATAATTTTCATACTCTCTCGGGACCGGATAAGTTGCCCTATTCACCTGAATCGAAATACATTTACATTCGACTGCGGTCGTAATTTGCACGAGTACGTAGTCTACCCCCCCACTGGCAAGAACCACCTTGCGTCTAAAATGATAAGTTTTATGTTTACCTCTCTCCTAGTTTACATTAACGTCACGAGTGTAGCATATCTTTTCCATACGTTTGCTCGAAAAATTCACTTTCAATGGATGTATAGGTAAATGGCTCGTAAGTTAATTTTACCACCGCACTAATGCGATTTTTTACAGTATTTTTAATTCTCCATTTTAAAAGTATACAAGCAGAGTTTTAAATGCCAAAAATATAAAATATCGACTTACACGTAGAAAAATTTATAAATTTACAAAACTAAGGGGCTGTTTCACCATCCATTGAAGTTTATTCGAACAAAACAAATAGAGACGGCATCACACCTAACCGCCAGTTAACACTAATCAATGGATGGTGAAACAGCCCCTTAGTAATGAATTTGCAAAATTTATTGTAATTATTATAAACTGTAATTTAATTACCACAGATTTTAATGCTTTCCACCTTTTATTTATTCGAAAAAATCGCAGTGGCTGAACCCGTCGAACCTTTGCCTGATAATTTTAGTTAACCTAATTAAAAACAGAACTTACGCATGCGCATTACGGAGTGTTACGGACGCGCCATTTTTGTAAAGCTTTGCGTATTTTATGTTTGTTTTTTCAATTTTGTGTTATTAATTGCCTATTTTCTCACAAATGTATTGAAAAATGAAAACTTATAACTTGGTAGAATCCTATTTACAACAAATCAATTTGTCAGTGCGATTGTTACTCGCATTTGATCGTTTCGTATTTATTACTTAAGTGCGAAACTAAATATTAGTATCGTCATTAATTCTGAATGATGAACACTTAGTAGTCTTTTACTTCGAAAATACAAACTGAAACATAGATGCACAGAAAAACAAAAAAAAAGACTAACGATGGGAATCGAACCCAGGTCCTCAGCATTCCGTGCTGCGTGACATACCCCTACACCACCACTGGACAGGAGCACAGACACAAATTTCTCCTATGGACCACATTTGTTTGTTTCTTATTTAGTCGCATAGTCGCTTAAGCAGCGACACTAGCGACATCTATGTTTTAGCCCTTATCGCGAAACTTCAACACTCCATCGGAACTAACCGCTGACCCAGACAAGAGATGTCGCTATTAAGCAATCAAATTAAGATTGGTTTTTGGGAGTCTTTTTTTTGTATTTTTTATTTCAACTCCAAATGTTGGTACTTTTTCGGTCATCTCGTAAAATCCATATCGAAAATACAAACTGAAACATAGAAACAACTACAACAAAAACAAAACACCAACAGTAACAAAATTAGGAGTTGAAATAAAAAATACAAAAAAAAGACTCCAAAAACCAATCTTAGTCTTTTACTTCCGCGAATAAACTTATTGACTTTGTGCAGAGTATAAGCTGATTAACAAATTCATGAGAGGTACGTAGTTTTCACGGTACTAAGTACGTAATTGTTTTTCGACTATGAAACTTGGCTGCTACCACGTAGGGTAGTTAATTTGATTAACCTGCCAGAGCCGTAACATAAATTAGTAAATAAGTATTTATTTTAACAATGTTGAGTGCCAGTTTCATTATTATTAACCAAATCAGCTTTTGGGTACTTTGCACGTATTTGCTCGCCGCTTCGTAAACAAAAGATTACCTACTACTTACTTTAAAATAAAATCTCAGATCAGCTTTGTACTCAAACATTATGCTGCTAATCCACATTGTAAATTTGTAGGCCATTTTAGTTTACAGCAGCGGTATATTTTTAAAACTGAATGATTCAGTCAACCCGAGAACAGTCTGAAATAACTGGTATCTTCAGTAAATACAGTTGAAAATCATTAATAAAAAATCATAGTGCGTCAGGCGCGCGCGTAATGAGTTATCACATCACAAGTCGCTCCAATTACACGGGCATCGGCTCGCGGATTGAATGGAGTGAAACAATAATTATAGTAAACAGCGGCGCTTGTAGCTGGCTGCGCTGGCACGGCATACGATCGAACAGGTATTTATTTACCACCAACTCAACTGGTTCGCCTTCAAATGCCAGATGCAACATAGGTTTAGGAAATTTATTTGGCAGTATGTTGGGTGCATGTTTATAATTTCGTTAAACTCTCTATTATTATCTCGTCTATGACAGCGTCTGACAGATAAAGCCACCTAACGAAACGTTATAGAAATTCTGTTCTTGCAGTCTTAACGTGTTAATTCACCCTGCTTTATTACAATAATGTCTTGATAATGTAAAACGAACAACATTAACAAAGTAAACATCGTTAAGTAAGTACCTAATTAATTCGCAGATATTAATGTTTATCTCGATGCAAGCAAACGACCGTTTAAAGTATTTAGGTATATCACATACGATACGGGAATTCATTATACAATTATTTATAAACGATAAAGCCTACTAAACCTACTCTACAGGCAGGATAATACCACGCGGATCATCAAGGTCCATAAGCGTGGAAGCATTCGAAACGCTTCCTTTCACCATTTTGCTTTGAAGCGGCTATGTGGGTGCAATCAACGTTTGCAAGCAGCTAGCTCGGTGCAGTGGGCACGCATGGAGCCGCCACGGGCGCCGCAGCAGCCGCGAACTCGGTGAGCCGCGCTTGATTAATCGCTGCAAACACGCCTATCAGTACTACCCGCATCCGCATACATCAATTAGTTTTAGACAACTACATAAGTTCTGCAAATCAAAGAGAAACAATATCAAAAGACAATACCTAAACTAAAACGTGTTTTTCAGTTGTACCTAATCGAGACGCCACTACATTAATGCCTAAGTCGACCTTCACATCCAGGTGCCATGGATAACACGCGATGCATGAAAGGTAAACAATAGAGCAACCGGAAGGCCCTTAATTCTGATATCTATAACGGCGTATAATCCATTTGAATGACAACACAATCAGATAAATACTCTACTGCCAAGCAGGATTATCGAGAGATTGAAACCGCAACTACGCAAAATAAAGGTTACTCGTTAAATGGGTAGTTAATTATGAAAAGAACAGATAAACTACCCTAACTAACTACACGTTATCGTACATCTCAGTAGTAAGTGTGCCTCTTGTGACTGTGTTAAGCGGTATGGCAGGTGAATCGAGTATCTTAGTTATCACATACATCTTTTTGTGAACGATCTAAGTTGAGAGAACAGATAAAACTGGTGCCAACTTTAGCCCATAGAAGGTGAACTATTCAATCGGAGATTCACTTTAAAAATATAATGGCGGAAAGAAAAACCTAAAAATGCACAGTAACAACAAGCCATTTGGCGGCCAAAATTTGCATCTTGAAATAAACAATAATAATAATAATAATAATATAATAATATCATGGGACACTTCACACCAATTGACCTAGTCCCAAACTAAGCAAAGCTTGTACTATGGATACTAGGCAACGGATAAACATACTTATATAGATAAATACATACTTAAATACATATTAAACATCCAAGACCCGAGAACAAACATTCATGTTATTCACACAAATATCTGCCCCGGCCGGGATTCGAACCCAGGACCTCAAGCTTCGTAGTCAGGTTCTCTAACCACTTAGCCATCTGGTCGTCTAAACGAGAACGACTATTATTGTATAGTGAGGGGAATATTGTAGAGATCAGTAACAAAACCACAATTCGGAGATTGGAAGCAAGTGCAACCAAAAACTGATTTAAAACATTATTCATTACTTTACCAGAAATAAATGTGTCCGATAGATTAAATCTTTGCAACTTCTCATAAGTGACTGCAAATAATATATGTACTTCATACAAAAAAGAAAAAAAAATTGGCTAGATGCACCGGCGAAACTGTCGAAATTCCAAATAGGTACACCAAAGACGCAGATTGAGCGTGTTAGACATTGTCCGCGCCAACAAAAAGAAAGGCAGACTCTGTTTACGAAGAATTAAATAAATATGCATTGTCGGTTAAAATTATCGCAATGGTTTTCCGCCGCACGTGTATGTGAAACACAAACCAGCGGATATTGATACCTTCTATTTGAAAAAGGTTCACTATGATAAGTTTCAGTTCTTATATGAAAGATAAAGCTTCAGGACAAGATGACAGAGATAATAAATCTTTCATTTAACTCAAATTGCCATTGGGTAACGTCATGTAAAAGCAGTCGGGTCGCCGACGATCCTAGCATTTAACCCGATATCTGCGACTACAGCTGGACTGCAGCCAATTTGTACCGAAAACAGAGTTTCGGTAAAGATTATCTAAAATGTTTTATTTATCTCATTTATAATTTATAACCATAAATTAATCGCTGCAAGCATTGACCTCATAATGAAAATATACACATCAAAGCATCTAAACAACAATCACGTTTGAATTGTCTGCCATACGTAGGCTCCTTTCCTTTCCCTATATTTTTTGCCAGTATAACATATATACTGTATACACAGAGAAGAACCGTTGCTACTTATCACACCTCGAAGGTTTAGTAATATTTAATATCAATAAAATGAACTTACTTTTCGAAATAATACTCGCAGTTCAAGTTACGACTGCGGCTGTAAACGAGCCGAGCAGTTAGTGGTTAGCAAGACAAATTGAGTTTAAAAGCTGCTAACAATAATTTGAACTTAACATTCATAGGCTAACCTTTATGCTGAGCGAGTACACCGCAATCTAAACATTTCCCTATCCATTCATTGGATTTGAATGTAAACTAAACGTAAACAATGCAAAAATGGGTCCTCATGCATCAGGACAGCGGAAAAATAACATAGAAGAGTATACCTACGTTTAAATATGTAAAATAAACACAAAAAATGTATCTGTCAAAAATTCAACTTTAAAATTAAAGTGAACTGAGAACTATCTAAAGACGTAACATGTTTGATCACCTTTCTTCTCCTATTGTTGATAAGTGTCCGTCAACGAAAGCGAAAGAGACATTTGCAAGACAAATGAATGCCGGGCGGTGAAATGCTGCTAGTAGTCAAACAACACAAAGAAAGTGGGTGGTCACGTGTTGGTTTCGACGACAACGCTTTAAATAAATATCGAAATAAAATATAGCTTATTACAGCACCGGAATACTCAATGTTTATTTCATAACATTTGCATTCAGCTAGATTAAAACTCCCAAACTGTCTCGTTAGCAAACGTCGAATAGTTTAATAGGTAGCATTTCAATTCCAGAGGAAAGCGCTTAGTTAACTAAAAGTGTAATTTACTGTATTCAAGCGATGAAACCTTGCCATTCTAGAATGAATAATTACGCTTGCAGCTGGTAGCACAAGGACCGGGTACGCGACGGGAATAATAGATAAATCTGGGGTGCACAACTGCACATCCCTAACACAATACAAAGAGGTATTTAAAATCGGAACTGTAATTATTCAGCGGCATGTCGCAGATCTTTGCAAATCTGCTGACACGCTGGCAACCATAAACTGGCTGGTAAAATGAATTTTGTGGGACCACCGCACAGAAAATTATAATTTCGATCTGAGTGACACCTACGCTGAAATCTTAAAATAAAACAAATCTTCGTATTTGAAGTAATGGACTTAATGTAAGTATGAGAAATCTTAATGAAATTTTGATGTTGCACTCGTCTAACTTATGAGATCATCATGTTACAGAAGTAATCCGTTTATGTATAATGCGCAAACAGCTAGATTTATTTATATGATGGTCGAAATTTGCGAAGACCGTATCCGCAGCCGCACTACTTAAGTGGTGTTATTATGAGTACCTACTTGCCAAAAATCTCTCAAAATATCAGTTAAAATAGGGAGGGAACTCGTTCTTTCATTTCACCAAAACGTTTAGTGATTTGATTAAAATCCCTAAACACTTGAAATCGGTTACAATAAATTGAATATAATGAAATAATTCAGGAATCTGTTTTATATATCACCTATGCTTCATTTTTTTTAGCACTAGAAAGAAGTTAAGCGATCTTGACGTGTCTTTTTATTTTAAACACTTTTGAAAAATAAGTCGCAGCAAAATAGTAACAATTAGCAAGGACATATGATGATTTACATGCTTGTGGTATCAACTGTTCTTTTTAAACGTTTTTCAATAAAAAGACTCGTCAAGATTGTTTACCCTTTTTCTAATGCTAAAAAAACGAAGTATAACTATCGAGCAATGAAAAATAAATATATGGTACTGATAATAGACCGCAAGCCGAGTTGAGGGTTCATCGACTACCTAAAACATAATGAAAACATAAGAGTTCCATTCCATTGTATGTCAAAAATGAATATATTTCAAGACAATTGGGAACACATCATTCACCGCATTATGTTGAAATGCAAATGGAAAACGCTAACTTTACTAGGCAACACCAACACAAAGTTTCGGTTCAGATAAACATAGACAGGTATCTGTCTAGGGAAAAAAATATACCGCGAAAACACACACACACACAGCAATTCCAGTAAATTTGTTAACCTGTCTAATAAAATAATCATTCCTACATACTTTATTCATCATTCATTTCGGGTTGTACACAAGTTATGAGGTCTTATACGAGCCTACATTTTACCAGCGACATCTTCCCGTCATTTGGACGTCATATTATAATTTTACCAGATGCTAACCGAGTGTATAACACATATGGTGGATGTTTAATTTTGTATTACGAGTGCGGAAATGATGCTTCTCTAAATAATAAAATAATTCGTAATATTGTAAGAGTTTTAAGAACTCATGATCTCGCACATTTCCATTCAGTTAAATCAAAATATTAAATCGGTACCAACAAACGGAACTACTTAAAATTACAACAAAACAGAAAGGGTTCGCAGATAAGTAAATTTTCAGCTTTCTGCGCAAAGTTCATAATAAGCGAAATAAGTAAGTCATTAACAGCTTCCACAGGGATGGTTGTATTACTTAAGACATTTAAATTAATTTGTAACTTTCACGAAGCGCGTACAACAAAGGAGGCAGCAATTTCAAGAGTATGGCTAGAAACTTACGAAGTTGACTTTACAGTGCCAAAATAATAACAAACTTTCTGAAGTCTCCAAAAAGACACGGTTTCGGATTGACAAACATTAACGATGTAACGGAACAAAGTAGTGTTATTAATTGCCCTTTAGACGATCCTAAGCAGAGTGCTGATGCTGAACATATTGTAATTGCGTAATGAAATGAATATTGTACATTAAGCACATTGACTACATTGGTACTTTACCTAAATGAGCAAAGAATTATGTATCCAAAAAAGACCCAACTCTCCCATGATAGTATACAGTAGAAATGACAAAAATCCTGTTTTTGTTACTAAATAAATAAAAATTATGGGACAATTGCATCATTGACTATCGATTTTTTTATTCTCATTAAATATTCCCAAAAATCTGTTATAATACGTATGTAGATATTAGGTTTGTAAGTTGTACTGTGCCAAGCTGAATTTTAAAAAAAAAGTCGCAATTCTGTCAACGAAACTACGGGCGAACGGTCTGGTTATAAAACACTTTTATGAAAGTTTTACAATGTTCGCAATATTCTTCATATAAAGAACTATACGTCATGGAAAAATGATCTAGTATATATAACGACTAGGTATTGACTGAGTGTTTGTTTAGTCACAATATAAGAACACTTTGGTTTAGTGTAGTGTAGAGACTAGAGTAAGCACGAATTATTGCTTTTTACGTCAGATTGGTGACAGTGAGAAGAGCAACTGCGCCGACGAGCCGTCAAAAGAAATGTGGAAAGAAAACCTATAAAACAAAACCAGTGTTTACTGTGACTAAAGCTATCGTATCTATAGTTCATAGACAGTGAGCATTAATTCAGCTTCCAAAAATAGTAACGCACAAAGAACACGTAAATATGCATTGCCTACCTATGTCTGAATAAATATCTATTCAATACTAATTATAGGTACAGTACCTAATTCAACATTGTTAGGAAACTCCAAAAGCAATGTTACAGATATAAAGCCTAGTTATACAGGTTTGTTGAACAGTAGTAATTGAATATCGGCTGACTCCATTCGCAATCACAATGGGTCACGAGGACACGATAATTGCCCGATTTGACATCAGTCTACTAAGCGATCAGGTAAGGAAATAACTGTACCGAGAATGTTATCCAAGAAAGTCCTTTAGGATATTGTATGATTTTACTTAGAAAAGTATTATTGAGATTTATTAAAAACACTAGCAATTTAAGCAGCGGAGAACAAGGAATGGTACAAAGGTAGGTATTATTTTTAAAAGCAAAAATGGAACCACTATAGGATTACTTTGTTGTCCGTCTGTCTGTCTCTCCGTCCGTTTGTCAAGACTCTTTTTCTCTGGAACTCGAGGAGGTAGATATCAAGTCAAAATCAATATGAAATACTTAAGATGTGCTACCCCTTGGAGCAGTAAAAAAAAACAGTCAGGGTTATCAAAAGATACAATCATTAAAAAAGGTGTTTCCTTACCTCGGGAATCAAACAAAACCTACATATACCTATATGGCATTTACAGTTGTCTTAATAACTTAAAATTTGTTATGAAAGTGGCTCTTTATAGCACAACCAATAAAAAAGTTTTTTTTCTTCATATTTTACGTCCATCTGCCTTTGTCAGTAACCATTTAACTAATATGATCCCACACTACGTGCATTTTGATCCGTACAAACTTTGTACGGAATTCTCGGTACGTAAGTCTGACTTACACTTGGCCGGTTTCCTTTCCTATCCATTAAGCATAGAGCTTTACTGTAAACTGTAAGACAAGAGAAGTCATATAAAAATTGAGCTTTCATAAATAAATAGAATGGAGAGGAATGGTCTTAATGGAAAACGTTGTCGTTGATTAGATTCAATATGACTCGTATGACTTCTTTCTGAACTTTATTTGTTAAATAAGGACATCAATCCCAGTTTCGGCTCCCATTCGTGATTTAGAATAAGTGTATAATGCTAATGCTAAACATGGCATAGCGTTATTCTCAAAGCTAGCGTGTTGTGGCAATGGGTAAAAACGAGCAGGTCATCTTACTTTACCTGCTTTCGTAATCATACCTGCCATTACCTTCGCCTTCAATGTAAAGTGAAACATGACTAATTGTTCTTTGTGAGCAGGTAGACAATCCGAGATGGTGAATTGCCCGTGAACTCGTAAGATACGTTGTAAATTCTTTTTATCCTTGTTAGTGGCATCCCCGCCAGACGTGCGCGTTCACCTTGGAGCTTTTGAACGGGTTCCAGTAATCTGCCCTTCGGGCTCCGCCCGAAATTCGAACAAAGGAACAAAACCATGCGGCTAGGTATTTATTTTAGCAACAGTTTTAAACGCAGGTAGTAGGGAACGGCAGCTCTGCATATCTTATACGAGTTCGCGAGCAGGGTTGCTTTGCTTCCTCTTCGGAATTACAATTTCGTCCTATGGCTGGCTCAGAAATGTATACGAATTAAAATGAAGGTTTAAGGGCCATTGCGTTAAAAGTTCAGTATTGTTTACAAATCTAATGTCGGTACAATAAACCTGAAGCTAAAAGTTTAATAAGTCTTATACTTAATACGTTATACATACGTAAGAATAAGTATTATAATAACAGGCAGAACAGTTATGAGCGTACGCTAACAAATATAAAAAATACTAAAAATAATTTTAGATACAGTTAAGCTCAAAAGTAGCTTATCCTATATGTGGTTACGCTGGAACCGTCATTAATTTATTATAAATAACATTGAAAACTGTCCTAGTATTTTTTCATCACACTTGCTCGTAAACAGTGTCGTAACATGCAGGCTACCTTGGTTGCAACCCCCCAAATAAAACCCTCGACCTTTATGTGCTTCTCATGAAACCCGTGGTCGGTAAATGAGTTTGTTACTGCATGGCGTGCAGGAGCGCGGCGCGCTCACGTCGGGCGCATGGTCAGGCTGGGGTAGGGCTAGGGCGGCGCGGAGGCTGGCGCTGCCAAGAGCGTAGTCAGCGGTATCGGCAATTTTTGAAAAAATATTAGTTTTTCTTTTACAAATATACAATTTTACTCGCAAATGTGATGAAAAACATTGTATGTCGCACGGGCGGTACTAGAATTACGAACATCGACTCATTAAATATTTATTACGAACGAGAGTCTATTATTCTAATAGACTCTCGTTCGTAATTCCTTGTTTATCGCCCTTAAGACACAATGTACTATTGTTTAGGTACTGCGTCAAAGTACAGGTTCGGCTACTGTTGAGCTTGACTGGATGTCATTAAAATTAAAGAGATTTCTTAGCTGCCATAAAATTAAAATAACAACATAAACACACACTTTGAGGGTTCTTCAAAACTAAACTGAAACGCGTTATTCAAAACGGATCGTCTGTCGTCTTTTTAGGGTTCCGTACCTAAAAAAGGATAAACGGAACCCTTATAGGATCACTTTGTTGTCCGCCTGTCTGTCCGTCTGTCTGTCAAGACCTTTTTCTCCGGAACGCGTGGAGGCATCAAGTTGAAATTAACAGCTAATACATGTCTGCGGCCCCTTGAAGCTGTAAAAATATAAAGCTTCTACATTAACGCAATTAACGCGTTATTTATCAAACATTTCGCAGTAGAATCAAAACCCATAGGGTAGTCAGGCGCGGATTCAACCCCTTAAAAAAAGATTGTGGTCACACACAGTCACCCGAAAATCGGTTAAGTGCGAGTCGGAGTACGAACTCACTCATTAACAATCATGGATTAATGGATTAATGTCTCATAAACGACTTTTGGATTTGATTATTTATTTTTCCCGCAGACGTCCAAGATACAGGCTCAGCCTAGTTTGGAGTCTGATGGATATTTCTCTTGTATTGGCTATGTTTATTTAAATAAAGTATTTTGTATTTGTATTTTTGTCGCGCATCAAAACATTGGCCTATCGGTCTCAATAAACCGTAAAAGGTGTCGTCACCAGTCTATTAGGGTTGTGGGCATGCCCATGGTGCCCACAACAGTGGATCCGCCCTCGAGGGTACTTCCCGAAGACCTAGACTAGAATCATGAAATTTGGCAAAAAGAAAGGTCTTATACGGCACAAGTAAAGGAAAAATAAACCTGAAAATCGCTAATTTGTTGTTCTATCACAAAAAAAAAAATTATTTCATTCAAAAGCGATGGTTTATTTCGACACTGCTTAGGATCAAGGTGGCGTAGTGATATACGCGTGGACTTTTTTTTTATTTTGTATTTGTATTTTCTATTTTTGATCAAGAATCGGATAGAACGGGAAAAATCCTCGAGACTCCATCAACGGATCTATTTACATGAAAATTTGTACGGAACCCTCGGTGCGCAAGTCCGACTCGCACTTGACTGGTTCTTGTTTGTTGGCTGAATATGAAGCACATCAAAATACTCGTAGCTTTACAGCATTCATTCAATTTAGCAATAAAGATCCCAGGAGGAATGGAGCAGTTGAAGGGATACACTTATACCTATTATGCCGAAAATAAATTCTTTGACAATGAAGTGTACTGTTTCTACACAAAATCTTTAGAAACTTCAGATTGTTTTCAAGAAAAATATTGGTGTATGATATTCATTTTTGAACCATCAAGCATTTCGTTTAAATATCTGTACCTACTCGTAGGTATTACCACAGAATAACTAATAGTACTACCGTACAGAAGGGACTCGAACAAAAGTCAAGTTTAGGTATAAATCGTTGCCTACTCTTACGACTTGCACGCGAAATTAAAACTTATCATGTTACACGAGCGTTCATATTCCGTTGGGCACCGTCGACTCGAAACCGGTTTGGCGCCAAGAGCACAGGGTTCCCACTCGCCGATGAATAAAGATAACAGTGGGTACTAATATGAATTCAATAAGCTACCTTTAATAAATAAGTAAATATACTTTAATGGCTAAAGCTACAAAACAACAATATTTTATCAGCAACAGCAACCATTTGTTAGTAGGTACATCTTTGTTCAATCTTTAGTGATATTTTTGTTTAGTTTGTTTTAAGTGGGCTTGACACAGTGCCTACTTATAAAAAATCATTTGAGCAAACATAGTTACTTAGGCAATTGTAATTTGTTATAAATAGGTCTAAAGTGTTTACTTTTAGATGAATTAAACGGTATTCAATCAATAAGGAATCGACTTTGATTGTAAACAATACGAAAATCTACTAAATAAGTACCTACCTGTCGCAAAACTATATTCCTTTAGATGCCCTAAAATCCTTGTAATACCTTATAATCTTGTTCTCATTATGCACCTAGTACTCTTACAGAGTATTTAACTATATGATGGTTTAAATTAAATGCAAGAAAATGGCTTCTTACCTTTCAGTACTTATCTTTCGGAAGGTTGAAAAATGATAATTCAGATTATTTTATCTTCTTTGTATTTATACAGCCGTAAACAATTTCGAAGTCATAGTTTGCAAAAAAAAAATAAAGGTACCTACACAAATCACGCGCGACGTGTCCAGCATGCCAGCTAAGCGGCAACCCACTGCCGTGCACCCAATGGTTGGGTGCGCCGGCCGAACGTACCTAAACTGCGGTGTCCAACCCCTGGTATTACGTTCAAAACTACAAGTCAACGTAGTAAATAGTACCTATATACAAGACGCCTCAATGAGCATTTGAGGTGTTTATGGCAGGGGGGGCATATATTGTATGGGCCAAGTTGCCCGAAATAAATGAATTTATTATTATTATTATATAACTACGCACCCTACGTATATATCTATATATATTACACATATATATATTATAGTTAGGTACTTACTAAATACCTACAGGTATCACGAACTGTTGTGAATAAATAGTCTGGATAACACAAAGAACTGTGCGAAAAATTAGTGTGTCCGTCTGTCACAGGGCTCTACCTCTTAAGCCGTAAATGATTATGTATTACTGTGGCCGCTATAACAACAAATACTAAAAATAAAATAAAGCTACAAATTAAAGGGGATCGTCATACAAGAAACGTGTTTTTTTCAGCGTTTTTTTGGTTGCTAGGCGTTATTAGCAGTTGCTAAGGCGACCGAGTCGTCTAACAACGACTAGCTATTTCGTTTGAATATTTACCTTTTAAGTTTGCGATTTTAATGATGTTTTATTATTATTATTATTATTTGTATTTTTTTTCTTTAATTGTATAATATAGTTTTTAAGTATTTTATTTGTAATTATATTATTATAAAAATTACGTGTAAAAGTGCCCATTGCGGCCTATTTACTGAATAAATCGTTTGAATTTTTTTTTAATTTGAGTTTTATAAAAGCTTGGATCTGATTATGTGGTTTATTCGTTTTTGTGCAAAATTAATAAAGCAATTTGTGAACCACAAACCTCAATAAGGCTTCAACTTCGATAAAGCGCTCGCCAAATCCACACCGTATAATCACTATGTTTACCTATTGTTTTTTACACTAAAAAAATCATACTAAGTATTTAACACTAATAACAAGGTTTATAATACAGTTTAAAATTTATTCACACTACACACATACGAAGTCCGCTGAATTTCCCGCGAATGAACCGCGCTGACAGACATTTTTTTTTCTGTCGCGGCGCATGGCAAGAGTAAAGCGCTATTCAGCCTCCGACAGGGCGACAGCCAAAGAGGATGAGAAATAAAAATTGTTCTTTATTCAAAATACTTGCACTGTAATGTAACTAGTTGTTTGTTCGGGTGGAATTAACATTTCAACTTAAATTTGAAGTGGATATCTTCGTGCTGCAGTAGCGGCCGGCGAAGTGTCAGAACCGATATGGCGGCGTTTCATGATAGGTATGCCTAGAAATTTTGTGACCTGCCTAAACTGGCCAAATCATGAAATGGCAGCGTTTCATGATCTGCCTAAACGTCACTAGTCACTAATAGGCAAATCGTTAAACGGTGAGTTTTGAACTATATGGCGGATGTCTTAGCCAATTCATGAACTGGAGCCATTTCTGGCGGATTTAACCATCGGCCGGCCGACATAGGAATGGTGTAGCGAGCGCACAATTGATTGAGAACAGCATTAAATCAAATTATGGTGGATAACCAATGTTTATAATGCCAGACGGACCATTTACAGAAGCTTGGCGGGCCGCAGGTTGAGTATACTTCTAGCTGTTACTAACGTGGTATTTATTACCTAGGTACTAACTGCATCTAAGTGTGCACATTGGACATACATAGCTACGTTGCCATAGGCGGTGTTACGATGAAGCGAATTCAATCGAAATCGAACCATTTGAATCATGAGCCTCCTTACCTTAGCGCGTCCTAAGGATAGGTATTCCTTGTTAGGGACCTACCTACCTATTGCAATGGCACTGGCATTTATTGTGAAGTTTCGATGCAAAGACAAGATTAAAATTAGTTTTTCATTAGTTAAGCCTGCAGGTTATTAAGTATAATGATATCACATTATTTACTCATCTGGGAAGCGTGCGTCTTCGCCTAGTCTACTCAATCAAAACAAGCTGCGCGACTACCTACCTATTGATTGACTATTCAAAAACCGGGCGAGTGTGCTGCGGTACAGTGGCCATCAGATATTTCGGAGCGACCAAGGTGGTCAAAAATATCGGCACATGCACTCTATCAAGGTATTGTTCATGTATCGATATTTTTGATCACCTTGTCCGCTCCGAAATATCTGATAGCGACTGTACGATAACCAAAAATTGTACAGGGTTCAAATCATAGGTAAACTGGGTATGCCATTCAATGATCATTAGGATTGAATTTGATGACGTCTTCACTCGCTGCCAGTGTCAAATGTTGCCAGTTTATACCTATTTTTGTAACACTCATAATTTGTTTTATGTATTAAACTTGGTTTTACCAGAATACGGCAAAGCCAAAAGGAAGCGCTTTGAGCGTATTAATGTATCTACTTATATTGGCATTTTGTAAAAATACCACGTGCGCATCAACTTCATTAAAAAAAACCGGACAAAGTGCGAGTCGAACTCGCGTGAAAAGGGTTCCTGGTTTAGCTGTATAGTACCTAATCTACATTTTTTTTAATTTTAGGCTCACTAGTTTCCGAGGCGGAGGAACGGTAATTTTATTATCGGTTTTCTTACAAAAAGTCAGTTACTCTTTAGGCTTAAAAAAAATAAGAAAACTAAAAGTACCTATTTGAGATGCTCGCAACATGAAGGCTTTCATTTGATAGATACCTATGTCACACGGTATAATAGAGAACACTAAAAACGAAGTGACTTCGCATGGATTTTATTTAATAAAAAATGTTTGTGATTTTACTAATTTTACGTCAGGTTGTTCATTGGTAAAAAAAACAAAAGTTAAGAACATTGGGTGACACTATTTCCCTGTCGTACAATACCGACATGGAAATACCGACCTGATATTTTGTGTACACGCCCATAGCAACGCTTGTCAGTGTGACACCAGTTTGTATGGGCGTGTACACAAAATATCGGGTTGGTATTTCCATGTCGGTATTATCCGTGCTGGCCGATAAATTCTGTCAACCAAGAACATATATGAAATTTAAAAAAAACGAAATTTAGAAAAAACTTACCGTAAGCAGGTTATTTTCAAGAAATTAATATTTATAGGTACCTACAATAAATGGCAACTCTAAAATTGACAGGTGGCGGGTGAAGCTGATTACTTAGCAAATTAAATCCTAATGATTATTGAATTCTTTTGTTTCATGTAATTGCATAGGTAGGTACGTACTAAAGAATTAAGTCTATAATTGAAAGACCTTTACGTCAAGAACAAGTTGAAGGCAATCAACGAAATTAACCACCTATCTTACTAGTTTGCTGGCTTGCAAGTGCAATTTTGGGCCTATGTAGGTATTACTATTTTTTAAAGATGAATTCCTAGGTAGGTAACAAACCCCAATGACTATCGTTTGAAGTCGGTGGTTACCGTTTGTATGCTATGTTCAAAATTTTAATGAATTTAAATGTCATTAATATTCAAGAGACGTCTAAAGCAGTATTATAGAAGGCAAAAGTTATTCATTCATGCCACAACTCGCAATAAAGGCGCCTGCTCTGTGTAGATAGGTATAAATAATTCGTAAACCTATTTTAATCATATGATCACGTATTAAAATCGTACATAGAAGGTACGCTGCCCGCGATATCCTGTTTTATTTAGCACATTTCTTTATTTGTTTTTTTTGTCGTAAGTGCAAATCATTCGCTAAAAAACGTTTAAATGAAACAAAAGGCTATCCATGTAACTGGACGTTGTATAAACAAAACGCAACTGACAATAACGACATGCGCCGTATTATGTGCGCCAATATAATCTTGCTTTAGATGACTGAGATAATAATATCGAAAGCGTAGCTTGATGCTACAATTCTGTAAAATAAACTCAATGTATACTCACAGGATAGTACATCCCCTGCGGCGGCAAAAAAAAGGCCCCTGATCCCCACAGCTTGCCGTTTGTATTTGCTTTGTGTTGCACAAAAATACACTCCACGCACGCCTCTGGAATGGGCGTCGATTTCACGTCACAAACTTATAAATTCGAAGTACTCATGAGTATTTTATGATAATTGCAATGATTATTCCTAAAAATAATCTGGCTTGTTCAACTTTTTAGGTTATTATAATACAGCAAAGAACAACGCGCTGAACGAACACTGCCGCGGTTGGTGTCGATGTGCTGTGGCTACGTACAGAGCAACAACGGCGTGGCTCGTTTCACTCACACAGACGCGCCGACCGAGACGAGAATGCCGCTCGAACGCGCGGTGCGCGAAAGAGACCGATATAACAAGCTTCGGCTTCGGCTGTTCGAATGTGATAGCGATATGTGCGTATTCTACGTCGTAGTGTTGTGAGACGGTTGGACAGATTACAATTTGTTCGCGCTTAATTTGCGATTTGAACTTTACTTTGCCGAAACTGGGGAAAAGACGTTTAGTTAAAACTTTGCCTCCTTACGTTTACAATTACGTGTTTTTTTTTACAATAAGTACTTCAGTTAATTTTTCTTTTAGTTTTCTTGTAAACATTTTCTTTACAGATGAATTAGCGAGAGCTTGTAAAAAAATGCATTTGTAGTGGTTGTACGGTTCCCATGAAAAGGAAAATAACTTAAGTACCTACATATTACTCTTAATTTAATGAAATTACATACCCTTCAAGTAAAAAAATACTAGTAAAATAATACACAGTCCTTTTTTGCTTTCATTCGCTATCATTTAATTCTTCATCTGAGTATCACATGTATTGATAATAATACGAGTATACCTGCTGAACGGCAAAAAATCGGGCCCTCAAATGTATGGAGAAATAGGAAATTTTGTATGAGCGGGCCAAATTTTGTGCCTCTGTAGTATATTATGATCTGTAATTTGATCCATTTCCCCTTCTTGACTAAAATTTTCTTCTTCAATATAATTATTACAAAGCTCTTTTTAAGCTGATAGTACGGGAAAAGAGAAATTTTAAATATAAAATGCGTTTAAAAACACAATACCACTACATATGCAAAAATTCCACGAGCAATGATTTATTCGTTTTTTTTTTGCCGGTGTGAAACTAGTAAGTACTTAGTAGTTATAATTTAATACAGAACGCAATTTAACCCGATAAACGTGTTTGTAACCAATATTTTTTTATAAGACGATAAACGCTGCGTACCTAGAGCGAGATTAGTGAAATTCATTCTTAAATGAGAGCGAGAGAGATGCTGCGAGTGACCCTCCCCTAAGTTTGTCGGTCCCTGTCGCGTGGCCGAGAGTGTTCGGATCAATGAATCGCTCCAGGCCCCCCGGGCGCCGCGGCCCGGTCCCGGCTGGCGTCATCCCTGTTCCCTGCGCTCGGAGCGCCCTCTCGCGTCTCGTACTCCCGCCACATCATCCCAGATCACGGGCACTTCATTTACCAACATTACCATTACCTATATTACATTTACGTGCCGCAATTAAAATTTTATGGCAAGATGGTGCGCTTTAATTAAGATACATTTATAATATGTATTTAATTTACCTATTTAAGTACTTAATTAGATGTAATTTCTTGTTTAGCAAAAGGTAGATACTTTTTAAAACAGTCGGTCGCGTTAATGTAATGAATAAATTCCAATAAATAAATAAATATCTTCCCATGATAGTACTAACAATGAAACATGAATTAAAATCAATTTAAAAACAAAGCTGAGACAAGATTTAAGGGGATCCCATACCCCAATGACCTTCGATCTGAATTTCTTAGTTTTCTAATGTTTTTTGTAGCTTATTATATTAACAACAACGGCTTTAAGCAATATAGTATCCCATATTTCCTTCAAAGTATTGTCTTCGAGATATTTGGCATCAAATTTGAACAATTTTAGGCAAAAAAAACTGGTTTTCTGGCCATAAACTTTTGTGTTAATTAGTTTTAAATGAAAACCCTCGACCAGTTTTTAGAGACGTCAAAGATGAACCCAAATATGTAGATTTCGTATATGTTAGATCTTTCACGTCAATAGAGATACGAAATAAGTGTTTTTTCAGACATTGTTTAAAAAAATCATACAAAATTAAGTATTTAGTTTTTTTTTTAATCCGGTAGATAAAAATGGAGATAAAAGATTGGAGAACCGATAGCCGTTTGACTTATAATTCTATCTGTAATGCAAAAGTAGGAGATACGATTCAAAACTTGTCAAAAATCGAAGAAAACCTCAGGTAGGCCCTTAAGATGTCATCATTTTTTTTAACAGACTTCAAAAAGATTGCGACTTCTGAATTCGAGTGTATGTTTTTAGGGTTCCGTAGATCAATAGAAAAAATTGAACCATTATAAGATCACCTTGTTTGTCCATCTGTCTGTCTGTCCGTCTGTCAAATACTTTTCTCAGGAACGCGTGGAAATATCAAGCTAAAATGATAAAGTAATATGCACGAAAAATTGCATAAAATAAAAGTTCTTACGTACCCAACTAGGTTAGACGAGAATGCGTTATCTACACAAATAGGTTTTTATATATATTTTAGTTATTAGAACAACATTAGTTCAACGACTTTTAAAAATGATGGAGTCTTTAGATTTTCCTTTTTTCATGCAAATTTAAATACTGCTATCAATGTACGCCATCCTGAACCCAATTGACGTAGCCTGTCACCCTAGGTACATGCCCTACAAACATCAAGCATTTTGCTTTAAGTACATTGCTTCTTCGAATAAACTTAAAATTGTAATAAAAACTAAAACTATAATTGTTTTTAAAAGTCGCTGAACTAATGTTGTTCATTTTGACGAGTATGATCTATGTTTTAATTTTTTGCTCATATTACAAGCCACACCCGGTAAAAGGTAGATTAGGTACAATTATAAAAATAACTAAAACTACATTAAAATTAAATAAGCTAAAACTATAATAAATCTAAAAATGGACCCTGCGGCATGGTACCAAAGATGCTGGCAGCATTTCCCCGCTGTATCGAAAGGCTGATGCGTTGAGCGAGGAAACTGCCAGCTCTTCGGTCTGTCGTATCTCTAGTCTCGGACCAAGGGTCTCGACGCCGAAAGGTACAAAATTATATTCGGCACCGAGACCACTGTATTTTCCTGCTTTGACAGTTTCCGCCATTTTTGCTGCTGCTGCTGCCCTTATTAATGTTCGGTGGAGATGAGACGGGGCCAGTGTGTCAACTCAACATTTCAATGTTTTTTTTTTACTGGTTTCCAATCCAAAGAAACTACTTACTTTACTATAAAATTTAAAGCTATCCACCACATCCACCTTAGGGGGTAATAGCCGTAAAGCCTAAGAATCTTTGATGATGTTGTTTATTTTAGTCCTAACTAGCTCATCTGACGTACTCATCTTCGTGACGCGAGGGTCGGGTCAGGCCGTATTATACCTAATGCCAGCTACATAAACCAAACAGTGCTTGCTACAGTGCGAGTAGACCCAATAGGTAGCCGAATAAAAGTTGTTCGAGTCATGTTGAGAGTTTTACAACGATCGTCGTCCACATGATCAACTCATAACCCATTCATAGGCCGAGGCCTCAAAAGGGAAAAGAGAAGCCTCATAATTAAAATTATGGTCCACCTGACACAGCATAGCCAATATTGGCTCCAAATTTAGTAAATAGATTGATTAAATTGAAATATGTAGGTACAATAAAGCGTTATTTGTACATACTCGTATCGTATCCACATTTATATTTTTTTTATTCGACTGGATGGCAAACGAGCAAGTGGGTCTTCTGATGGTAAGAGATCACCACCGCCCATAAACACCTGCAACACCAGGGGATTGCAGATGCGTTGCCTGATATTTTTTTAACATGGAAGTCAAAAAAGTAAGAAATTAATAAAAACCGGCCAAGAGCGTGTCGGACACGCCCGAAATAGGGTTCCGTAGCCAAAAATTTACTAATATTTTTCTAAGGATTTCGTATTTTGTACGGAATATTCCAAGTTTAGGTATATTTTATACCTTAGGCTGCTAACTAATAATTCTCAAGAAAACTTAACCGTTACAGTTTTCCTTGTAAGTTTGATTATACTTACTACCATCCTAAAATTCGAATTTAATGAAAATTTGCACTTTAAAGTTGAGTATTTTGCAAAAAAATCACTGAATCGAAAAATCGTATTAGCAACTCCCTAATGATTTTAAAAGACCTATCATACGATACCCCACACTACAAGATTAACTGAGAAAAAAAAAATCACCCCACTTTACGTGTATGGGAGGGACTATAAAAATTTTTTTTTTGTATTGTACCATTTTGTCGGCGTTATAGCACATAGTTCACATATATCGATGGCCCAAACGAATAAACGTGTAATCGAAAATCATCAACTTTACAGGAAAAAATAAAACAACTTTAACAAAGATAACTGACAATTGTAGTTGCCGATATATATGTATTATATATTATAAGATAGATAATTAAATTACCTACAAAATAGTGTAAATTTTTGACCCTTATTTTTAGCCACTTCCCTGTAAATAAATAAAACCCCTTTAATTTTTTTATTCGGATCATAAAATATCTAGACACTTTTTGTAATGACTCGTTGCAACGTTATTCGCGTTAAAAAGGGTAATTATTAAGGCGCACTGTACCATTATCCTGTATTTTCTATTAAAACTCTGTTCTGTTAAAACTATTTACTAGAATTTGACTAACAATACTGAACGCGAATAAACGTTTAATGCCAACTTATAAGAATCGTGCTTACAAAGTTTACAACGAATAAACGTGCAAAGTATTATTACCCATATTGAGTTAACCAAAATTCATGATTAAAAACCGTAAGGCAGCTATTGCCCGTTTATTCGTGTATAGGAACACAACTTTTAAAAAGGCAACACTCTCTTAGAATATTATTCGTGTAAATTTGTATGTAATACCTAATTACCAACGAATAAACAATAAAAATACTATTTCTCAAAAACGGTTAATCAGATCGGTATAAAAAAATTTGATACCATACCTTATACCAGGTCATGTAAAAGCAAAAAAAGCAATAAAAATTTTTTCGTGTAAAGGCCTTTGCACGTTTATTCGTTTGGACCATCGATATATTCGTGCAAAGCTTACTAGCATTGATAGTCCCTGAGCAAAGCCGCGGACGGACAGACAGACATACATGGCGAAACTATAAAGGTTCCGTTTTTGCCATTTTGGCTACCGAACCCTAAAAAGGGTGCTAATGTTTCCGTATGACATTAAATGACTGAATGAATTCTTTGATTCTTTGTAAAGTTCATAAATTTTTAACCGACGAAAAAAAACGGAGGAGGTTCTCAAGTCGACGCATACCGGGTGGGCCCTGTAACAGGGAGCAAAAAATTAAACCCCAGGTTCTGCTACTCAAACTGCTACTTTAATTATGCAACTTTCAAAAATTAAGTAATTTTATCATAATGTTTATTCCAAACAAATTAAATGCTATTTTCAATGTACGGCATCCAATAGCCTAAATGACATCGCCTGTCACGTAACAAAATGACCGATTTAGCAATACGTTGCTTGTCCAATTAAACTTTAAACTATAATAAAAACACAATAAAAGTTATTTTCAAAAGTTGTAGAACTAAGTTAGCTCAGCATGAAGACCGGAAGCTGTGGTTTAATTTTTTGCTCCTGTTACAGGGCCCTCCCGGTAATATTTATGTATGACCACGCATAAGTTTTTACAGAGTAGTCCGATTTTGATAATTCTTGAAGTTGGTGCCCCAGCACGAGCCAGAAGGAGTGATGATAAAAGCCCATCAGGTAGACGACTATAGGTTCAGTCCTGCTGGCTAGTGCTGAGGCACCGACTTAACTGGTACCTAGATTAAGGTTGAAAAACTAGTACCTAGGTTATAAGGTTAAATGAAAAAAAGGTTTATAATTTTTTGCTTTTCCATTTTTTCGGCGGTTTAATTTTTTTGTTAAATAGTTTTAAAGTGAATAGTTAATATATAGCATATATACCTACAATTATCTCTCGCACAATACTATTTATTTATTTGTATTTAATTATTCCATCGGGCCCGTTCCGTGCACGCAAGAAGGGCCTTTCTTTCTATAGCCTCGTTCGTTGGACCTGGCGTAATATACATATAAATTACATAAAATTAAAAATTAAACATTCAACACATTGAACATTTTTTTCATTGACGTTCGGTTCATATTGTGTTTTTTTTTATCTACATCTATACATATAGTAAATTCTCCATTATACGTTCATAAACCATAGATACCTAATGACCAGCATTACGGCATTGGATTCTATTATGAACACGGCTGTATCGTAATGTTCATTACGACACCGAAATCGATATCGTAATGAACATTACCTACCGCACCGGAGCGATGGCGCAGGCGCAGGATCTCGTGGGGCAGACATAGTTCTGGATGCAATGCAGGTCATTCTCAATGGTTCTTGAACGCATGATAGAGGATTTAATATATCGATGTAGATAAAGAAATGTATGTAACTGTACGTAAATAATTAGGCCTTAATAGGTACCTAACAGTTGCATAAACTTTTAACACTTGTTCTAGTTGTTTTCGCATAAAGATGATTCTGAATGACTTCGTTTGTTCGTTCGGTCATTGTATCTTTGTTGCTATGGTGAAATGTGGCCAAAAGCATCCCTTTCATACTCGCGATTTTCCTGATATAATGAGTAAATTGCCGCTAGAAAATACTTACGCCCCATAAAAATATCATTATTACAACTAAGAGGTTCCGTTTTAAGAAATTTTCAATTAAATAATGGTCAAGACCACCCTAAGTTTGGTTCCCCTAAAATAAATCGCCTTTGGGGTCCTGAAGGGGTCCTGTGATGAATGTCATACCGACAGACATAGGTACCTACTTACGTAACAATTACAAACAAACATAGAACGAAAAATTATACCGAAAGCTTTAAAAGCTTACAATTTTAGCCCAGGGTTTTAAAAGAGTGTAAGGTAAGGTCTAGTTGTCTATTTGTATCATATTAACACTTGAAAACAGTCATGTTGTTCTTTTCTTTTGTTGGATGGTCAAACGTACAAAATATTAGGTATTTACCTACCTACTTGGTTTGTCTCCAAATAAAATTTCACACATTGCATACCAACAGATATTTTGACTTTAACTTTTGACAAATCATGCAAAATCCGTGGCCAAAATTACCAAAGACAATTTACGATTGTATTATAATCAAATACCATACGTTTTCCACTTACTTACCCTGCATTAGAAATATTTTAACTGCTAGCGCCATCTGTGGTCGAGTAGATGCAAATTGCACGCGATCGCCGTAGCTCTGCGTAGCACTGTTCGAGCATCGGGTAACGTTCAACGAGTACGCGTGTATTTGTTCACGTTATAGTGCTTGGAAACTTTCGCTAGGTGACGGTAAAGGTCCGAGTTTCGTAAAATTAAACAACTTTTGTCTACATGAACAATAAAAATGTCTTGAACAAATTCAAACCGAGCATTACTTACATGTCGAAAACACTTTACCTAAATCAAAGGACTAGATTTTTGCCGTTGGTTTCAGCCGAACTCTACTACAATATTTTTCAATCGAGTTCAAAGATTTTTTAAATCAAATCTGCTAAGTACTTCTCAAAAATGGTAAAAGATTGTTACCTAATTGCTATAAAATTGCCGCTCAATTTAAACCATTAAATTATGCTGTACGCATATTTCTAAATCGTCACAAATATTGCTCTCTTTCGAGTGATGTTTTCGTTAACAGTGTGATTTTAATGTTTACTTCCTTATTTATACTTATTACAAATGCAAAAGTAGCTCTGTCTGTTTGTTACCTCTTCACGCTTAAACCGCTGAATCGATTTAGGTGGAATTTGGTGTAGAAATATAGTTTAAGAAGTTTTTGTGAAGGACGTAACGTACGATAGTTTTTATCCCGGAAAATTGCATAGTTACTACAGGATAACAATAAACAAACTCTTAACAGACTTATAATAAGTCTAGAATAAAATCTATTACCATATATTACTGTATTATCCATCAAACTCGTTGCTATAGTTCCGGTCTCCTGAGTCACTCTTTAAACCGTAAGTTTATAGGATTAAATATGCCAAACATAAATTTTTGTGATAGTTTTAAGCCCTTTTTATGATTGTTCATCTAATAAGCATGTTAGTATAATGTGACACAACATTTCTTCTAACAAACTGTACTAATTTTGTCCCCTAGCTGACGGGACAGAATAACAACAAGAAATAGTTGATCCACCCATTTGCATATTTCAAATAGAACCACCTATTATAGGTAGAGTCATCCGCCGTGGTTCTTATTACAATGTCATTAATGTCTAATTTTTACAAAATCACACGTCTTCGTGGATGGCACTAGGTACCTATATCTACTATACTCAAATATTATTTTAGACTAGTTAAGGAAAATAATTAAGCTGTGGTTTTCACTACTTTCCAACAGCAGGTATTTTCGCAAATGTTATTTTAAAAATCACTCGCTAAGCTGCTTACAGTTTACATTTATGATGAAAAAAATATACTTTTATATTCAAATATAACTAGTTTTATATTCAAACTAGCTTTTGCCCGCGGCTTCGCCTGCGTGGAATTCGGTTATCGCGCGCTGTTCCCTCGGGAACTGTGCATTTTTTTTATATCACTCCCTGGCCCATAAACTATCTCTATGCCAAAAACCACGTCGATCCGTCGCTCCTTTCGACGTGAAAGAGGGACAAACATACAAACACACACTTTCGCATTTATAATATTAGTATGGATAAAAGGTAAACAGTATAAATATGTGATTGTGCAAAAGCCTCGCAATTTATTTTTCACGGATACATTTTCAATTTCAAGGGAACTTATACTCAGTGGCTCATTTTTTGCTCAGAGTAAATACAAAACCATATTAAATTTTTATTTCTGAATTTTTTCGTACACCCACCTCGCCAGTACACTAATTTTGGGAAGTTTCCATAATCAGATTTCAGTCACAGTGATACCTACCTACCGCGCCGCTGTATAAGTAGGTACCTAAGTCAACAAAGTGAGGTAGAAAATGTAGGTAGTAAGAAAGTGTAGGTATCCAAATGTGCTTGATCACGTATATAATAACAGTTCTTATTAAGTATTAACGTTAAAACTGCTATCAGTCAGTATCAATATCGCATAATACTGTGGCATAAGGATTTTATAATAATATACTGTGTGAATGCGTTATGGCTTATAACACTAAATTATCAATGTGTGCGACCGAGCACTGATATATTATACAGTTGAAACACTTGTAGTATTACCCAAACGTACAAATAAAACGAGTCATTTGTTTTTAAATTCCCAATATTTAATTTTGAATTTCGAACATTACTTAAAGAGAGAGCAGACATCACGGGCTGGTACTGGGACCCTATTAAAATCATATCTAGGTAGATTCATCTTATTTTTGCAATTTTTACTGAGTAGCACGTTGGATATATTGTATAGTAGGTATACATATATCCTAGTTTAAAATGAAATATGTTATCATTGATTGAAATAACCTGGTACTGTATAATATCGGAAATCGTTTCTGCAATTGTTTTCCTTTCAATTCATTCAAGTGAAAAGTTTATTTAACTTACCCAAATACACGAATTTATATCGTCCCACTCTTGATACCACTCTAACAATAAGAAGTACTTATCATTCATGATCATCGATAAGACTATCAATCATTCATTAATTAAACTGATTTATCAAAAAAATTGCCTTCACAATCACGCTCATTCTCTTCATGGATTCTAAATTTGAAAATTTTCACGCTCTGTCCTACGGAGATAAGAATGTTCATAATTTGAATTTAGAATCCGATTGCTTACAGATATACAGAGAACTTCGTGTAAAATTGTTATGAACTCTGCCTGTTATTCAAGGGTTTTGCCGAACTTTTAATTCTCTTGTGTTCAAAAGTTTATAATGTGCAACATTTTTAACATGAATGAACTCTTAAAACTTGTTAGTCGATTTAAACTTAATATTAGATACTAGTTTACCCGCGGCTTCGCACACGTAAATCATTAGATCCAATTCAGCAGCTGATTCCCGAAAATTAAATCGAGGTTCTCATTGACGTTACATTAAAAACAATCATGTCAAATTTCATGACTCTAAACCTAGTGGTTGTTCTTTCGTGCAAGCGTCAAGCTTATTATTTAGTTCAGTACCAGTCAGTACTTCAGTCAGTAGTTCAGTCTGTACTTTGAAAATCAGTAGAAATTAATTAGGCGTACCATTACGCGAGAGTTAAAGAATAACTGTTATTTTAATATGATATGTTTTCATATTAATTTTTGACAAAAAAACGGATTCATTACGAGCTCTACCCTAATTTAGTAGAGATACTTGCTAGCCACTGGTTCGATTGAGGCCTCATCATTCGATAAAAAGAACAATTAATTGTTTAGGCGTTGCGTGCAATAACTAGGTTAGGTACTTTATACATTTTCTTTTAAAATTAAATGAGTTGGATACATTTGAGACTCTATTGACTCTATATTCGTTACTGAGAGGACGCTTCTTATTATATTTCAACACACCTATAGATTAGCTATCTCTTGAAGACTCCACTTATTTATTTAGTTACTAATATAATATCTCAACCTAACTAAAGTATTTAATGGCAGCCAGTGACGCCCCCGTCGTATTAGATCTTTAACATCTGATGCGAACCCTCAATGTCAATCAACACTTGGTAGATAGATAAAGATAAGTTACTCGAGGGCTCGTAATTTGCCGATATAATAAATTGTTGGCCATCCCAGCCGGGCTAAAGTTTCACGAGCTTTACTTCAGGTGCGGTTTAATTATTGTTCTCTTCCAGAGTGGATAAGCTATAGTTCGTCACTAATTTATTAGACGACAATAACTATATTTCCGGGTGGAAGGGAATAGGCTGGAAAGGTAATCGACTGTTTTTTTTTTCTTACTTACGTTGAAAACGGTTGCTATACGGGTATTTTATTATTCTCATTTCTTAGCGTTGCAAATTAATCAATATATGATGGAGTCAGAGTCGTGTTACTATTGTCACTAATATACATTATGTTTAGTTCAGAATAACTGAAATCACATATAAAAATAGTAAACCACTCTTCTCAGTAAAAACTAATTTTTTTTTTGTTTGCTTTCAATTTCTTAAACACCTACTAAGTATTAGGTGTAAAATAAATAAAGAAACTATGAAAAAGCGGCAATTTTAACAAAGAAAGTGTAACATGCAGCTTTAGATTTCAGCCTAGGATTACCTGTAGTATCGGAACCTGATAAGTAATGGATTCTGTTTTGTTTCTTTGTAAAAGTTTTCTTGAGAATATCTCTTAGGATTTGAGATCAGATGAAAATCACGGAACGAGGTTTTCCGTAGGCATAGCGCGGTAAACCTGGTATTTACCGTTACCTACTTTTACCGCAGTTTAGAAATAGTACATTACTGCAGAGGCCGGGAAAGAAAGGCTTGCAGGCCGAGCAAAGCGAGGCCGGATAGGTATACGAGGCTGGCATGTTCTTTCACGCCGAGGCTTGTATAGTGCTTTTCTCAAACATGCACTAAAAGATCATTCAATTTGACAAATATTTGATCCAACTTTAAGAGATAGGCAGTATACGGAACGAATTTATTAAAAAAAAAACAAGAGCAGCGGCTTTCGTACAACGAGGTTGCATATTTTATTAAAAGAGTGGGAAAATTGTAACATTGCGGGAATACGAGTATTTCGCTGTCATATAATTCACTATGTTTTTTTAATTTCACCTCGTGGTTTTCTTTTTTAATTTGTCCTTAATTCATTATTGATATATATTTTACCCCAAAAATTACAAAATGAGTCTATATTATTAATTAATCGTCCTATTTGAAAATACTATCATTAAAACACATGATTATAAAAAATACGCATAACAATAGCATAGCATAACGTTAACACGCATAACGTTGAATTTCCTAATTTGAAAACGGGTAATATTAATACACATGTCGGCGGCCGATCGTAAATTCCGCCAGATCACGAAATTCCTAGGCATATCGTGACACGCCGCCATTTCATGATATGCCTAAACGTTGGCCAGGCATATCACGATGTGCCTGAGAAATAATACGGCAGATCGATTATAGCAACGCATTCGTCGATATTCCTAGCTCTATACCGGGCACATCGTAAAATAGTTTATTTTTTGGCCACTGGTGGCGCTGCGTATGCAATGCGGCCTTGACCAGCTGACCGGCCGTGTTTGTTTAGCGCGTGAAAATGTGGCGTCGCAACAAAATGATCTTAAACACCGAAATAGTGATTGAATTCAAAATAGAAGTGCAAAAGAAGCTTTTGAACATCAGCTCCGTTTCTTTTTATGTGAATCAAACGGATTCTGTGCACAATGTGAAAAAACCATGCACGTCTGCCCGTATTTTAGAGGTTAATATTTTGTTATAAATAAAGTATTCACTAGTTGTTATTTATTATATAGAAAATTTAGGTACGACGAGCGAAGCGAGGAGTGGTTAGTATTAACACGACGTACGAGCCGAGCGAGCGAAGCGAGCGTGCCGCGGCCGCGCCGGCGAAGTGAGAACCGATATGGCGCGTTTCATGATACGCCTAGGAATTTCATGATCTGCCTAAACTGGCCAAATCATGAAATGATGGCGTTTCATGATATGTCTAGGAATTTCATGATCTGCCTAAACGTCACTAATAGGCAAATCGTTAAACGGTGAGTTTTGAACGACATGGCGGATGTCCCTTAGCCAATTCATGAAATGGCGCCATTTCACGATATGCCTAGGAATTTCGTGATTAATTGCCAATCACGGGATACTCTTACAAAAAATAAGTTCACTTTCACTACCCCGATAGGAAAATTACATGAACTAAATAAATCATTTCTACAGTACAGTTTCTGTCCAAAAGCAGTAGCGTAGCTAGGCATCTCGATTATTGGGTCTTAGGGTAGGTACATGGTTTTACCCTCTTGGGGGTAATTACCTCTAACTTGGCAACCACTCAGTGACTAGTTGTTAGATACTAGAGTCATATGATTGCAGACATCTTCAATACAATATGTCAAGTTATAGTTCTTTTACGCGTCTTTTTTTAATAAAACTACCCTTAACCTTTATTATAATTGACTTAAAGAAAGATCTTTAAAATTAAAAGATCACCGGAACTACTTGACATTACATGCTTTGATTTGTTAATATATATATTATATTTTTTGTATATTTAAGAACACGAAAAATATGAATGTGATATAACTCAATCTGCCTGTCCTAAAGATATTAGATATCTTTTCACGCCTAAACCGCAAAACCGTGACGTGACGTGGAGATAATTTGAGACACTGAGAGGTGTATATGATGGTTTTTTATATCATGAAAAATTGCATAGATCTTGCTGATTAGCGATGAAAAACTATGCGCAGATGAACCCGTGAACAACTTATCAAAATAATACTATTTATACGATCCTTCGCAGTCTAGGTTCTTACGCAGCTAAATGTTAGACAGAGCGTATGCGTAGGCAGCTTATAGGTACGGCTGGTGTGGCGGTGTTTCTTGATATAAATAAAAGATGAACATCTAATTGCACCTTTATATTATTCACAATATAATATACAATTATTTTGATGAAGTTTTTATGATTAAATAAACTCGGATTAAGTAAACAACAAAATTACACACGTAACGTAGGCAGGAGATCGAGACAGAAAGGGAAGAGCTACCAGAGACAATCAACGAGCTAGTGTTGCCGTAGATGTCATACCATAGAGGCATAGATTAATATTTGCAACACTAAACGCTTAGCATAATGGTATTTGAAAATTCAATGAGCAGCTGCCGCTTTCTTAGCTTCATCGTTTAAAAAGAACTACCTACTAAATGTAAACATACGTGCGGCAAATACATCTTCTTACCTAATGACAAAACACCGAAAGAGGAACTCGCAAAGAAATAAAACTTAAGGTCACCATTAGTGTTAAATGCGGCCGGGTAATTGCCGCGTTTACTATAATCTCTTTTTAACCCCACACAAAGGAGGGGAATAAAGTGCTTGATTTGGGCGTGTTCGTGGCTTTGTAGCTCGAAAATTGCCACGCCGATGGAAATCAGTTATTTGTGAATAGATTATGCTCTCGAAACGTTAGGGGAAACGTGAGGAACACAACAGCACGCTAGGGTGAATATTAATCATTATTTCGTGAAGGTTTTGGTAATATTCTGCAGTGTTATTAGGATATTTCATTCATTAAATAACCAACGCTCCGGCTCTCCGTGTAACATCATACGGCCTGATTGCGTGGGTCAGGGGGATGTAAAGGCCTTTCTCTCAGAAGGCTCTTGAGCCCCCGCCATGCCCTTGTGGCCGCCGCTGCTCTTTTTACTTAGTTTATTAACAGGGATAGACTTGGCTTTGGCTTTACCATGTAATATCGACCTGGAAATGGGACATGGTATTGGGGATCTACCCTAACCTTAATGCAAAAGAAAATGAACAATCTTCAACCCTTTTTACCACGGCATTATTGAATTTATCTGGAATGTTATGAGCGGGTGTGTAACCCAAAGCTCTTACTGTAGCGACTTGAGACTTAATCAGCGGCAACACAATGTAAAACAGTACAACATGTAATGTTTTCATGTTATTATGAATAAATTGTCCATAATTAAATCAAACTTAAGTATTAAATCTACACAAGTTGATTAGTATAAGCCTTTGAACTAAATTGATTTACATTCCAGCGTTTGCTAACTGGATATGAGCTACCGATAAATTCAATTATGAGTCGATAAGTTTATCTCAGAGTAACTACCGACTTTAATTACGGATCGCGACTGCAGGGCTACTACAAAACTCGAAACTCGAAGTAATTATCGTGCGGTCCCTCTGACACTTATACTGTATAATACGAGAGCGAGCGGGACGGTACAATACGAACTTCGATTTCCGTGTTTCGTAGTAGCCCTGCTGGTATTTTCAATATTACATACCTTTTATTTACTATGTTTGTTGACATAATTATTGTGTTCAGTTGAGGTGTGGAAACAAATTATATCAAAAACATTTTATTTACAAATTTATAAACGGGTACCTATCTGTCTTGTATAGTCATTGTAGCTTTGGACTAGCTAGCTATGTGTGTGTGTGTGTGTGTGTGTGTGTGTTGTGTGTGTGCGTGCGTGCCGTGCGTGCGTGCGTGCGTGCGTGCGTGCGTGCGTGCGTGCGTGCGTGCGTGCGTGCATCCCTCTGACACTTATACTGTATAATATTCAACTTCGAGTTTCTCATCCAACCCTATAGTGTGGAGTATCGTTGGATAGGTCTTTTAAAACCAATAGGGGTTTGCTAAGACGATATTTCGATTCAGTGATATGTTTGCGAAATATTCAACTTCAAAGTGCAAATCCCTACTAATATTATAAATGCGAAAGTAACTCTGTCTGTCTGTCTGTCTGTCTGTCTGTCTGTCTGTTACCCTTTCACGTCGAAACCACTGAACCGATTTTGATGAATTTGGTTATAGTAGTTTGAACCCAAGGATCAACATAGGATACCTTTTATTCCGTAGAGGGCGCCACCGCGCGATAACCTAGATCCGCGCAGACGTAGTCGCGGGCATAAGCTAGTTTTCAATAAAATCGAGTTCCCCCCCCCTCTCCCCTCTAAAATCTAAACGTGGAAACGGTGGATAAATTTGAATAAAATCAGGATGGTAGTAAGTATATCAAACTTACAAGGAAAACTATAACGGTTAAGTTTTCTTGAGAATTATTAGTAGTTTAAGAGTATGATTGATTTTTTGGAGCCTATTTGTATTTTTTATTGCAACTCCAAATTTGTTACTTTTACGGGTATCCCGTGAAACCATATCGAAAATCGATAATAAATAAAAGATACAAAAAGACTCCAAAAAACCAATCATAATTTGATTGCTTAGTAGCGACATCTCTTGTCTGGGTGAGCGGTTGGTTCCGAAAGAGTGTGACGTCTCTCGATGAGAGCGGAACATAGATGTCGCAGTGCAGCTGCTAACTGGATATAGCTACCGATAAATTCAATTATGAGATATGTTTATCTCAGAGTAACTACCGACTTTAATTACGGTCGCGACTGCAGGGCTTATAGCACGAAACTCGAAGCTGAAGACCTGGGTTCGGTCCCTCTGACACTTATACTGTATAATACGAGAGCGAGCGGGACGGTACAATACGAACTTCGATTTCCGTGTTTCGTAGTAGCCCTGCTGGTATATTTCAATATTACATATTTTATTATATGTTTGATGATATATTATTGTGTTCAGTTGAGGTGTGGAAACAAATTGTATCAAAAACATTTTATTTACAAATTTACAAACGGGTACCTTCTGTCTTGTATAGTCATTGTAGCTTTGGACTAGCTATATCCTATTCCTATGTCCGACACGCTCTTGGCCGGTTTTTTGTAGTATATTACTTTCCTCGCGCAGACGAAATTAAAAGTAGTGTAAACTCGGGTGAAATTACCCATTTCCCCTCGAACTATTGGCGCTCTCACTTCGTTCGAGCGAGCGAGCGAGCGAGTGAGAAATATCTCGGGTGAAATGGGTCACTTTCCACCCTTGGTTATCAATCTACTATTTACAGATAATAAGTAAGGTACCTACATCAGAAACTTTTGGCGTGTGTGTGTGTACATAAGTATCTTATTTGTCTTAAAAGGAGAGGTACGAGTACCTACACGAAATAATAATGTTGTTTTCAGTCTCGTCTCAGTGGTCATTGTAAGTTACATCTACTAAAAAATACACGTGGTGGTGTATTTTATTTGGGCGGAGGTTATATGACTGCGAGGGCGGGCGGCCGTCTCTTGCCCATCAGCGATTCCGTTTGAGCCCACCGATATTATGAACACAGACGGTGCAAAGCATCTTACCTATCTCTATCTACTTTTAAAAACTAACTAGAGTGCAACTCCGAGATAATGAATGAATAAGGGATCGATTTTTACATAACAGTAATTTACTTGAAAATACCATCCGAATTCCAAAGTACAAGTATATACATGTACAGTCACCAGCACCAATATCTGACACAACAAGCGAGCATAAATATCTGATACGACTCTATTTCTAGGGCCGGAAGGACGTGTCAGATATTTTTGCACGCTCCGCTGTGGCAGATATTAATGCTGGTGACTGTACCTATTACAATAGTACAGATCAAATTAAATTTTCAACTAGCTGGTTGACAATGCTATTAAAATTAAATCTGTAATTTCTGCTCTATTTCATAATCTGCAATTTTTCACCAATCATTTACGAGTATTCCATAAATCTTTTTTCTGAAGTAGAGCAACTACTAAGAAATTCGAAAATCGAACTTCGTATCGTATCGTCCCGCTGACGCTTATATGAGTCAATACGAGAGTGAAACTTGTTGTTGAGTCTAACAACTGGTAGCATGGTGTACGGTTGTGTTACTCTGAAGATGAGCTCTGGTTGAGTTCGAAACGCGTCAGTGTGGTGTGGTGGTGGTGACTGGTGAGGATGGGCTTGTGTGATTTGTGTGTGTTCTTACAGTGTGGTGGAACTGCATGAACACGCATATTTTGCATAAACTTAACTAACTATCATAAGGTCGCGGGTGAGCAATTAAATTCTTTTAGTTCCTTGATATGGACCTCAATCATTTTTAATTCCCTTCACCGTAAAGCTCGTGGTAAATTTCAAATGTAATTCCGCACAAGAATTTCGAAAAACTCAGAGGTGCGAGCCGGGGTTTGAACCCACGATCATCTGCTTGAGAGGCCATAGGTCAAACCACTCGGCCACCACGGCTTATCGTGAGGAAACCTGCACAAGCCTGCGAAGCAATTCAATGGTGTGTGTGAAGTTCCCAATCCGCACTGGGCCCGCGTGGGAACTACTACCCAAACCCTCTCATTCTGAGGGGAGGCCTGTGCCCTGCAGTGGGACGTATATAGGCTGGGATTTAATTATTTGAAATATTACTTGAAGTACTAACTCAAAGAAATTAAAAGGTGAACTCTTACCTCAAGTCAACCTTAAGTGTTAGGCATTTTACCCGCTACCTTACTCTCCAGGCCATCTTACTTTACGTAGCCAAGGTCATTATGGTTTTTCTTATTTCAATGTAATGCAGCAATGTATTTAGTGCAGTGATCTGTGACGATTGTCAAGTCTGCAAGTGTGAAGTTTCGAATAAAAAGAAAGTAGTGGTCATCTATAACACATTACGTGCTAATTTATTTTATAAGGAAAAAAGTCGTACTTACTGCATTTTTTAATAAGCCTTTACTTAACTGCCCTAAAAGCTTGCGGGTAATATCTACTAACTAAGTACCCTAAAAGTTTGTGGTTATAATAAAAATTCACGCTGTGTACTAACTAACTATGTTATAGGTAGAGTCATTCACGATGACGCGTGCCGTGGTTCTTATTACAAAGTCATTGGTGTCTAATTTTGTCAAAATCACGCGTCTCCGTGAATGGCACTAGGTATACGTTGTAAATGACTGAATGAAATTTGGAAATCACATTGGAACCCACTAATAATTTTACTGAAAGTCATAAGTACCTACCTAACTGTCATTATCATTACACGCATTTAAGTGCTACGGCGTAGAGCTCGCATCGTAGCCGTCGCGTCTACCTACTACGGATTTGTCGCTTGCTACACTCGCATTCAGAACACTGTAATACTCGCTAAGTAATGCAATATGGTGACACGCATACTAGATCATGGTGGTACTACTTAGTAGTATTTCAAATTAAGCTCGGTACAAACCACAAAGCGATTACGTTTACGATCGATCTGTGCGGATCGGCTTACGCAGATCAGCTGTCCGTGGTCAGATTTAATCGGTCAATAAATACTAAGCTATTCGAATGTCCACAGTGGTGTGGAGTGTAAACGGACAATTTGAAAGTGTATATTTAGATCAGTTCTTCTTCATTTTCTTCCGGTGAGGGGAAGGCGGGCAGCCCTGAACCTCGATTGCGGTGTCGACGTGAGGAGCATCATCCTTGGACGACCAGTGGGCAGTAGCGGCTCTAGGGTAAGGCGCGGTGGGGCAACCGTCCAGCACCAGGCGCCCCCTTTATCCTCTCGCTCACATTCCCTTTATCCTCTGGCCCAGGGCGCTGGAGGTGCTAAAACCGGCACTGCCGGCGTTGTGGTATCACTTCATGCTCCCGTGGCGTCCCACAATGGAAACGAGAGAACTCGAATGGTCTTATACCCTCAGTTTTGATGAAACAGAATTGAATGCGTAAGGCGCATTTTCCACACCAAAAAAAAGACTAGGTTGTACTGTAATAAGCTTCGCCTTTCATGTCTGGTTATTATATGAACTATCGATGATAATGTTCAATATAAATGGGCCAGGAAATCATTGACCCGATGGCAAGGGTCGATCTATCGGTTCAAAAACTGATTTTCCCCCTGGAGTAAGATTATCTACGAAGTTATTTTAACCACGTTGTTTATAAATAAAATTAAAGATCTTCAACTGACTTCATTCATGAGAAGATATTGTTTAGGATTGAATGGAAAAAAGACATTTATTCCAAACAATTAAATCCATATTTTGTAATTTGTAACCTTGTAGTTGACTTATTTAATACTATGTCAATAAATCATAATCGATGCATTAATTAAGTAGGATTTGCAATTTCAAATAAAACATGAATTTCTCCGTCGAGTATTTTGACGTTTAAACAGAAATGCATCAGTAATTACATTTAACAGTCTTTGCGTTTGCAATGTTTCATGCTTGAGTAAGTTATGGAGCTTCCATAAAGCAGAGCACTAACAATATAAAGGCCAATGAACTAAAATAATTTCCTTGCTCACCCGCGACCTTACGATAGCTAAGCTTATGCAAATTTAGGAAATTCCTCCGCAAAGTAACGCCTGATTCAGTAAATTAATATAAAGGCCCTCATTAAATGATTACAGAACGACAATAAACGGCTAACTCATGTGTAACATTCTGCTCTACTATAACGTAATCGTAGGAATTCATTAATTTTAGATCTGTAGTAATACTGGTCAATTATAATATAATTTTTAATTGATAACGAAGGTTAGTATTTAATTTCAATAAACAATTATATTATTTAAAAAAACAGCGAAGGTAAGTACCTACATATTAATGAATTAATTACACATTTTGCTCGACCCTTTCGCTACCGAACCTCCCCAAAACTTATGTTTTGATGTCAATATTCCAAATACCAAACCGTGTTCATTTTTGGTTTGCGCAGCCGAAAAGTGACAAAACAAATAGGGTTCATTATTCGTAATGTCGATACGTGTTCGTCCGTTGCTCCGTCTCTCCGCCTGCCCCAGGGCTGTATCTCTATAACTGCACTAAAATTTGTATATCTATTGATGTTACAACAACAAATAACAAAAATAAATAGAATTAAGGGTCCTCATACAAGGAAAATAAAAGTACCCATTAATTAAACCTTTACGTTCTTTACAGACTGTCTCACACTTGATTAATTCAGTATATTTACCTACCTCTATTATCATTGCAAGTTCGAGAATTGTATGTTTAACCAGTCCCTCGCTGTGAGTCTCAAATACAATTACAGTATGATTAAAAAAAAGTTTTACAGTTATTTGGTAACGACGATTTAGGACCCAAACTCCTTTTATTTTCGAAAGACTTCCAGCCAAAATAAAAATAAAAACATGAAATGGTGTTAATTAGTTTATGGATTAGGGCATGGTATTAAAAGGACTCTCCCAAAAATATAGCGCGTAGCGTTTCGCCATGTCTGTCTGTCTGTCTGTCTCTCCGTGGCTTTGCTCAGGGACTATCAATACTAGGAAGCTTTAATTTTGCTCGAATATAATATGTGTAAACTATGCTGACAAAATGGTTTAATTAAAAAATAAAAAAATATTTTTTGAGTACCTCCCATAGACGTAAAATGGGGGTGATTTTTTTTTCTCATCCAACCTTGTAGTGTGGAGTAACGTTGGATAGGTAGGTCTTTTAAAACCATAATGGGGTTGCTAAAACTATTTTTCAATTTAGTGATCTATTTGTAAAATATTCAACTTTAAAGTGCACAAGCGTCCCCCCTCTAAAATCTAAGCCGGTGGGTGGAAAAATTTGAAAAAAATCAGGATGGTAGTAAGAATATCAAACTTATAAGGAAAACTATTAAAATGGTTAAGTTTTCTTGAAAATTATTTGTAGTTTAAGAGTAAATAGCAACCTAAGGTATAAAATATATCTAAACTTGGTATATTCCGTACAAAATACGAAATCCTTAGAAAAATATTACTTAATTTTTTCGTAATGGATACGGAACCCTATTTCGGGCGTGTCTGACACGCTCTTGGCCGGTTTTTGTATCAGTGGTTAACGAGACGGCGTTCTTCGTCTTGAAACAAATGTTATTAAAGCAACATACTCGTATAACGTTGTTTTGTTACTTTTCCGAGTTCGTTACTAACTCAATTGTTGGCTGTTATGCTGATGCTTCTCGCAAATATTTCTTATTTGACGATATAAGGCTGGCAACATTGTCAACTTCATATTCAAAGCTGTACCTTTCATTTCATATATTCAAATACTTACATTCTATAGAATTGAACACCCTTATCTTCATTCTCCTGCAATGTCGGACATTATTCAAAAGGCCTGAAATCACGGATCTAAAATCAATCACAAGCGAGAGGTTCGCGCTGGGTTGTGATCGCCGGAACGAATTCCAAGCACAAAATTACGATTTACCAATAAAGTAACTGAGTGGGAATCCCGTAAAATCTACGGAGCTGGGGTAACACAAATTTATAGGGGGCAATTCTTCGGAAATTATGTAATGAAGTCTCAACAATTTAATAAGGTTTTCGATTAGGATATTTTTTTACGAAGAAATCTAAGGTAAGTGTGAGAATGTTTAGTGGGTAGAAAAATTACAGTTGCTCACAGAAAATCGCAAGGAGATACTAAAATAAAAATTGTGAGTTTATTTGTGAACCTAACTCTAATGAGACTGGTTGATTTATTATAAACAGAGCTTTGTTTCTTTAACACTAACGACGAGGAAATAATTAGAATTGACGAGATCCAATCAGCGCCTTATTGTTTGGCATATTTTTTGAATGGGGTTACTAATATTATACGGAAATTAGAGTGCGGCTATTCGGTTAAATTTTTGATAAGGGTCAACATCATCGGCATTGCTACCATCATTAGGGATAACATCTACCAGTTTGTTTTGTTTTGTACGAACAACACTGTTTCAAATGACCAATGTTAAATTACAAGTTATACCTACTTGTTTCTAAGTTCCATAAATGACGAATTATTTAATTGAAACATTTAAGTACTATTGGACTTACGTTTTATGGTATGAGCCACAGCGACCTCGACTCTACATTGCATTGTATAGCCACCAGCGGAATCTCAAATAAATTAAATATTACCTACATGCGGGTTCGTAATTCCTTGGGGTTCAATTCTCGACAAAGGAAGAGGGTACAATGTTCAGCCCCAATAAACCGTCAGCACTAAACGGATAAAGAGGATAATAATTGAATTTCGAGTTAATTTAAATTCCGACCCAAATTAAGGTTATAAAAAGAAATGAAATATTGCAAATACGACAGCAAACTTGTAAAGTATTACGAATAATCTTAAATGTTTATTTGGGCAAAAACGGTACAGTAAAAAATAAACGAAAATAGAATTCAAAAATAATACAAATTATACTCATAAACTACGTTTGAGAATGAAACCTTCGTCTAAGTCACCATTCTCCTTTTTTTAACAGTTTAGATGAAGGTAAATAGATGCCTTGTAGATGCAGACTACGATCGCGAGCGAACTTTACGTAAAATGACATATTCAATAAAATTTGGACACGTAGAATGGTTTAAATTCTTTAAATTATGTGAAACTATCGAGCGAGTGTTTCAAATCTGCCTGGGTTAGGGTATGTTAGCAATTTTTACTTTAAATTTTAACGTGCTCCTGCAGTTATTATTTTGATTACAAGACATAACAAAGCCATGGCTTATCTAAAGACTTTACTTATAGATACTCAAGCCTTAACTATGTAAATAGTTGATTGATTCATTTAGATAAAGGCAAAGTTATCGCGTGCTGTGCTGACCGAAATGAGTTGGTAAGTACCAACGGAATATTATTATAGGTATTTAACTAAGTCGAATGACGAAACTCTAAGACACTAAAATATTATATTTAAATCTAATTATATTCCTTTCCAATGAAATTCTAAAAACTTCAATTGTGTTTTGTTTCTTTTCTCTTATACAATAAAGAGTTTACATATATACATACATACTTCCACAAGGAAATTTTACACATAGAGAACGACGCTGATTTACTTCTACATGAGTAACAAACATGGATATCTGTACGAGATTAAGTAGATATTATGTACTTAAATTGTATTTAGGTCGTTAAGAAATTAATAACTAAATGAGCATAGCATATTGTTTGTTTGTACCACATAGCAGCAGTAGTAATAACAATAGACAGGTAATTTTTCCAAGAGACTGAAATTACTCGTATGCTAACTAGTAACTACATAGTTATACATTATTATGTTTCTCGATCGATCGTTGATGATCTCGCCATATACCTTTTTTGGAAATGCTCGCACTCTAAAACGCCTAACGTGGTGTGTATGTACTCGTATACCTAGGCCTTACTTTTCCATTTTCATTCGCTGTTCATTAATAAACCTACATACTAAACTATAGCACGCTCGTGTATAATACCCTAACTCGCAAATAAAGCGTGTTGAAAAAAGAATCCCGTGAAAGTAAAATGTGTAAACAAATTGTGCAGAGTCCATTAATTTGAAGCCGCCTACAATAGGTACCATACGTGCATTGTTACGAGGCCCGACACCATTTCGCGCCCTCGCTGTGTGCTAGCTAGAGAGGTTACTGGTAGTGCCTGACTCTCTGCCATTGTATGCTTTGCCAATGTACATTATCATGTTCGTTTTTAGGAACTGTATTCTATTTGTTTTAGCCTGTAAAGTTTTTCAAGGTTTACAAAGCTCATAGACAAGGATCTCTTATAGTTTTGCCATGTCCGTCCGATCTGGCTTAGGTTAGATCCAGTTAGTGCAAGAACAGTATATATATCTGCTACAACGGAGCCTATCAATATCTCAAAGGGCCGACAACGCACCTGTGATACTCCTCGTGTTGACAGGTGTCCATGGGCGGCGGTGATTGCTTCGCATGAGGTGACCCCGTGACCCGCATGCTCTTTTGCCCCTTCTTATATAAAAAATACTACAAATTGCAACACTTCCTTATTTTAGGCGGTACAGTGCCAAATGATAGATAACCACGTGATGCCTCTAGTTTAGTTGCACATATACCTATAGTGGACCCACTGAAAATCAGCGCCGTGGCACCGCGTGCCATGACTCATACTGAGGGGTGTCCTTTTTTTGTATCAACTACATATGTATATATTTATTGTTTTGTTTAGCTGTATTATTGTACTCGTAGTTGTTCAAAAATAAATATTTTCTATTCTATTCTATTCTATTCTATAGCTTATACATAGTGTCGACTGCTGGGCAAAGGTCTCTCCCGTGGACTTTCAACTCGCCTTCTCTGCCAGTCTAGCCAGTTGCTCGAGAATACGTGTAGGTCATCCCTTCCATTCATGAAACCAAATAAAACGCTTAGGGCGCTCGATTTTGCACCTAGTTCAGAATTCGCATAGGCACCCAGCGTGTAGTGAAGTGACAGGTTACATATTTGTGTATGCTATTACAGAGCCGACTTACGATTAAATAAACATCGGTCGCGCGAGCTTCTTTACCTGCGCTTTATTTACGACGACGTGAAATACGTTCCGGATTTGTGTCTTATTTTTGCTGTGTTACTAGTTTGTTTTCGCATCCTTATATGTATAAAATATGGTAAATTATTGTGTAAGAAAACAAAGTATTCGTCACGTAGTACGTATAGGAAGTAGTGGCACGTCTATTTACATTCCAAAAATCAATCCTCATACTGTAAGTAGGTACAAAAATGTAACTAAAGAATTCACGTTACTCTTAATTTTGTGGTGTGGAGCAAATAAAAGAGCCCTCTTAATGGCCCGTAGTTTGTTAATGGGCATCGGTCGTACCACTCTGATTAGACGCTCCATGCCTACAGATAATCTTCTATAATTCGAACTGCATTATCGTGTCAAGGTAGCAAGCAAGAAAAGCATTTAACCGAATTTTTATAATGATTAGTGAATGTCTGGATGGGAGCAATTATATAGTAGAACAAAACACGCGAACTGTAGGTAATTACTTGCTCTATCTGTTATATATTTTGGGTAACCAGCTCCATGGAAATAAAGCTATGTTTCTAATACTGTCCGCGAGACACCGTGCTAGAGGGAGTAAATTACCTTGACGTTTTCGTGCTAGAGGGAGTAAATTAACTTCATCGTTTGTTACCTTTCGGGTACGGAACCCTCAAAACAATCCAAGACCTTTATATTCATCGCTCAATTTAATAAATTAACTGTATTCCAGATGCGCCAGCAAACACTCAATGTGAAACCGGATACCTTTTTCCACGGCTCACTTTGCCAAAGCATGAAATAAAAACTTCGTTTGATGTGAAGAATGGTTTTCGCGCTCGATTTATTTTTGTTTCGTATTTCATCCCCTTCACATCATAATGTTGAGCCCCATTGATTAGTGTTGAATCAGCTGAACTCTACAGAGGCCGGCACTTAGCCGCAAAGGGCCACGTTACTCAAGTTCGCCCCTCATATTCGGATATAATGAGAAAAAGTTTGACTTGTTTTAGGTGAACCTCGCTTTTATTAATAAGTTTCTCTACTCGTGTAGGGAAAACCAAATCCCACTAACATATTAATTACATATTACCTGTTCCAGGAGTGTGTTTATACGTTGTTCCAACGATTTATAATACTCGTAGCTGCTTGCTACGAGTATCTTCATTGCGAACCTAATATACCAACCTATCTTCTTTCTGCTCTCAGATGATTAGAAATCCACAGAGATTGTAAAAGGCTACTACCTTTAACAGACATTTTTACAAGCTAATTGTTTATACAAATTAATTTCCACTTAATTTTAAGTATTTAATTTTAACTTTATTTTTTTTTCAATGAAAGTATGTTAAAAATCGGTCAAGATGACTGGAGTTTTCGAAAATGATTAGATCGTTAACAAGAGGACCAGCTAATTATTCTATGTCAATAGCCCATGGCCCATTCACCGTCATTTCGCAAATGCAAAACACGAACCCATTATTATAGGGGTTGACTTGGAGGGACCTATACTCGTAACCTCGGACCTATACTTACCTACCTACTATTTCAACAAATAAAAAATATAAAAAATAAAAGTAGGCCAGCATTATTTATTAATTTCCAATTTCGCATCTTTAAAATTTACCGTTGTTATCCTCCAGAGAACTTTAGGGATAATCTACGCATACTTGAATTGAGTATGTGTTCTAATCTACCCCAAATAGTTCGGCTCTGTATGAAGTTACTCACTACATGCCTCAGAGCTATATCTTGAGTGTTCTACCTCCATGAATGAATATATTAACAAACATGATCTACATGGTAATTCAAGCCCAATTTACTTAATTTCACTGAACGAACAGATAAGTATGAATTGCCTTACTTAATTGCATGCATTGGAAACTGGAAGCGCGTTCCATTAATGGGTCGTTAAGGCAAAAGAGACACGCTTGGATAAAAAATGATACATTTTTATTTACGCGTTAGTACTAAGTAAAGTTTGTAAAAGTAGTCCAAAATGGTATGAACCTATAACGTGCCAATTTTACTTTTGTTTCATGGACATAATAAAACGCCACTAACCACATAAGTAAGTAAACGAGTACCTCTAAATAATAAACTTTTCTTTACCTCCGTATCGGAAGCTTAGCCAACAGTTACTCACGCCTATAAGTAGCGTATTGTGTATACTTTATTATGCCTATTCAAGTGGTATCAAGGCCGCACCACCACTAGTATACAGCCAGCATATAACCTTGGCGCTTTCTTGCCCATAGGCACACGTTTAACAATCTAGGCCTACAAACGATGATACTGATATAGAATTGATCCAATATAAACTTTGGCTACATTCAACGTCTTTATAAGTGTGCCTTAGTGGGTAGGTAGTAAGTACCTATACAAGATGAATCCAAATTATTTCAGTCAGTGATTGGGTAATTTCAATGGAATATCCTTGAGCTTTCAGGCTTTTTTTTTAATTATGGTAGTCATTAAGTCGGCTTTCAAAATTAAATGTTTCATAAATGATCCTAAATAAAAATATTCCACTAAAAAGCCTCAGGGGTGTCCATTAGGGGCTTCGGGCTTACCTAAAACTTTGAAGAAATATTCTGAATTTGTTTTGTGACACCGGGTATAGGTAAATTGTTTTATCGACACTTTTTAGTTCGTAAACTTTTGATCACTTGAACTCAATTCTCAATTAACCTGCCAAGCTGTAAATCCGGTAGCGTGACAGTAATCGCTAAGACTATAATAGAGGTAACATAATTGGTGTGCCCGGGTTACCTAATGCATGGTAACAGTAAGTAAAGCTCCTATATTAAATACTGAAAACTGTAAGTGATCAGGTATATCAGCAATTTTCATGTCTCATTTTCTCTTAACCGTTCCAATATGAAGCAGTTAACGTTACTAGGGCATTAAAATTGAAACGCGGTCGAAGTTTGCTATCTTTACAGCCCTCTTTCGAACTGATACGTAGGACATTTTAATGATGTCCGCTGTTTAACAGAGGTCGCCTGCTGTTTCGAGGGTTGTTTTAATTACATGTATAAAATTATAACTAAAATGAGTCACAAAAGACATGTGCCCGTTCTTAGAGTGCCTTCAGAAATTCTTATGAGTGACCTTCCGTAGAAACTGGCCCCAACATTTGTATTTAGATTAACTAGGTGTACGTTAATAATTAACCTCTAATAGTCTAAATGGCAATACCAGTACTTTTTAAAGCTTGTAGTGTAAATTAGTAAGTTTTTTCGTCACTTTTCAAACTAGTCATCATTATATAATTCGGGATGATCCATATAGTAACATTATGCACACATACATCTTTTCTTGTTCGTAAAATCAAATGTACCTATCAATAAGTTACAATTCATTGTTTGTACTCTAATATTTAAGTAACAGAAGGTACTTACATAAACAAAACACGTTCGTAATACGCAAATGTGTTTGTCGCAGGTATTTGTGTTGCCAAGCTGCCTGAACTGAAAATAGATTTACAGGTCTACGGCTTTCGAAACTTTTGGAAAGCTAACTCCAGTCTCCAACTAGGTCTACCCGGGCCATTTATAATATTACGAAACCACTAACTGTTGCTTCATTATTATTGTACTTCGTCAAAGTGATTCCTTAAAGTTGTTATCATCCCATTCCTGTCCATGTCCTTCTTCATTATTATAATCATCCCAGCTTATATACGTCCCACTGCAGGGCATAGACCTCCTCCCAAAAGGAGAGAACTTGGTCCGTAGTTTCCACGCGGGCCCAGTGCGAATTTGACCTTCTTAAATTATTTCTATCAGTAGGTAATATATTATTCTTTTTTATTTTACAAGATGGTCGTATTTTTAAAATCAAAACGCTCGGTAAGTAGGTATTCAGAATTAATTTAAAAGAAATAGTTATTTGTGCAACAAGAGAGCAAAGTTGTTTTTTGTTGCGAGTGTTGATTTAAACACACAAGATGCAAAAACCTTTGGTCTCGTGTGACACACACAATTTTTCACCTCAGCAGCGAGAACATTAATATTCATCTAAATGTAACATAAGAATAATACCACATACTTATACCTACCTACCTGTTTACAAAACAAAATCATTTTTTAATATAATCCGAAACGAATATAAGAATCACATTTAAAACCCTTACTCAAAAACGATACGTACAGTCGCGATTACATCTTTAAAAAGTCACCAGAAAGTTAAGAATGCCAGACATTGTTCAAAAGCGGTAAGAAGAAAGGTTTTGAATCGTGAACGAAAAAGTGTCCAGTAGGTGCAATACAAATCTCATACTCATAACATGCATTGTAATTTGAACTTGAGATTCTTCTAAAATACGTCGTACTTATTTTTTAATACTGCAAAAAATTCTCATCTTTGGGTCATTAAAAAAGTTGAACAATAAACGTACCTATAATTTATTAAAAATGTTATTAACCTTTAAATATGATTTTATTATGATTTCTTTTACATAAACATAAATAGATTTGTTACAAATTCATTTAATTTGACAAATATTTATTCCAACTGTAGAGGCAGTATACGGAATTCTTTTATATAAAAAAAAAACAAGAGAAGCGGCTTTCGTGCAACGAGGTTGCATACTTTATTATAAGATCGAGAAAATTTACATTTTGGAAATATTTCGTGTTGTTTATTACGTACCTAGGTATCGATATATTTTAATACCATAAATTTAATTTAAGAATGTAATGAACACATTTGATCCTATCTCTCGCTTTTTAGGGTTCCGGGGCCAAAATGGCCAAAACGGAACCCTTATAGTTTCGCCATGTCTGTCTGTCTGTCCGTCCGTCCGCGACTTTGCTCAGGGACTATCAATGCTAGAAAGCTGTTATTTTGCACGGATATATATGTAAATTATGCCGACAAAATGGTATAATAAAAAACCACAAAAAAATTTTTTTAGGGTACCTCCCATAGGCGCAGTGTGGGTGATTTTTTTTTCTCATCTAAGCCTATAGTGTGGGGTATCGTTAGATAGGTCTTTTAAAATCATTAGGGGTTTGCTAAGACGATTTTTCAATTCATTAAAGTTTTTGCGAAATATTCAACTTTAAAGTGCAAATTTTCATTAAAATCGTGCGTCCCTCTCTAAAATCTAAACCGGTGGGTGGTTAAATTCGAAAAAATTCAGGATGGTAGAAAGTGTATCAAAATTTTAAGGAAAACTATAACGGCTAAGTTTGCTTGATAATTATTAGTAGTTTTACTCTTAAATAGCAGCCTAAGGTATAATATACCTAAACTTGGAAGATTCCGTATACCGAAAATACGAAATCCTTAGAAAAATATTACTTAATTTTTTCGTAGCTACGGAACCCTATTTTGGGCGTGTCCGACACGCTCTTGGCCGGTTTTTTCGTGTTGAAGTGCAAGTGACAGATCAAAGTGAAGTTCAAATATTTGGGATTTGGAGAGTAGAAAGACAGAATCAATTAGACCGCTGTACCTAATGATTTACACGAGCGAAGTGATCAATATTTTCACTAAATAACTTGCATGTTTGCTTTGCTTACATTATTGCTGGCACCTTTGGGCGTATGCTTGCCTGATTTGTTGTTTGCATCCTTGCTTGTATGTACGCCTACTTATATGCTTGCTTGCATGATGCCTGCACTGCATCCCCAAAAATCGCTTCCACCTTAATAATCCTAGCTAAAGCTAAAGTGGTTAAAACTACGTTGTCAGTCAGTCAGTTTCGTTTCTCTTTCATAGATATAGAAAACTTATCCCAGAGTAGCTAAACATTGCCCTGATACTTACCCTAGATACAGTATTGTAAGGAAATACTTGTGTAGCAATGAGAGGTCGTATCGCTTTATACTGAGCTTATCTCGCTTGCAGCTCTAACTCATGGCTTATTGCCGAGTCATGGCTGCCGTCTTAGTTCGCAACTTGCATCGCATTGCAACTTCGCGTGTTCCCGAGCTAAGTTGTCTTACCTACGTACGCACAAACGCCTAACTGATTTATTTAGACTTAGACTTTAGACTGGTTTAGGCAATTAAGTCAGAAAACACAGATCTGTCTGTACGAGGATAGCGCTGATAGGGGAGTGGAATATTGAAGTGTAGTATAAGCAGTCAAATTCATTTTAAAGCTGTTTTAGTTGAAAAATATATACACCGTGTTATTTTTGATTTCCGCTAACTTTATGAAAACATTTAACATGTCAAATTAAATTAATTAAAAGAAAGAAAGAATTAAGATAACTACTTGTGCGCAGTAAAACTGTGTAAAGGTACTAAATAAATTTAAGGCTTTTTAATTCACGCATATTTAGCAAAAGAAGGTCAAAAAGTGAGTTCTCTCTTTATGTGTCCATCAGTGTCACTCGTCAAGTTTGTATTTTTTTATAATTTGACCTGTAACAACGACTGCAAAGTTATTAGTATATGTATGAAAAAACCAAAGCTTCCGCCGAAGTTAACGGAAATCAATAAAAACATAATTTGCACCAGTTCGTGATAGGAGCAAATTATATTTCGGCAACTACTTACCTAGGTAGGTAGGCATACCTATGTTCACAATGAATAGATACTCGTACTTTATTTAGTAAACACGTAAAAAGCAAAATAACGTCTAGATCAATTACTTTAGTGAGACACTTGGGTGTTTATATCGTAAAATGTGACTATACGAACATAAAAAAGGTTACAAGGGCTGCACAGCTGATTAGTGTAAGTATTATCTACAATTTCAATGCGTACCTACTACTCGTATCAATGGAACCGAGTCCGATTGAATCTGTTCCAGTACCTACAGGCACACTATAAAGCACACTGTCTGCCATGCTTTAGAGGCTTTACATATGCACAGGTACAGGGTAGTATTTATCAAGAACATAAGTATTCATTCCTTTACAGCATGCCTACTGGTTAGGAAGGGAATTAGGTATATGTCCGAAACAAAACATATTGTGCTAGGCTCCTTTTTTTTTATTCGACTGGGTGGAAAACGAGCAAGTGGGTCTCCTGATGGTAAGAGATCACCACCGCCCATAGACATCTGCAACACCAGGGGTATTGCAGATGCGTTGCCAACCTAGAGGCCTAAGATGGGATACCTCAAGTGCCAGTAATTTCACCGGCTGTCTTACTCTCCACGCCGAAACACAGCAGTGCAAGCACTGCTGCTTCACGGCAGGATTAGCGAGCAAGATGGTGGTAGCAATCCGGGCAGACCTTGCTACAACTCAAAAATAAGCTTTCATACAATTTAGTTTTAAATCAGTTTCGTTTAAAAAATCATTTTGAATGCAAGCTCTTTTGCTGGCAGTGCTTTTTGTTATACTTGCATTGTCATCTAAATTACATTCGATACCAAATTTCAAGTCGATGCCATTAACCGGTGAGGAGTTCCCGTTTGCGGAGACGATCCTGGCAGGACCATCAGGATGTCACTACCACATTATTGTAATTGTCACCTGATTTGCCGAAATTCAAGACAATCCGACCACTGTAAGAACAAACAAACTGGGCATGCCAAATAAAAGCTCGTACTAGCGGAAAGCTCTGTAAATCGTAGCAGCAAAATGAATTAGGATTTCATGCAGCAATTATTTCAGTCTGCTTGTTTAAACTAGCGTTATGGACGACCATTCAGCATTCGTAGAGCAATGGTCGAGCGATGAATAAGCGGAATGAAATTATTAAACAAATCGGAACGTAATGCGTTCGGGGGCTATATCACAATCCATTTCATTTCGCTGGAAATAAATATAGATATTTACGTTTGAAGCCCGTCATCGACAGGAAGCGATATTCAATAAGCTACAAATTGTTACAGATTTTTTTCTACTAGGGATAACTGTGAAATCACAAACATCTGATTAGGTATGCGTAGAGTACTAAGTAGGTACGTAATAAATAAACAATGAACCAAGAGCGTGTCGGGCCACGCGTAGGGGTGCCGCGGATAGACGGAGGCGGACGGAATGGACGGCCATTGTTAAATTATAAGGTTTTGCTTTTGCTGTATTGTACGTGACATTTGTGTTGTTTTTTTGACCCTAAAATTAGACAAGGCTTGAAAAAACTAACGATTTTTTAGGTCACACATCTCTCGAAAATACCTTTTGATATACGTAAATATACAAATGTGATAAAATAATTACAAACAATATTGTGACTGCACCTTAACTTTTGCCAAGACCTTAGGAAAGACGCGAACAAAGTTTTGCGTACCTATTACGAATATGAATAACTTTAAAAATCACCTTACGACTGTAGTTAGGTACCTACTATAATTTATTCCGAGTCACAGGCAAATAACGATAGCCTAACTCGGTAGGCTGATGTTAAACACTTTTAAGCTTTAATCCTATTTCAATGTAAGTCCACAAGATGCACGCAGACCAAGTTTAAATTTACAATGTAAATTATGAAACGGGGATTACGTCTACTGAAGTAGGTATAAAGACTTTTCCCTCAGCACTCGGAAACGTAAACAATCTTTTATTTTGCCGTAGCTTTTAAATTGAATGGATGAACGACGCGAGGAGCTTTTATTAAAACATTTTTTATTTTTATTCAAGTACCTACCTAAGTATTTTTACATATTAAACACGTAGAAGATTATATTCAGGAAGGAGTCATCATTGGATTCATCTTCATCCCCAGTTGAAAATTCTATATCACCTATAAAAAAAAGAAAGGTGTAAAGCAAGAGCCAGTGAATGGGGATGAAGATTATATTCTTCTTACTTCCAATTTATAAGTTACATTAATTTTTCTTTGATATTTAATTATGATTATGTACTGGTTACATTGTTTTTCGCTGTCACTATTTGTTAATTAAGAATAAGAATAATTTTAATTTTATTTAGTAATAAAGTTACACTGTCCACAAAAAAATACAAAAATACACATTTGAATAAAAAACAATACATTTGACTTTTCGACGGCCTTCGCCTAGACTCTGGGTCTGTATCGCGAGTGCCAGAAGATTAATATGTAAGTATGATGTAAATTTAAGTCTCATTATAGAATAACCTGCCCTATGTTTTTTACGGGGTGCGTAACGATCGATATAAAAACATTTGATATATTTTGACTGGATATAACGATTAAAGGATATAAATGCACTTTTGATATAACAACATTTGATATATTCTCATGTAATATAATTATCAACAGATATAATGAACTTGTAATATAACAAATATTACTCTAACAGTCATGACATATAACATACATGGAATATAACTTTGTTAGATATAAAGCTCAGTTGGTATAATGTAATATTGGCATAATCTAGAATACTTACTACTATTATTTCTTACCTATTTTACTCTAAGGCAGGTTGGTTTAGGTTCGACGACGAGCGAAGCGAGGAGCAGTGTTAGGAGAATTATGTGACTTTACAGCGCGTGTGCCGAGCGGGCAGTGCAGCGGCCGGAGAAGCCCCAGAACCGACTCTTTTGTAGAATACTATAGTTTATTTTCTAATTTATTTACAATTTATCTACGCATGGTCCTAAACAGATTGCAACCGAAAAAAAAATAATATCTTACAAAACATTATACCACTAATACTTATATCCAATATATATTATATCCATTTATCAAAAATGTATTATACTATTTGAACATTATACGCCATGAAATTATACTGATTGTGGTTATACCAATAGTTTATTATGTCCCTTGAGTGATTATATCCAATGAAATTATATTAAATGTTGTTATATCCAGTGAAAATATATCAAAAGTTGTTATACCAATCATTACACTACACACCCGTTTCTACGTATTCTTAATGACATGATATAAATACATGATAAGCCCTCACGTGTAGGTATTATCAGGTTGCTAAGAGAAAGTTGAGTTATATAGCATGTCCCGGTATCATAAGGTTCCACTTATGCACCGCTATGCAATGTGACTAATTACCGCACACGCTGGCACAGTTAAAACCAGCGTAATTTCTAAATATTATTACCATATTAAGTGGTCGTACACTGAAATCGGAAACTTAAAAAAGTCACGGCTGCAGTCAACGAATGCAAACGGCTCAGATAAGGGCTGCCGGAACGTCTACCGACCTACTGCCCTTTAGATGCCTCTAGACCACATCCTCGCTAGAACAAAACACTGCACAGTTTTTTTGTGAAACTAGATTTATATCTTCCTTTATGTGCAAGCCACTTTTCTAAAGGAGTTTTAGTGTTGAATTAGTAGCACCGTAAAAAGAAAACTGCACGTTCGTATCAGCGATCTAAACAATGTATTACGTGCTCGCTACGTATTTTTCGTTTCGTTCGTGGATTAACCAAATTTTGACTTACTTACTTTCATTACTAACTGAATGTTATATTTATATCTACTAAATCTGATTAATTGACGATAAAATTGCCTCAATGAGGGCTATCGCGTATGAATAGAGGCGCTAGTGTAGCGTGAGGTCTCCGAAATGTCAAATCTCATAGTTTTTGGGTGAGCTACGCGGGTTTATTTATAATTAGAATAATTTTGTGAATATTTTGCATTACCTGAAATTAATTATGGCAATTATGCGTTACGGGGCAATGAATGTATGTGTTTTGAGACAGTTTTGTCTTTCGGAAACTTTTGTCCTCCCCTTTTTTTCCGAACAAAATGGGACTGTGCAACACTGTGGTTGCTCGATATTTTTATGGTACGGTTTTAAGGTGTATTAAATATGATTTTAATCTAAACTTTGTTTTCACGCCCATAATAACAGACTTTGAAAGCCACGCTTAAAAACCTCACGCAACAGTGGCGTCATCTAGAAAGACAAAAAACGATAGCCCTCATTGCAATTAATTAGCAAACGGTTCGTCATATCACGGACATTCATTCACAGCCAAGGAAACGACCGATGACGGAGCGAATAGCCGGCATAGCCGGTAAAGCTAATGACAACCTCCTTTGTTACAACGGACTCATGAGTCTCATGACTAATTGGCCAGATAAGCTACATTAAGGGGCTGTTTCACCATCCATTGATTAGCGCTAACCGCCAGTTAAATGTGATGCCGTCTCCGTCTACTCGAACAAAACAAATAGAGACGGCATCACACCTAACCGCCAGTTAACACTAATCAATGGATGGTGAAACAGCCCCTTATACTTGGTAAAAAACAATAACTACTTTGAAAACAAACTAAAGATACAAACATGTGTCGTATTCGTATTCACTATATTACTGAAACACACAAAGGTTGACTGGTAGAGTTCCCTTAAAGGGATAAGTTCGCCTTTGTACCTGTATCTCAAAGTTTGACAATTGTGTTTGTTTTTATTTTGTATAAAGAGTTTAGGTATATAAAACATGCATTACTTAAATGTCTTCAATTTCAGTAACGAAGATAAGTACGATAAGTAAAGCTAGTACTTGCATTTGCCTAAATAATAAGATTCAGCAAAAAAACTTTCAGTCTCTTTTTTATAAGTGATCACATTTACAAAACAGCTAAAACAATCAACTTAGAACTTCAACTAACGAGCGTTGCCTTCAGAAAATATTATTTATCATATTTCGAACATCAAAAACGAAGCCTGTTGCCGTAAGAAGCCCGTGAACGTCTTGATTTAAAAGCATTAAGTTAATATTCGAAATTTCAATGTACTGAGATTAGGTACTGGAAACAACGGAAAAATAAGCGCAAGTTTTTCACCGTCATTGTGCAGGCAGGGCGGGCGAAGCGTGCGCTCTACAATGGCCGCAGAAGAATGTTTCCGCTCTCTACAGCTCACTTTGCTAATTCTCGACTGTATCTACACGCGTTAATCGTCACGAATAACACAGATACCGGTGATGGATGGCGAACACTTCTGACCCGCGGCAAACAATCATTATCGTGTTCCTAAATAGGTCGCCTTTTGCTAACTTATTCAATCAATAGATTGCGCAGTTTAGCTATGAAGTATGTACCTAATCGTACAATAAAATAAATAAATTGGGAACTTAAAATTCTGAATCTAAGTAAGTATTATATTAAAATATTTGCGATGAGTGCTGCGGGTTGGCTTCTATTTGGAAATAAACCACTTTATCTCTTCAAATTAGTAGCTATGCTAACCCATAACATTAATCGTAAATCATCACCGTAATTACCGCTCGTGTAAAATAAATAAATAAACAAAATCTAATATCGCGTTTGCTATATTTTTGCGGTACAAGCTACGTGACTAACACAACGCCTTATTTTTATTGCATTATCAAAATTTTCCTGCTTTTAAACCAGTTTAAAATAAGGAAACGAACTCGACTCTATCTTCAAAGAAAAACAGGAAGAGAGAGCCCGAGAGTAAACAAAGCTAGCGTAAGCACTAATTAACAAAATAAGTTAAGTCAAAATTCCGGTCCCTGTTTGAGTCAGAAATTTAGATTCGTGGAGTAAAGGAATCTCTTTTGATCCTGCGCTGCGTGCGACGTCACGTTAAGTTTGAATGTTCTCACTCCGCGAGATGCTACCCTAGAGAAAAGCTTGGAAAGCTATTTACTTAGATAACTACAGTGTCGTAGCATAGGTTGTTTTTATGTCGCATTCGGTCTTTGTAATTACTTCTGTTACTACAACATATACATATTTCAGAATTCTTACGAAGAACCAAGATAACTTACACGTAGGTTAAACATAAAATTTTATTTTATATTTGCAACATTTCGCGCTACGTTAAGTAGATTCTCCTATAATAATTATTATGAAAATATTTTAAAATCTACAAATAGAATGCGCAAGATTACATCATGTATATAATTTCGGTACTGTACTCGTAAAATAACTATGTGGAATATGGATTGCTATTTATTTGAATTTAGGGTCATTAATAATAACAATAAGTATGCTTTAATTAGTTAAAAGCTTTTCTGAAAATACAATGAAAAACTTTTCGATTCGTTTAATGGATATCTTGCTTTAACCGTAACGTAGCGTATAAATTTATAGTCTGCTGCTGTCTGCTGTGTCTATTCGTAATGAAAGAGCCTTTCATGTGAAAGAGGTTCTGGCTTACGAAGTGCAAAATTCGAACTTCGTATCTTGCCGTCCCGCTATCGCTCATATTATTTAATGCGAGAGTGAGAGGGACGGTAAGATACGAACTACGATTTTCGAATTTCGTAGTAGCCCCCTGCCTCGGCCTGGCGGGTTATAAACGTCGCGATTTTAACGTTGCCGGCGATTATCCTTAGGGCTCTCTTATTTTGCCTTTTTTCAGTTCTCGTGGACTATTTCTAGACCTTTTATGAAATAAAAAAATCATTGCAATCTTGATTGTAATTAATCTTTTTGTGATTCTAGATTTAAAACAGTTATTTATTGCCAGGTTAGTAACTTGTGCAAGGAGGGATCGCTACCATTATCTTGCTCATTAATCCTGCCGCCAAGCAGCAGTGCTTGCGCTACTTTGTTCCGTCATGGTAAGTAAAACATAGCGTGGTACATGCAGTATTCTATTTTAGCTCTCTAAGCCAGGGATGGGGAAACTGCGGCCCGCGGGCCATCTCCGGCCCGCGAAGGCTTGAAATCCGGCCCGCGACCATCAAAAATCAAGAGAAGATTTCGTATTGTTACAAAATTTCATTCTCATTGGCAATGGGCAAATTAGTGTTTCAGAAAATTCATATCAAAATTTTTATATCAGTAAATAATATAGCTAAGAATGCAACAACTTGGCTCGCCATATATTTTGTTAGTATATACTTATTGGCACGCGAAGGAAAGTTTCCCCATCCATGCTCTAGGTTGATAATGCATCGGCAATCTCCCGGTGTGGCGGGTGTCCGTAGGTGGTGGCGCTCTCTTACCATTAGGTGACGCGCATGCTTGTTTTCCACCCTATTTATGAAAAAAGACACAAAACTACAACTTTACCACTGTAGGCGCTTTGAATATGGACAAATAAAACAGGGAATGATTTGAAATCTGTATTATTAGAGTCTATGCTAATAAAAGTTGGGGTCCTTTCCCAAAAAAGGTAAGGAACCATTGCTGTAGCTGAATAGCAAATCGGTGACTGCTGACGTAGTTAGCTAGGCTATCACATCAGTCAAGCGCTGACAGCACGGGTTGATACAACGCATCGCTGGCCACATTACTGCAGGCCCGACGCACAAACACAATGCAATCAGAGGCCGTATTGCCTAACGTTTCTGGCGCTCGCGATCGCAATCAAATGACAGATTTCGCATACAAAAACTGTCATTTGATTGCGATCGCGACCGTCAGAAACGTTAGGCAATACGGCGTCTGCATACACGAGTCTGATGTCAAACCTAATGAATTAATTAGCATACCCAAGATTCCCGAGTAATCATTTTTAGTGTTCCGTAGCCAAATTGGCAAAAACGGGACCCTTATAGTTTCGCCATGTCTGTCTGTCTGTCTGTCCGTCCGCGTTTTTGCTCAGAGACTATCATTGCTAGAAAGCTGTCATTTTGCACAGATAGGTTCTTATATGTAGCAACCACTAGCAATTATGCCGGAAAGGTATAAAAAAAATTACAAAGTTTTTTTTAGGGTGATTGGGGGGTGTTTTTTTTTTCTCGTCTAACCCTATGTGTGGGGTATTGTCTTTTAAAACCATTGGGTCGCTACCGAGACAACCTCTCGATTCAGTGATCTGTTTGCGAAATAATCAACCTAAATAAAGTGCAACTTTTCAATAAAATCGAGCGTCCCCTCCCCCCTCTTAAATCTAACCGTTGGGTGGAAAAATTTGAAAAATTCATAATGCTAAGTAAGTATATCAAACTTACAAGGAAAACTATAACGATTAAGTTTGCTTGAAATTTTTAAGTATAAATAAGAGTTTAAGAGTAAATAGCTGATTAAGGTGTAAAATTATATCTTAACTTAGAAGATTCCCCACAAAATACAAAATCCTTCGAAAAATATTACTTTACTTCTTCGTCACAGCTATGGAACCCTATCTTGGGCGTGTCCGACACGCTCTTGGCCGGTTTTACGAGTAGATAGGAGTATTCCTGAAAATTTCTTTAGTACCGAACTGTAAATAAGATATTTTCGTCAGCACTAATTTTAAATCAATCAGCTGAGTAACAATAATGGTATTATATTATAATTTAAACTTTAGTAGCTTTTAGCGCACAATTAATAGAGACGTCTGTTTAATCATGTTTTCAACTTCGTGAAATTTAACTTACTATTGCAAGTAATATAAGTATGTAAGTACATACTTAAGTTACTTAAGACAAATGTATTATATATGCTTAGGGTGCCCAACTGTATAGAAGATATTAACTAAATGTTCTTTCTTGTTCAAGCTTGCCTTGAAAATACTTCCGTCTCAAACAACCTTACAACAAAACTTTTTCAAGTTTCCGGAGCTTTTCATTGAAATGAACAAGATCACAATACCGAGAGCCCTCGCAACAGGTTCGGTACCTGTATTTACGAACTTTAATTTTATCCGCGACTAACTGAAAAGTTTTCAAACAACTAATTTTAAGAGCTGTCTTTCATCTAGTTGTCCGGGCTAACTTAAAACTTACCTTTGTCTCGATCGGGGTTGGGATGACAGTTGGTTGGCGTTTGTTGTGGTCGCGGGGTCGCGTGGGGCGCGCGGCGAGGGTGGAGGCGAGAGGTGCGGCGCGGCGTCGCGGCGGCACTACCGCGACGCGGCCGGCTTGCCGCCGCTCGCCGCTCGCCGCCCGCCCTAACCGCCTGCGACGACCACCGTAACCCCCTACTCTAACTCGACACACGAATACTCAAGTCGAACGAACCAACTATCCTTGTTGCTCTTACTGTATTTTCGTAGCAAGGCCAAAGACAGCAATATTTTTTCAACGAACGTTTCAATGTAGAGACCCCTCGCACAGATTCTTGGCTGTGATTAATCGGCAAGCCACCTGCGAGCTGCGTCCAGTATAGCGTTCTGTAAAGTATTTACACAAACAATAGTAATTTATTAAACCCACTTCGCAGCAGTTTTCGAAAGCTTTCCTATAATAGGAACGTAAAATAAAAATCATAATCAATCAATCAATCATAATCATGTTTAAATCATAATCAATTAAATTAATTTAATAAATACAAATTTGAGGAGTACGGTTCTGTCCTTCGAGTGAATCGAGTGATGTGGCCCGCCTCTTATCACTTAATTTCGTATTTTTCCAGCTATGTCGGTGTTTCCAGTTATGCAATTATTTTTGTATTTACATAAAGGCTATATAGTTAACCAAAGCTTCGGGTAAAGTAACAGTATCATGATCAGCCAGACGTCATTGGGACGTCCACTGTTGCACAAAGGCCAGAACGCCACATGAACGACAACTCGCCACTTGCATCCACCTAACATCCACCGGTTGCCTACAACTCTCGCAATGTCGTCCGTCCACCTAGTGGGAGGCCTGCCAACGTTAAACTAACGTAATTTTTTCGAAAGTATTCTTTGAAATTCTTTATATTCACGTATCTTTTTTACTTGTGAACCGGTTCGTTAATCCAAGAAAACTACCTACAATAGGTACATCAATGAAAACCACATCCCCGTCGGTTAAGCCATTCCTGGGATTAGCGCGATCAAACACACAAACAAACAAACTGGCAAACAGGCAGGGTTCGTTTTTAGGGTTTTTAGGGTTTCGTACCTACCTCGAAAGGAAAAAATGGAACCCTTATAGGATCACTTTGTTGTCCATCCGTCCGTCCGTCTGTCAAGACCCTTTTTTTAGGAACGCGTGGAGGTATGAAATTTATATCAAATACTCAGGTCTACTGTCCCTTGGCGCTGTGAAAAAATCAAACTTCTAAGGCAACGCAATCAAAAGATACAGCCGTTTAAGCCGCAAATTTCCGCAAATTTTCGAAACTCGCAAAAGGGAATCAAAACCTACAGGGTACTTCCCGTGAATTCAGAATCTTGAAATTTGGTACGAAGCAACGTCTTATAGCACAAAAAAAGGAAAAAAAATATAACAAATAATTTAAACGACTACAAAAAACATGAAAATAATTTTCTACCAGTCTGAAGTCGGTCGGTGCCTCAGCACGAGCCAGCAGGAGTGGACCTATAGTCATCTACCTCACCTACGCACTTTATATTGGGCTTCAATCACTCCTGCTGGCTCGTGCTGAGACACCGACCGACTTCAGTCTGGTAAAAAAAATATTTTCATGGTTTTTGTAGTCGGTTAAATTTTTTGTTATAATTTTTTTTTCACGCTTTTTAGTGTACATAATCTAAGATACAATACACAGTCACCTTTTACGAAAGATTGCTTTTTCCGATGTCGAGACGTTCATTATTGAGGAGTCCTGGTGCTTCACCACCCGTTTTACCATATGCATTACGAGGAGCATAAATTGCTTTGCAACTGTGTCAAAGTAATTAAAATTCAACCCGTGAAATACTTGTTATTGAGTATTAACTCCGATGGTCAACTGTGGTCTTCATCATCCGTTCCATTTTACCAAATGATTTTCAAGAGCAAATGCACGAGTTACTACTAAATATATCCAATTTACTATAGGTGTCCCTACAACATTTGAAGAGTTCCCTCGATTTCCTTAAGATCCAATCATCAGATCGTGATTTGGTGCTTTTGGGACCTAATGAAGACATTCCTAGACGAAAACAATAAAAAAAATTCAAATCGGCTCATAAATGACGGAGTTCTGAGGTAACAAACTAAAAAAAAAAGATACAGCCGAATTGATAACTTCCTTTTTTGAAGTCTGTTAAAAATTGCGAAAACCGTTAATTTTTAGTTACGTCATAATAAAAATATTTATACGGAACCCTCAGTGCGCGCGTCCGACTCGCACTTGGCGGGTTTTTTTTTCTATTAATTTTAGTTATTTCATACATTTTTGGTCATATATTTTTTTACTTTCCTTGTAGTCGAAATAAAAAGCAGTGTTTAATTCGGGAAAAACACCAACATCACACTCGAAATTTTGGCAAGTTATATCGTGTGATATTTGTTCTTTTCCTCCCTTGTCGAAGAATCTACTATTTTAGCGGCAGAAACTGCCGTATCTATTTTACGTTAACTTGAAGTTTGATTTTTCCACAGCTTCAAGGGACTATTATAGGCCTGAGTATATGGTTTTAATTTCAACTCGATACCTACCTCCACGCGTTCCTGAGATGAAGGGTCTTGTCTTGACAGACCGACGAACGGACGGACGGACAAACAACAAAGTAATCCTATAAGGTTTCCGTTTTTTCCTTTTGAGGTATGAAACCCTAAAAACCAGCCAAGTGGGAGTTGAACTCACGCACCAAGAATTCCGTACAAATTGGTAGGTCTCAATGAATATCCAGTGTAAGCAGAACCCGTCTCAAGCCAAATGTACGCAGTATAGGGTCATTGTAGATGGTTACTGACAGAAAACATAAAGATAAAAAAATACTTTTTACTTTTCTTATTGATTAATGATTATGTTTTTGATGATAAAGTTACGTACATTCTTGGAAGTAGCATTTAGTTGTGCAAAAATGTTTCCAGATAGCAAGTCCAAACGTTTCTTCATGATAATAGCTATACTGCGATTTGTTTGATAATTTTCACAAACGCATTTTTTCTGAGTAGCAAGTATTCACATCGCGGTAATTCACGATCGCGATCGCAAATTTACTTATTAATATTTTTTATGAAGCTTTTTTTTAATGTGCGCGTTTATTTTTTCGGTTATTTTACCAGTAGATTATTTTATCAGTCGCATATATTTTCAGCAGCGTTAGCTTCACGGGGCTCCTATTTCTGGGCAGTCTGCCCTTCGCGCATCTGAAGATATATAACGAACCTAACCTACCTATTAATGTGTGGTAATAATGTGGACACTAAGGGATAACGAATTGTTAGAATAATGATTTCGAGTAAAATATCTAAAAAGCCGCACTATTTTATACTGATAATAGTTGCGAATAATAAAATAATCAAAAAAATAAACGCGAACATAAGGCAGAGGCGATTTAGCGACCACTTGCATTGAGTTGGAAACTGAACCTTATTGCTTTCATAATACGTCACAATTTCCATTGTAATTATTGCAAATACGACTAGCTTTAAAAATATTCTTTGTCAGGTATGTATTCGATAGCTGCTTTTGATTGTGGTAGTATGCTCCAATAAATGGGGCCTTATAAAGGGTTAAAAAACGCTTCATGAAAAATCGCTATATGAAAAACGACGAATAAGTAAATTTGCGATCGTGAAAAACCGCGATGTGAAAATTAGTTACTCAGAAAAAAATCGTTTGTGAAAATTATCTAACAAACCCCTAATAATATTATAAATGCGAAAGTTTGTATGTGTGTGTAGACGTTTCTTACTCTTTCGTAACTAAAACGGCTGGACGGATTTGGATGAAATTTGGTATGTAGATAGCTGGACATCTGGAATAACACAACACACACACTCACACATAAAAACTTACGCATTTATAATAATAGTAGGATCCTAAAGTAGATATCCCAATAAATTTTCATATTTTAGGTTGAGTCAGAGACCCGTCAAAATGTAGAATCCCTTAAGTCATAAATACAAAGAAAAAAAAGTAGACAGTTAAGAGTTAATATTTATTAGCTACAATTAATTACAGACCAAATTCCAGTATAAATTTCGTTCTCATTTTGAACAGATTTAGGCATGTTTGACATTTATTGTACTGTTTAATTTTTATTCACTCAGTAAAAATATGACTCATTTCTAAATGCGTAATTAAAAATACAAAAAGGCACGAGTAAAAACTAATTACAACTTAATCTCCGAAAATACGTTATAATTACACTTATTTAACTTTTAATATTAATTACAATAAATAATATATATATTATTCACTGATTCATTCAGAGAAGTAAACACACGTCATGTTGTTTCTATCACAATTGAGGAGGAAAGTGGGAGTATGTAGGCACTTTGTGTACAACAAACAACGAATCCGTAAATTGTTTAAACGTATTTCGACTCAGTGAAAAGAAACTTACGTGAAGTAGAAGGTTATGTTACTTTAATTTATTTTTCATGATGAACAACAGATGAGTTTACATAATCACCCCCCACCACAAGCTCCCTTTACATGGATATTAAATATTTAAATTAATATTTTTTCATTATGTTTACAATTTCCTTCAACAAGGGAAATGAACTATGGTGTTTATTTTACTTCAGTGAATAAAACAGTTTAATATTCTATGTTTTAGCATTAGTAATGGCACGATTTGTTACTTTGATAAAAGGCACCAGATATTTTTTTGGCAGTGAAAATATTATATGTATCGATTTGATGGAAATTAAGGCCGACGTTGTATATTAAATATTAGCGTTACGCTTTGACATTTCGAATTGATTATTTTTCATGCAAACAAAACAATGACATTGCAAATCAAATATAATGCTTTTCTTTCATAAGAATTAGGCGTCCTAACATGGTTCTGAATATCTAAATCTCATCAAAAATAAAACAAGCAGAAACAATATCACTCAAGATAATTATGTATCGTTGACTAACGCTTAAACAGCCAAAGCTAAGTCTGTATCAACAGTGAAAAAACCTATTAGTTCAAGGTGCACTCACCTCATCTTTTTATGCGATCAAGGAAGCTGATAAGCCTTCGCAGAACCTTTAAACATTAAATTTCGAAACTATTTCCTACGTAGACATTGGTTCAATAAATGTTTCAACTGTTCCTAATGATTTATAAGTTTGTGTCGGTGACCTGGCACTACGTAGATTCGATTCAGCCTAACACATAATACGTAAGTACATTACACAAACACTCACACAATAAGTACAAAAAGCGTACTACATATAATCTAGTTATATTGATATAAAACAGACCCTTCTCAAATCCATAATTATTGCAGTCAAAAAGCAATGTACATGATTGTCAATATATTTAAAAACAGATTCACTTATATTTAATGAACTATGAGATTTGCTGAAATAATAGCACTTCTGGCGCGTACATAATTCGATAGTAGTCAGACATTTTAATGATGATTAAATTTAAATGATGTTAATGAATAAAATCCCGATAAAGGCACAATATAAGGCATCATCCTCAGTAGTATTTATAAAACTGTCTAAAGGCTACATAATTACAGGTCATATAAGATTCTACAACAGCAAATACTGACGACTCAGATCAGTTCGTAGGTGTCCCACTTGGGACTAGTTTGAGACTACTACTTTCGTGAAACATGTTACATTATATATGTATGTAAATATTCTTATTTCCCAGCATATGTAGGGTTCTTAAAGGTCGACGTCGCTTGCTTGTAAATTGGATTTTCGCCCTGTAAAAAACATACAATTATTGGTTTACCTCACAACTTGCAAGTTAATTCAAATAAATAGTTAGTTGAAATAAATGGATTTATTATTATTATTAATTCTGATCTACTTGTAGCGGTCGGATTGAATAAAAAGTAATTTTATGTCGCCTAGATTAAGCCTAAATACGAATTTTACGAGCATTAGAAGTGGAAAAATATTTTGACGAATATTACCATATTACCACACTCCAAACACTACTAGCACACGATGGCCCCGCGATGGACTCTAAGTTTAGGGCCTCAGCTAAGTCGCGCAAGTGCACGGCGCAAGCGCCCGCGCGGCGTGCTGTTTCAATGGTTCTCAATAGAACAGAGACACCCCTCACACAGCACTGCTCTATTAGATGACATGAAACAAGCACGCCGCGCGACTTAGCGGAAGCCCTAACAGCGATTTAACAAGAATAATTCGATTACCGGCTCGCACCTCTTGAGTTTTTCGAAATTCATGTGCGATTACATTTGAAATTTACCACGAGCTTCACGGTGAAGGAAAACATCACGAGGAAACCTGCACCAACAACCGAAGCAATTCAATCAGGCCCGCGTGAGAACTACGGCCCAAGCCCTCTCATTGTGAGAGGCCTCTGGCCAGCAGCGGGACGTATATAGGCTGGGATGATGATGAGTTCCATTACCGTGTCCCACTTAGCCATCATGCGCTCCTTCTCGAAGCGCGCGAACTCGCGGCGGTCGTGGATGGTGGTCACCATTTTCCACAGCATCAGCAGCGCCAGCCCGACCAGCACAATGGCCGCGATCACGCCCAGCACGATGCCCAGGATGAACAACTAAAAGACAATGCAATAATTGAAAAATTGTATTACAATAGGCACGCGTACAGTCACAAGCACCGATATCTGACATAACAAAGCGTGCATACGAGTAACTATCTGATACGGCTCTATTTCTAGACCAGTAGGTCGTTCTAGATGTATTGCACGCTCCGCTGTGGCACATATTAATTCAGGTGACTGTACGAAGACGTTTAACTAAATATATGAAAATAAAAATCTTCCAGATACACTCACATTCCGCTAGCTTGACCATGGGTCGGCAACCTCTTGAAACGGAAGAGCAAAAGTTATTATAACTTTGAAATTTGCCAACTTTTAAAGAGGTTTCCATCGTATTTCCTTATATATATTTGGTTTTTTATCTAAAATAAATGGCTGAAAGAGAGACATGGTATTCACTCATGCATTTGTTTCAGGGTTTTAAGAGTTTTGGTAATAAAATCATTTAAGTATTGATTTTTACGAATGGAGCCGTAACTTTACGTCGAAACAGCCTTAGGTTGCCGACGCCTGCGCTTAGAGCACATTTATATCACTTGGCCCAGCAACCCCCAACCTTTGATTGCTAGTGAACGATTTTCTTGGAACTTTGCATGGATCGGAATATTTATCTTCTCACTTTGCTAAAGTAACCTAATCACTTCTGCGAAATATTTCTTTAATTTATTACCCTCTCAAGAACCAATTCTACTAATATTATAAATGTGAGTTTGTGAGTGAGTGAGTATGTTTGATACTTCTTCACGCTGAAACGGCTGCACGGATTTGGATGAAATTTGGCAAAACGTTAGTTTATAACCTGGATTAACTTTTTATACTTTTTATCCCGATATTCTCACGGGATAGGCATACAATCTTGAAATAACAAACGCTGGGCTTAGAGTCATGAAATTTGGTATGTAGATAGCTGGACATCTGAAATAACACATAGGCTACTTTTTATCCCGATATTCCCACGGGATAGGGATAAAATCTCGAAATAACAACCGCTGGGTTTAGTCATGAAATTTGGCATGGTTGTTATAATATCACGTCAATGAAAACCACGATGTAATTTTAGGGAATTTCCACGAGAATTTAATAAAATCCCGGAATTTCAATTCAACTGCTGTATCTATAATGATTTACGCGTGCGACGCCGCGGGTAAACGCTAGTAACCAATAAAGAAAACTGTACCTTTTTGGGGCATTCGCGTTTCTCCTGCGCCCTGATGAGGAGGTTTTGCCGCTCGTCGTAAGAGTACACGAACACGTACAGGCAGTCGTCTTCTTCATCTTGGAAGCTGCACAAGTGCTCGTTTTTCGACTCGTTCGCTAAAAATTATAAGGTAATGAGAGGTTTTTGACGCAATAAATATGTTTCAATAACAAACAGCGATCCGTCACTCGATCTGGACCGCAGAGTGATATCACTCAATAAAAAAAGTTACCGTACCCGTCACATTGAAAACTGTACTAAAGTACCTAAAGGTGTTACAAAAACAATGCAAATAGCATTACACTGCTGGGCTGCCAGGCTAGAATTGTAAGAGAGCGATCTAGCACCGCACTGTATTACGACATGGAACGTTTTTCTAAACAGGGTTGAAGGATTACATGAACAATATCCTTGTGTTTACATGTGTCGTTTACCTTCAAGTTGTCCCTCGACGACGATAGGCGGCGACTGTATGCCGGTCTGTGGGCCACAGGAAGTTGTGCAAGTCTGGTTCTCTGTCCACTCGGGGCCGCGATGGTGCACCGAACACAGCACGCAATCTTTGAACTCCTCGCAACGGCCAGAGCAAGTCTGCATCACAATAGTTCAGTTAATCTAAGCCTATGTCACCGCGTAGTAAACAGGTCAGGTCAGGATAGTGTTGTGAAAAATGCTCATTTAGAGGCTTAAAAACTCGAACCATAAAGACTCTCGAGGCTTAACGACTCAAATGCAACGACTTGCACTCATACGCATAAAATAAACCCATTTCATTCTCAAATATAGTGGAGTCTTAACTCTGGAGTCTTAAGGGATCGAGTCTTTAAACCTCGAAATGAGCGTTATCCACAACTCTGGGTCAGGAGCATTCAATCGTAAAGACCTCGACCTTGATGCGAATAGAATTTAAAGAACTGTCATTCTGACGTAAGTAAATAGAAATTGACAGTTCTTCCTAGTCTCATAACAACTTTGTTAATTTTCCTATTTTTACAGGTCTTCCTTGAACTGTTTGACATTTTAACATACATATTAGACGTTATTGACAGAATTATGTATGTATGTAAACTCTTTATTGTACAAAAGAAAAGACACAAAATACAGTTGACAAATGTATGTAATTATGTATGACAATCTAACGATACGATTTCTATCACTCATAATCTAGCTTGCAACACAGTGCTCGCGCACCATACGTGCAGTGAGCTTCACATGCCTAGCACGCTGAGATATTAAGTGCGAGCTGCTTTAGCTAGCCATCCTTCTTCAGAATATCTCTCAAGGAAGAGATGGTGCGCTAAAACCACACGCGTTAACGCGAACTCACAAACCACACTCGGATTGGGCTCAAACCGCGTGCACTATATATATCTTCTCTAAAGTTTATGTCAGCCTAAATAATATCTGGCGTAAGATTACTCACCGGGCATTTGTCGCAGAACTTGCCAGAGAAGTGTTGTCCGCCGTTGACGTTGCACACGCACTGGCCGCATGCGCAGTGCCCATTACCGCTACAGATCTGACCTCCGTCTGCAATAATAACAAATCATACAATATCGCCAAATATCCCACATTTCTTAAATCTTACAAAAACTGATCAAGTTAAAGAAGAGAAGCTTCTAAAGTCGAGTCTTTAAATCCATTCTAATAATATAAATGCGAAAGTGTGTTTGTCCGTCTTTCACGCCGTAACGGAGCGACGAATCGACGTGTTTTTTGGCATAGAGATAGTTTATGTGCCCGAGATTGACATAGGCTACTTTTTATCCCAGAAAAACGCACAGTTCCCTAGGGAACAGCGCGCGATAAGCGAATACCACGCGGGCGGAGCCGCGGGCAAAAGCTAGTACTTTAATAAAAGGTAAACACGTAAAGTAAAGTATAACAGGCCGCTTAGTTGAATAAGGCCACAAAACAAAAATATTTACATTATGATAGATAATGTTTGCAAAATGCACTGCATCAAAGAATGTAAGGAAAAGGTACGGGTACCATTGAATAGTAGGACAAGCGGGAAATGTAGTTTGAAAAAGGCTAAACACAAGTTTGTGAGTTGTCTGTGTGTGTATGTTTGTTACTCGTACTCCTTCATGCTAAAACGGCTGGATGTTGTTTTTTTTTCCTCAAATGTATTTTTATGCGTATTGAATATGTGTAAATAAATCTCTCTCTCTCTCTCTCTCTCCATTGCCATTGGTATTTTATGTGCAATATGAAATTGATTATTTAGAAAATTTCGGAATTCAATTCAACTGCCGGATCTAATGGTTTAAGCGTGCGAAGCCGCGAGTAAAATCTAGTACAGGGATGGCGAACCTTTATGGGTGAATGTGGGAATTTGTATTGAAAGCCGTAAAAACTTGAATATGGCGTGCCATCATCAGATTCTTGACTTCGTAGTTGCACGACTGATTGAACCATTAATTAAGTACATGTATTCAATAATTATGCTGTCGTGTGCTACATCTGGCATGCGTGCCATTATGCCCCGAATATTCGAGGCTAGTTTTTCAAGCCAGGGAAGCAAGCTAGTGCTAGTAAGCTAGTGCATCTATCTTCGCATATACAAAACTAGCTTACTTCCGGGCTAGTGAGCTTGTGCTGAAGCCAGGACAGTTTTGAATAGCTTCCCGTTCTATTTTTTAAGCTAGTAGCGCCCCCACCACTGATTTCGCTATCCTGGCTTGTGTACTAGCTTCGCGTGGCCGGCGAAGCCAATATCCATTCGGCTAGTGCGTCCCAGCAAGGGCAGTATTACTAGCTTATTAGCAAGCAATTAGTTTGCTATCCCTGGTCTAGTACATTATATAGCGTTACCGGGCGGGCGACAGGGCGCATCGTCCTTGAGGCAGTCGCAGGCCGGGCCGGAGTACTCGGGGCGGCAGTGGCACTTGCCGCACACGCACTCGCCGTGGTCCGGCCCCGAGCACAGCAGACCCTTGTTGCGGTCGCACGAGAAGTTCTCGCACTCGCAGAACGGACCCGAGATCACCTGGGTATAAAAATAAATAATAAATATCATGGGATAATTGAGACCAATCAAAGTAACACGTTTGGAAATAATCGTTTTCACCACTTCTTTCTGTCACGTGGTATAAGACGAGGGCTGAAAGAGACGGTGAATGCGATCGCTCACGTCAGCGTATTAGACAATACGGCCTCTCGTCCAAAGTAAGCAAAACTTGTGTAATGAGGACGAGGCAATGGATAAGCATACATTTTAAACAACCAAAACCAGAAAACAAACATTTATATCTTTCTTACGTAAATAAATAAAATTTGGAGATAGTTTTAAGTGACGATTAAAGTTTGTGGAATATTTGCAGCCTTTGTTTAAGAAAAACAAAGTTGTACTTGGGGATTTACTATGACAAATTAAAATTAACATCTGATAGCATGGTGAAAGGTTGCATTGCTCTGAGGTTGAACTCTGAGTACGAAATGCGTCAGTGTAGTGTGGTGGTGGTGATAGTTGGATACGTGTGTGTTTTTATAAATTGTATTATACGTGGACGAAGCGGTGAGCAAAAACTAGTTGCACACTGCCATAGTAATGTAATGCTGCGTTTCCACCAGAGATGTGCGAGGATGTGTTGCGAGGTACGTGTTTATCAAGAACCAATAGAAACGCTTCATTAACCTGTCCTCTCCCAGAGGCACAAATTTGTGCCCAAATTCCTTTGATCCTGTTATCCTGGGAGATGACAGATTAACCTATCCTCGCACAGCACATCTCTAGTGGAAAAACCTGAGCGGAGCGAGGCTAGGTAAATTAAACGTTTCTATTGGTTCAGTAAAAACACATTCCTCGCAACACATCTTCGCACATCTCTGATGGAAACGGAGCCTTAATGAGTCACCTCAGAGGAGTCAGCCATCTTGTTGCACTCGCAGACGCCGCAGATGCAGTTCCCTCGGTTGGAGCAGAGCGGGCCGGCGCTCGCGTTGGTGGGCCGGCAGCCGCGCTCCTGCTCGACGGAGCCGCCGCCGTGCGCCGAACACTCGCAGCTCTTGCCGAAGCGGCCCGGGTTGCACACGCACACGCCGCACGCGGAGATGCCTTGCCCGCTGCACACGAGGCTGCCGGCGTCGTACGCCTGAAATAAAACTGACCGTGTTATTGGTGACAAATAACACATGGACAATCGTTAAACATGTGTTAACACGTCGCTCATCCAATAATGGCATATTTACAAAAACTTAAGTTTGAATTAACGTTTTGACATCTATAAATCACTTTCTAAATATAATCGTCAAAAAGCAACTACATATGTCAATATTTTGTTAGATGAATGATATTATGTCAGATTAAAGAAAACGATAATTTTAGCCATGTCTAAAATCAAACAGAAAAATTCCTTTTGCAAATAGGCTGCAGAGGGCTCTTTTAAATCACGTAAAAACTACGGAATCAAATTTGGAACTCAGATAATATAATTTATTGAATCAGGCGTTACTTTGCGGAGGTCCATATCAATGAACTAAAAGAATTTCCTTGCTCACCCGTACACCATGCTACCAGTTGTTAGACTCACAACTAACAACTAACAACTGGTCTAACAACTGGTAGCATGGTGTACGGTTGTGTCACTGGTTGAGTTCGAATCGCTTCAGTGTAGTGTGGTGGTGGTGATAGATGGGTTTGTGTGGTTTGTGTGTGTTCTTACAGTGTGGAGGTGGAGGAACTGCATGAACACGCATATTTTGCATAAGCTTAGCTATCGTAAGGTCTCGGGTGAGCAAGGAAATTCTTTTAGTTCAGATAATATAGATAATTCATAACGTGGATTAAAACTGGATTTTTATTATAGAAACGAAGAAAGCAGAAAGTCACTGAAATAACCAAATAATAAAAAGACTATCTCACATGGTGTCCAGGATGTTCACACGGGCAATCACAGATCATGTCCAGTTCGACAGTGAGACCTTCAGAAATGACTCCAGGGTAGATGACAAACGTTTGCTTCCACTTGCTGGGGTCTTTGGGGCATTCTTTCAAAGTGATCTCGGCCGTAAACTCGACGACATCTCCCACCTAAAAAAAACATCTACATTTCTTACAAATTCTTGAAAATATGGAAATATATGAGGAAAATGATATAAGTGCCTTACCCTTAACCCGTCACACTTATTCGTCTTGATGACGTTATCTTTGCTGCCGAGGCACGATGAATAATAGACAATTTGGACGGCGTCACTCGATGTATCCGTTACTTCTACTGCCGACGTGATTTTCTATAGAAAACAATTGCTAATCAGTACTATTAAATGAACAACAAAAGATTACAGTCACTCAATAAAAGAAATTGTAACTTGAGTCATGATAGCACTGTTTTTCTTACGTTATATTGTTCGCGAACCAGCTCGACAACGTTGTCGGAGTTTTCTGTGAGCACACCGCTGCTGGAACCCTGAATATGTTTGCTTAGTTCCTCGTATACGCCGATTTGTTCAGACGTTACCGCGAATATGACGTTGATTGAGTGTTCTTTCGCCTGTGAAATGTATAAATAAAATAATCGTATTTTACTTGTAATCAAAACTATCGTGACAGATTATTTTAAAACAGCAAGAAAGTATACCTTAAGGTTTATCTGTGAAATGCTGGGGTAGTCCTGGACAGTAGAATACGTGTACAAGTTGTTTTCCATGTGACATTCGCCGTCGTTAGGTTGAACGATACCTCCAAGCTGTAAAAACAAAGAATAATATTATAAAAAAAGACAGTGATTTCAATTTAAGTGCAGATCACTTTATGTATCTACTATGCACTTCTAACCTATCAGCTTTATCTTTACCTTGCCGTCGCCAGCGTAGTGGAATCCAGCATCAGTCGAGAACACGAGCAGTCTGTTGGCCTTTGGTCGCCAGCCGATATGTTGCTTGCAGACTATAGCCTGCATAATCGCGTCAAAACCTCCCTCAGGAGCGTCTAGGTTACCGGATATATCAGCCTTGGCTACCGCTTGCTGAAATAAATAACAGCTTTAGTAGATATTACAGAAAAGGAGATGTTCAGAATATAAGCCAAACGTCAAAAATACATACATCAAAGTAGTCTGTTTCAGTGCTGAGTGACATTTGATTTTTAAAACCATACGGCGCTGCGCAGCCATCGCAAGGTGATTTGAGACTGAAATATAAATGAGTATAAGAATGATTTTAGATAAACTTTAATTAAAAACCGGCCAAGTGCGTGTCGGGCCACGCGCAGTATAGGGTTTCGTACTAATACGCGCTACAAATTCAATATCCAATTTTGATCGACTATCACTCGTTAACTCTAAGCAGTTAGTCTCTAAGCAAAGCCACGGACCAACGGATGGACATGACAAAATTATAAAAAATCCTTGTAGGACTATGGAACCCTAAAAAGAAGTAAAAGATATAATTTTACATATTTATAAATTTGAAATAACAATGAGACTTACTTTTTATCGACAGTTGAGACGTAAGGCATCACGACTTTATCGACAAAGGAGCCGAAACCTATTCTGAAATTGGATGTCATATTCTTCATAGTACTCGAGAGTAAATTTCCAAGAGCCGCCAGTTTCTCTTGGTCGTTTTTCATAGATCTACTGAGGTCCATAAGGTAATAGAGATCCAATGGGTAGTCCTGAGCGCGAGAATAGGCGAACGAGAGCTGCTGCATTTGATCTGAAATGTACAAAAAATAATAATAAACCAACAAGAATAAATTTGAAAGGAGTTGTTAGTTGAAATTGCTGGACATGAGCCTATTTAGTTAGATAAAGGCTCGCAACGTTCCAACAATCACCATAATCAAAAACCATTAAAAAAATAGTATTTGAATGCAGTGGAAATACACTTACTCATTCGCAATTGTAGGTTGACCTTTTGAGGCTTGATCTGGACCAAGTTTTCTCCCGAGCCACCCGTGGACATGGCGCCGCCGCCGCCGCCGCTGCCCGACATCCCTCCTGACTCCTCGTAGGACACCGAGCCTGAGCTCGACCGAGTACGTGCTGTAACGATAATACTATCATTGATTCAATTCAAACTATGAACGACTAACTGTCATGACTAATTATGACATTGTGTGCAGTTTTAGACAAAATTTTCATTATGAATAAAAGTTTTTGCTGAAGGTATTTTGGTGCCTATTATGTACCTATCATATACCTATACCAAATTTCATATCAATTCGACCACTGGAAGTGAATTGGATTGAATTGAAATTGGTGGAGTGGATTAAAATTTAACTTACAGCATTTGTTCCAAATATATTTAACATATATTCAAAGTAACAGATAAAGTTAAAGAACTACTTTAGCTATTTCTGAGTTTTACTGTTAAACCCTAAAGAACGGAAGTTAACATTTATATGATAAAGTAAACCGAGTTGAGAAATTAGGTTCTCCTCTATAGAAACTTTTTACAAATTACATCTTTAGCATGCACTTCTGCCATTTATTTTGCTAAAGTTCCACTTTGATACTTGATAACGTTTACGTTTTTACAACTATATTCTGGTTGATGAATTCGTAATTTAGCTACAGACTTTAAAGCTTATAACCAGTCCTGGATTTATAAATAGGCCGTATAGGCCGCGGCCTAGGGGAGGCAGCGGCCTAGGGGCGGCAGATTTCAAAAAAATATTATTTTAGAAAGTTACATAGGGCGGCGGATATAAAGTGGCCTACACTCATAAAAAACATAAATCCATAGCTGCTTATAACACAAACGAACATTAAATTAATCACTAAAGTTTGATAAGTCAGGTCGTAAGGTTCAGACTTATTCTAGATAAACTTATTGGTAGGCATTGGGATTTTAAATATATATTTTTTTTATTCGATTGGATGGAAAACGAGCAAGTGGGTCTCCTGATGGTAAGAGATCTCCACCTCCCATAGACACTTGCAACACCAGGGGGATTGCAGATGCGTTGCCAACCTAGAGGCCTAAGATGGGATACCTCAAGTGCCAGTAATTTCACCGGCTGTCTTGCTCTCCACGCCGAAACACAACAGTGCAAGCACTGCTGCTTCACGGCAGGATTAGCGAGCAAGATGGATGAGCAAGACATGCAAAAAGACTGGTAAAGAATATTAAATTGAACTAACCTCTACTCAGTTCTTTATTGAAAGCGGGATCAATGGACCGCTGGTTGTCGGGATTGAAGATAAATGCCTCGTCGCAGCCGGCCAGCCCGCCCTCCATAGCGGGGTTGAAGCACCTCGGCCCGTTGAAGTCCCTCGCGAAGCACCACGCGCAGCTGGCGGCGCGGACGCAGTCGCTGCACGTCGTCTTGCTCGAGCAAGGGTTCTGAAGCAGCTGGGCCGCCTGCTGCGCCCAGCACGCCGCTAGCAGGGCCCCCCATATGCATAGTCGTAGTGTCGTTCGTTGCATCTTGTGTGCACTGTGCGTTCGCTGTGCTCAGATCCAAATCTGTAAAGATTGATTCTTGATTAATTAATTAATTAATGTGATAGATTCGCTTCAAATTTAGGAAAGCTGTCCTTCGAACTCGCAAACGCCAAGATGTATTGTTTTTCTTTAATCAATTGAAATCACATATTCATTTACAAGTTTGAGTTTTTTTTTCTACGATCTATAAGAAACACAAAACATATAATAAGTGTAATAGAGATGTAAAAACTAGCTAATTTACCCAGCTCAGTCTGTGTAAGTAAGATAATTTTTCAAAAAATTAATTATTGCAAAATGGTGGTTCAAAAAGCTCAGATATATTAATTTGTTATTCAAAAAACATTGATAAGGAAAACATTTATAATGCAAGTCAACTAGATACGAGTATACAGTTATTCAAAAAACATTGATAAGGAATAGTACATTGTGTCTTAAGAGCGGTAAATAAGGAATTACGAACGAGAGTATATTTAGAAGCCCGAAGTCGAAGACTGAGGGCTTTAATGAGTCGATGCTCGTAATTCTAATACCGCCCGTGCGACATACAATGTTTTTCATCACATTTGCGAGTAAAATTGTATATTTGTAAAAGAAAAACTAATATTTTTCCAAAAATTGCCGTGTGCCCGACGTGCGCGCGCCGCGCGCTGCAGGCGCTGCAGCACACCATGCAGTAACAGACTCATTTACCGACCTTGGGCTTCATGACAAGAAAATTAGTACTGGCAATGACTCATTTACCGACCACGGGTTTCATGACAAGCACATTAAGGTCGAGGGTTTTATTTGGGGGGTTGCAACCAAGGCAGCCTGCATGTTACGACACTGTTTACGAGCAAGTGTGATGAAAAATTAGTTATTCAAAAAACATTGATAATTAGCATGTGCTCCGTAAAGTACCGCATGGGATAGAGCGGCGCGGCGGTGGGCGCCACGTGAGAAAGGGCGCCCGCCCACGCGCACAAATCGAGGCCACGCAGACCTGTGGGCCGCACGCGCATTAGCATACTCCCCGACTTGTAGAGAGATCGAAAAATAGAGGAGTTCACTATTTCTTATTTTACATTTTAATTTCTATTGTAACTGTAATTAACTATCATTACCGTGACTAGCTATGTGCGGTTGCTAAAGTTTAATAGGAAAGAGACTATCAAAATCAAAGATATACTAGCTTACGCCCACAGCTTCGCCCACGTCAATAAATTTCCTACGAATAATCAATATTGCTAAAATCCGCCCTTATTCATTGTCTGCATCATAAAGGAAAACCTAAATGGGAAATTTATAAATTCAACCGTTTTGGCTGAGCAGTATGATAAGTCAGTCAGTAGGTCGGGGCTTTTCTTTTAACATGAGCAGTATGTATATAGTACTATATAGTGTTTACTCGCCGGCTTCGCACAAGTAAATCATTATTAGATCCAGCAGCTGAATTGAAATACTGGGATTATTTTAAATTCCGGTAGGAATTCCCGAAAACTAAATCGTGGTTTTCATTGACGTTACATTAAAAACAATCATGTCAAATTTCATGACTCTAAGCCCAGCGGTTGGGGTTTCGAGATTTCATCCCTATCCCCTGGGAATATCGGAATAAAAAGTAGCCTATGTTTTATTCCAGATGTCCAGCTATCTACATAACAAATTTCATCCAAATCCATCCATCCAGGAGTAGCAAACATACTCACTCATTCACTCACTCACCCACAAACTTTCATTTATAATATTAGTAGGACTAGCCTGTTACCCACGACTCCGTCCGCGTAGGATTCGGTTTTCACTATCCCGCTGGAACTATGAAATTTTCCGGAATAAAACTATCCTATGTCCTTCCCGGGAACTCAAACTATCTGTATACCGAATTTCACCTAAATCGGTTCACTTTTCGCATGTTTTCTTCGGGTTTTTTGCGCTTTTCCTAATTAAGAAGGCGAGGAAAAAGGAACAGCTTCAAATTAACAAATGTGTAACAGTTTAATTTGATCGATTTTTAACCAGCACGGTTCAATGAAAACATACTTACCTTGTCCTAATATCTAATGAGATCGTAAATATCGCTCAACAGATTATTCTCGCTTTCTTGCAAACACACATTAAATGTGCTCTCTAATCTGAAGTGAAAAACGATGACAGATGCTTTGGGAGATTTAAATTGAAGCTTTTCGCGTGCCGCCATAAAAGCCCCACATAAGATCATGAATCAAATCAATACAAACAAATTGTATCAACTACATATGTATATATTTATTGTTTTGTTTAGCTGTATTATTGTACTCGTAGTTGTTCAAAATAAACATTTTCTATTCTATTCTATTCTATTCTAAATCGTGATAAAACCTCATTTGATTCTACATGGATTTAGTTCTTTATTCGTAGTTGATGGGTACGGGTACGGCTCAGGAAATTTACGCAATCTGGGCTCCCGTTTTAAATCAGCTCATTAATTAGTCTTAAATTGTCCAATATAGCTTACTAAAATAAAGACACAGCTACATTGATCGTAACGCGATTGAAACCCAAAAAGCAAGCATCAAGGTAAACGGCCAACGTCAATTGCGATACGAACAGCTCATGTTTACCCATATTGCCTTGTATTGTATTACTCATGCTCGTCTTGTAATTTTGTAAGACGCTGACCGTATCGTCGCTTCGTCGCCGGGACGATGAAATCATCGCGGCAAAATTAGGGGTTACAAAGTCAGAAATACAGTATCATTTATAAATGTGATACAGTGTTTACTATAAAAACATACAATACCCCACTGTCAAAAAGCTTAGAGCAAGTTGGCCATAGTTTAAGAAAGTGATTTTCGCTTCACGTTGCTGTTGTCTACCTGTACCCTTAGTGTAAGTTTTCGGTTATAAAATACGTCTCGATCGCGTTCGCGTTAAAATCTCAATTTGTATGGAAACACGAACAGCGCACACGTTCCGCTAGAGGAGCTTTTTATAATCAAAAACTTACACTAAGGGCACTGAAGTTTTCACGTTCCGCCACTTTTACCGAACGAGAACATTTACAGAAAAGATCTGCTAAGAACATAAAACACTACATGAACTCACCGCATTAAAAAGTTTGCACCCAGCACAGGTACGGATAACAACGGTGTACTGACTATTTGAAACTAAAGGGCTAGTTTATTTCCCCTCAATTAATTAAAATACATAACAGAACAACAAAGCTTTATTTTCGCGCTATTTCTTATCAATACGGCCTGACTCACATTTCGCACTAAAACCAAATGGTGTCAAGGATCACAGCTTGTCTTATGCACAATTTTAAATGTAAAATGTACGAAGTTCTTTACTAACAAAACGACCGTAGGTCGATCAATTTTAATACAAGATGCAACTATTTTAGGCTCTCTTAAAACCATTAAGATAAGGTATCACTGTTTGATCACACACCAGTAAACGTACGAGTATATGTTGTTTTGAGCAGTATTAAACAGCGTAAGAATTCTGTTTTGTCACGAACTTTTGTTTGAACTAACTTTTCTCGTGTAAATAAAAACAGATGGAGCAAATGCAGCGCACGACCTGCGCTCGCGCCGGATACGCGCCTGACTAATTGTACAGAAAATAACTTCGTCATTGGTGATACAGCGGCCGGAGTCACCGGCGCTTCTCCGAACCAATATTGAGAAAGATCACGTCAATAATATTCAACTAAGCTAAGAGAGCTATAAAATAGTCACTAAAGAACTACAATTTAATTTAACAAAATGTTACCCTACAATCTCTGTGTGTCAAGGGTTATGAATTTGACCTAGTTATTTATGTGAATGCAACCATAGTAATTCTTGCTTGATGACTTGAACCTTATAGTACCTACCTAACTTACGACACAAAGTTATTTTATTAGAAGTATAAATGAGGAAAGAATAAAACTGGGACATAACATAGCAGAGGGCAATTTACGCCAAATATCCTGACAGAACGGGATATCGATGAGACAAGAACCGGTGCTTCTCTGTAAATCGAATGAATTACGTCATAATCGTCACGATAGCAGTGATTCAAACCTACCTATCGACCGAAGGCATTCTTTTGGTTACACAATCCACCTCGCTAGCCATAGAACTATGCTAATAGGTATCTTGTTCGTCCGTCAGGTTTGCGTCAGTTAAATTTATTAATTACACAAGGAAGTAACTGCAATGTTTAAAACGCAAATTAGGTCTTATCAAAACGCTTTAAAATCTTTCAACCTTGTTTAAACCAAAAACATCATGCGTGCGTAGTTTCAATTACACCGTAGGAGAACCCTGGAAAATGAACCAATGTCCTTCGCGGTACGGAACCTTCAACCAGTTGCCATAAAGGTATCGAAGATAACGGTTAGGGGTGCAATGCATCAAGGGGTCACTGACCGGTACCGGTTGGATTACGGACGCGAACTCTTCCCGCAACTGCAATTTACAGTGACCATAAAAAATGTATGGGGAACAACTTATTTTAGTTCTAGAGTAAATAAATCCCTACTAATATTATAAATGTGAAAGTAACTGTCTGTCTGTCTGTTACGCTTTCATGTCCAAACCACTAAACCGATTTTGATGAAATTTCGTATATAGGTAGTTTTAACACCAAGGATCAACATAGGATACCTTTTATTGAATGCAAAATTATTCCAAGGTACACACCTACCTACCTACTTACACATATACATATTTACTATCAGAAAAAATTAGGGTTCCGTACTAAAACGTCTCAGCTCAAAGTGTAAAAAAAGTTGCCATAAAACATCCTTCATCGAATGCGCCGTGGAAACTATTAATGATAGAACAAAAAAATGTTCAACGATAATAAAGAATATACCTATCAATATCTACAAAAAACTTCGCGATACCATAGTCCAACTATTGTAGTTATGTCACTATAACTACTTTTTTACATTTTAAAAGTTGTCAGAAATTCCTACTGAAATCAGACCCTGTTGTTATCCATACATACCTTTGTATTAATCCTTAACCAAATAAATAATCTCATATTCAAGACGGTTTCAATACCTGTAGATAACTTTTTGAATTATTCAAATCGGACATTCCATTCCATTCAAAAAACCAAAAATGCATTTATTCTACGTTGACGCGTCCCGGCTTCGCGCGGGTCAGGTGTACTTTTTGGGAAATGGAGCTGAAAAATATGTGTGAAGTGCCCTTGATTAGAAACCTTTTTAAAGTTCTGTGCCCAAAGGGTAATAAAAACGGGACCCTATTACTTAGACTCCACTGTCCGTCTGTCTGTCTGTCTGTCACTAGGCTGTATCTCATTAACCGTGATAGCTAGACAATTGAAATTTTCACAGATGGTGTATTTCTGTTGCCGCTATAACAACAAATAGGTACTTGACCGGTTTTTTATTTTGCCCGTGCGAAGCCGGGGAGTCGGTAGTAAATTATAAATTATCACCATAAATTACGTACGTCACATAAATTGAGTAGTTTCCTGGGTAAAAAAATATTATTCCATTTTTTTTTATATTCGTTTGGATGGCAAACGAGCAAGTGGGTCTCCTGATGGTAAGAGATCACCACCGCCCATAAACATCTGCAACGCCAGGGGTATTGCAGATGCGTTGCCAACCTAGAGGCCTAAGATGGAATACCTCAGGTGCCAGTAATTTCACCGGCTGTCTTACTCTCCACGCCGAAACACAACAGTGCAAGCACTGCTGCTTCACGGCAGGATTGGCGAGCAAGATGAAGGTAGCAATCCGGGCGGACCTTGCACAAGGTCCTACCACCTGCATTGCACAAGGCGGCAATTTAGGCTGCGTTTCCACCAAAAATGTCGCTCCGCTCAGCTGCTTCCACCAGAGATGTGCCGTGCGAGGATAGGTAAATGTAGCGTTTCTATTGGATCATGAAAAACACATTCCTCGCAACACATCCTCGCACTTTTTTGGTAGAGAAGAGAAACGCTTAGGTAGTCCTATTGGACGCGTATTTTTTCTTGTCAACGAAACAAAAACCGGCCAAGAGCGTGTCGGACACGCCCGAAATAGGGTTCCGTAGCCATTACGAAAAAATTAAGTAACATTTTTCTAAGGATTTATTTTGTACGGAATATTCCAAGTTTAGGTATATTTTATACCTTAGGCTGCTATTTAATCTTAATTACTGTTAATTCTCAAGAAAATACCGTATTTTTTTTGTAATATTCTAATTTTTTTCAATACACCCATAATTAATAATTCTCAAGCAAACTTAGCCGTTTTAGTTTTCCTTGAAAGTTTGATATATTACTAACATCCTGAATTTTTTCAAATTTTTAAACCCAAAACTAATATATGTTTTGTCAGGTAGACATATGCTAGATTTTGTTCTCGGATCTTGGACTTTAATAGTATTTAACTATTATTTATCTATAGAAGTATTTTATCTTGCTTAGTATCCATAACAAAGTCTTTAGTAAAATTTGTGTCAGTGTCAATGATATTTATTCATTAGCATGTAAGGGAGGAGGTAGTCGACTATATTTTTTAATTTAATGCAATTTCATAAACTGTTTACTGATGGATCAAAACAAAGGGCTGGTGCATCATTTTTGATCCAATACCTAGATAATTAATATTTTGCAGAACAAAATTTTCATTTGGAGTGAATTTTCTGTCTGAGCTTTTTCTTACGCTGTAGATTTGGAAAAAAAAAAAATAATATTAATATAACAAACTTTCAAGAATGCACTATAACACCTTGCTTGTGTATCTTGGTCTGAGATATGCAATAGCCTCAATTCGAAAAAAACAAACACAGGCTGCATCACATTTAATAGTGTTGCAATTAATTGTAGGTATAGCTGGTAAGAGCAAGATATTAGATTGGCTAGGAGTTTTAAAATATGCAACTTTGACAGAATTATGCATTTAGAAACGCGGGTGAAACTCTTTCTTAGATAATAAATGGAAATACCGACCCTGTTTTTCGTGTCCGACATAGAAAGAAGCTCCTGCCAGTTTCTATGGGCAGTACAAAAAAACAAACGAGCAAGTGGTCTCCTGATGGTAAGAGATCACCACCGCCCATAAACATCTGCAAAACCAGGGGTATTGCAGATCAGTTGCCAGCCTTAAAATTAAACTTAGTACGATGTGACGATTTTTACTAATAGGGCCCCATCAAAAGAAATTGCCACGGGCCCCAGATGGTATAGTTACGCCCCTGCAAATATGTTAAACAATGTATCTGAAACAAACTGCATTTGGTAAGGGAATGTAGTTGGAACAAAGATATTCAGGAGGAAATACCTGAACCAAGTAGAATTGTGTAATGGTGGCGTCAATATGGTGCTGAGTAGCCCATTATCAGATGACAGTGATGACACCATAAAAATGTACAAATGTCATCAGACACGATTTTCTAGTAAGAGAATCTAGTTTTGAGTAGAGGTGTCAGGCGGGGATCCAGCCTTCAAAAAAAAGCTGCCAAGTGCAAGTCGGACTCGCCCATGAAGGGTTCCGTAGCAGCAAGTAACATAATATAAAAGTTCTTGTAGTTTGTTGTAAGTTTGATCGATGTTTTAATAATAGTGTAATAGTTTTAATAATTTCAGTTGATTGAATGAAAGGTAAATTGCGGTTTACGATTTAAGACATATTAAAAAAAACTACTTACTAGATCTCGTTCAAACCAATTTTCGGTGGAAGTTTGCATGGTAATGTACATCATATATATTTTTTTAGTTTTATCATTCTCTTATTTTAGAAGTTACAGGGGTGGGGGGGGACACACATTTTACCACTTTGGAAGTGTCTCTTGCGCAAACTATTCAGTTTAGAAAAGAAATATATTAGAAACCTCAATATCATTTTTAAAGACCTATCCATAGATACCCCACACGTATGGGTTTGATGAAAAAACAATTTTTGAGTCTCAGTTGTAAGTATGGGGAACCCCAAAATTTATTGTTTTTTTTTCAATTTTTGTGTGAAAATCTTAATGTGGTTCACAGAATACATCTACTTACCATGTTTCAACAGTATAGTTCTTATAGTTTCCGAAAAAAGTGGCTGTGACATACGGATGGACAGACAGACAGACATGACAAATCCATAAGGGTTCCGTTTTTTTGCCATTTTTCTACGGAACCCTAAAAAGGTTGTGGGCACAGCTTGGTCACAATCACCAGAAAATCGGCAAAGTGCGAGTCGGAGTACAAACTCGCTCATGAAACAATCATGAATTCATGACTCATGACATGACACTATTTCTCAAAAAGTTGTCGAGAGGCGATAGGTCAAACCACTAGGCCACCATAGCTTTTTTAAGTAAAAAAATAAGTAATATTGTTTTTAAATATATACAAAACTTTGTGGTAAAAGTGATAAAAAGTCAGATAATCTTTGTTGTTATACAACAACAATAGAAAGATAGAAACCAATAGAAAGTTTTGATGTAGTTACAAAATTACGATTTTTTCCTCACAAGATTTCGTGGCATTTTCCTGATGTTAAGAAATTTTAGATGTTTTTTTGTATTTTATGTTTTATGATCTCGTCATTAAGGTTAATAATTTCTTGATCAAAACTGATTTCTTGTCAATTTCATGACGGGACAACTTTTTGAGTAATACTCATGAACGACTTGGATTTGATTATTTCCTTTTTGCCGCGCATCAAGGCATTGGCCTATCGGTCTCAATAGACCGTAAAAGATGTTGTCACTAGTCTATTAGCGTTGTGGGCATGCCCATGGTGCCCACAACAGTGGATCCGCCTTTGAGAGTTGTCTTTGATGGATTTGTTTAGGAGATACCCTATGAGTGTACTTAAACCTTGTCAAATATAAGATTAAAAAAAAGTGATGCATCTATCTCTTAACAATTTCAATGTTTCAATTTCAATTTCAATCCCTGAATAACATACACAGCTATTTATCTCAAAAAAAGTTCAGGGTAACAGCTAGTAGACAATACTATTAATAGTTAGTTCAGTTGTTACCAAAGTCAAAGCAAGCATATAATATTACAACTTTATAACTTGAATGTAATATCTTTCCCAGCTTTATTGTAATCTAAAAGAATTTTAGTTTGCTTTATTAGACAAAGCTAGAAATCTAATACTTTTAAACAAGCATTGTATAATCAGAATCTTGGAAACGGCTCCAACAATTTTGATGAAATTTTGTATGTGTTATTGGGGATGACAAATCTATCTAGTTTGGTCTTATCTCTGGGAAAACGCTTTTTATCGAGTTTTAGCCCGAGCAAAGCTCAGTCGCCCAGGTACTATTGTTTACTGAGATGAAAAAATATATATTTTGGAAAATGAAAAATATTTATTGTTAAAAATACATGGTTCACTGTACAAAGGTTGGAATCTCCTAGGAAGTATGAAACACCTGTGTCAGGAGATAGAAGTAAAATATTGATTACACACTACTATTGTTATTCTAATGTATTAAAAAAAATAACGATATCAACAATATTCTTAAATTGAACTAGATATGCATACAACAAATTTCATGTGTAATTGTATATCTTATCTTCTATAAAACCAGAAATACTCTTTACTATTACGAGCTCATTATTCTTCTCTTAGCTGTCTTTATATGGTTGCAAAGTTTACATAGGAGCTGACTAATCAGGTCGACCGTGGGTTCAACAAATATCTTCAGACTTAGCAGAGAATCAGAAATCACTTACCAGTCTTAGAACCGTGAGGATAAGTTAAGTTAACGCATAGCAGCACTTTAAAACTAGATAAACATTTCTTTAACAAATAACAGAACTATTAAAAACTATTTCTCATTTTGTTCAATCAAGAAGTCGAAAACCTCAAAAATGATTTATATTATAGTGGGTTACCAGGTAGGTTGGTGGTGGTAGCTTTGGGTGGTAGGTAGGTGGTAAGGTGGATTTATTTTGATGTTGGGCAACCCAATGGGCGTTTTTTCCATTAGGCCCGGCACCGGCCCGATTAGGCGCCGTCCCCGGTGGAAAGCGCTACGATACGAACTGTATGGCTCGATTTCACTTAGTTCCCCTCTTCATTTTTTTTGGTCATTTAACCAAATATAATTAAATTATAGGGCAATAATGCATAGGGCATAAATTAGACGCGTATTAGGGGCTAGTTTTTTTTTTGTTTAGACTGCAGGGCTACTATGAAACTCGAAGTTCGTGTCGTGCGGTCCCTCTGACACTTATACTATTTAATACGAGAGCGAGAGGGACGATACGATACGAACTTCGAGTTTCGAGTTTCGTAGTAGCCCTGCTGGACTTGGGCTTTAGTGTTGTCCCTAGCCAGTTTCAAGTTAGGGAAATTAGACGCGGGAAAGGGGTGGTTTGTTTGGTAGACGGAATTTGGAATATAGGTCAGGGTAGGTAGAACAAAGGTAAAATAAATTACATACATTTGTAAATACTATACTTTAATATCATTTTTAAAAATAAAGCATGCAATTATATTATTTAAATTATATATTTTGGGAAAGGTGAGCAAGGAAAATATGCTTGTAGGTAGGTATATTGTGGGATACTAATGATTCCATAATCCGTAATTTTGTAAATAACGCTTAATACCTTTTCTATCCTTATCTACCCACTAACCAATCCTTGTGAAAAGAGCGCTTAAAAAACGCAAATTCTGGATATTTTTTATACCATGTTGGTAACAAATCGATTTTCTTCTCTACAGTTGGTAGCCAAGTTCCAACCAATAACAATATTTCGGGCCTTTCTTTGACGAGAACATGGCCGACATTTTGGTCTCGCTGTCATGAAGATTTTCCAGTGACAAATTTTACCTTTGTAGTTCTTCATGCACGGTTTTAAGTTCCAAAAACGTTTTATTTTTTAATTGAATAGACGGTGTTTAGTGTAAGATATTTTATTTTTATAAAAAATGGCAGCTGATCGAGAGATTGCTGCTGAAGACAGCATACGAGTCGTGTGCCGATTTCGACCATTGAACGACTCTGAGGAAAAAGCTGGTTCTAAGTTTATTGTGAAATTTCCTTCAGGACCGGATGATAACTGCATTTCCATAGGGGTTAGTAAACAGTCATTATAACTTCTATTATTTTTTGTATCATCGCCCTAAATTAGATCATGATGACTAATACATTACCACTCGTTCACTTGCTACGAAATAGCCTTTCTTTTTTATTCCGCTTCGGTGGTTATGATTACCATCACGAAAATTAAAGTGACTTTTGCTGAAATCTGTACATATTTCAGCTGCGTCTTTGTTTTGCCTAAAATCAATACAAATAACTTCCGACCTTGACCTCGAATATTTTTTGAATAATTTTATGTGTAACATACTATTGAACTTTTTTGTTTACTTTTGCGTGAGATTTAGATTACAAAGAATTGTCTAATTACTATTCCAATTACAAAGATACTTTGCTCTACCTGAAGAAAAATTCAAAAATATTTTGCATATTTTAAAAATGTTTTATCTTACAGGTTTATATTTGACTACTGAACAGAATTTTATGTGTTGTCTAATTGCCATGGGACTTTCAATTATGTTTAAGTAAGATCTAATAGTTTTTTCTTTACTTGGTTGGGTATGAGTTGAAAAGTTTGTGTGTAAAAAATACATGCCTGTGGTTTTTTATTGTAGTTTTTTGTTATGTAAATGCGGGCATTGTATTTTTTTTACTCCTTTACGTTTCACAAACATTTTTATAATTGAGTACCTAATAGCTTAATCAAGTTTTGTTAAAAATTGATGTTTAGTTTTGATAACAATTACTGGGGTTCGAATTTTTCATCACATGGTAAGATGATAGAAAACTATTGAGTTGATATTAAAATTAAAACTTTAGTCATATTCATACTCATTATCATTAATTTAAATATCAGCATACGATTATAAATAAAAATGCTAAATGCCACACCATGTTTATTACATTATGGGCCAAATAATAATAATATAAACATTAAGCTCCTCGTTTGTAATATCCATAGAGCATATAGCTAAGGAATTAGTGTTTTAAAATCTTCACAAGGTATGGCATGTGTATTGTCCATTTCAAAATTGCAATTGTAAAATGAGTAAAGAAAGGCCACTTTTTCTATATTTTCTGGAGTAAAAGGGGTTCTATATTAGTTAAAAATCCACTTGTGACTTGTAGCATATTCTAGTACTCGCTCAAATTGTTGAGAAGTTGCCATGCCATCTGCCTTATTTCAATGAAGTCCGGATTTCTATTGAGGTCTCAGGGCCAAAAATTGTTAAAAAAATTATAATCTCATCTATTATTTGAAAACTTTGCTTTATAGAAATATTGGTATACTATAATTTAGTGATCGATTCAACAATAAGTTCATTGAGCATTTAATATTGCAACAGCATCTCTACTGTCCAATGTAAAAATAATATTTTTTATTTTTCCTTATGATTGGCATAATAAAATGATTTTTAAACACTCATTCTTGTAGCTAACATGCTCTATGGATATTACAAACTAGGAGCTTACTTAATGTTCATATTATTTTTATTATTTGGCCCATAATGTAATAAACATGGTGTGGCATTTTATTTATAATTTTTTGCTGATATTTAAATGAATGATAATGACTATGAATATGACTGAAGTTTTAATTTTAATATTGATTTAATAGTTTTCTATAATCTTACTGCGATGAAAAATCCGAACCCCAGTGATTGTTATCAAAACTAAACATCAATTATTAACAAAACTTGATTAAATCACTCATTGCAAGATTGTCTGATAAGATTTAAGTTTTTGAACTTTTAGAAATTTAGATTAACATATATTTACCCTATGTTTAAGAAAAAAATAGCAACCTACTTTTTACTGAACTCTATTGAACCTAACATGGCAAGGAGCCAGCTTAGTGCCAAGTACATTTGTCCCAGTTATTTAAATTTACCACAGATCCAGTAAATAAATTTATATAAAAAATTATATTTCCATTTATTATTGTTTTGAGAGGATCTTACTAGATTTAGAGATAATCATAATTATTTCCATCATTTATGTTTAATAAGATTAATTGGACAACAATTATCCGCATTGACTAGTAAAAGTTCACAAATTATGTTAGTGATTTATTTCTAAAAGGGTAGTATTAAAACGCACATCAAAAAAAGTTTTTTTTTTATCCAAATTCACATCAAAATACTCCACTCAAAATATTACGTAATAAACTGCAACTTATATTCGTGGGGTACCGCTATTTATCTTGAAAGTAAAGCATTTTTATTATTGCACAGCTAATAACGACTAACGCACATCATACCTTGTCACTCTTTTTTATTTAATATAGCTTCTATTTTCATATAAAATACAGCAGTTTACCTATATAAATCAGCATTTTATTTGACATATAATCTTATTAAAAGTCAAAAAAGTCAAAAGTATTTATTTGCCAGAATACAGTACAGGAAGGTCTTACATTGTATGTTTTTATTTCAGTGTATTCAGCCTGCATGCAGGCATGCCAATATTCTGTTGAGAGGCATATAATTATTTTATTACATTTACAAATTTCCTACATCAAATATCAAATTAAAATAGATCAAAAATAATCAAAACAAATAAATTCATAAGTTCAATAATAATTTTCAAATAATACAAAAAAATACAATTTTTTTTTTCTACAAATAACTTAACGGTATAAAAACATCTGTTGAGAAGCCAACTCGTCAACTTAATTATTTATTAAGTACAACATAATGAGATCTGTAATAAAATATAAAAATCAATAATGCTCCTTCTCGCTCTGCTCGTCATCGTACCTAATTTTCCGGTGCCAAATTGACAATAAAAGTTATTTTACTATGAGAATGAGTATCATCTATGCATGCTCTCTCTAGTTAATTTGCTGTGCGGTCAGTATTTTTGATGTGATTGTAGTATTTTTGTACCTAAAATAATTTATTTGTTTCACATTAGAGGAAAAGAAGTAATGTCATGCTGATGTATGTTTTCAAATTATCTGCACTGCAGTACTAGTTTTGCTAAACATTTAGTTTATTTGTACTAAAATAATTTAACTGATGTTTAAAAAAAAGTATTAAATGATGACCATAAATTGATAGGCAATTATTTATTTGATGTGCAATGAATAATATTCCTTTCTAAAATGGACTTACATTTTATAGGTACATTTTTCTATGGTTTAGGTAATTGGGCCAATCAACTTTTTACCAACACTAATCTGTCCGCGACATTTTTCAAACAATTGCAGATTTTCGTAAATAAACATTTTTTCTGTAATTTAATACATGGTGTACATGAATACCTATTAAACCGTGAAATATCTTGTTGGAAGTATGATTTTTTGGTAACGCCAGAGACAATTTTGGTAATGCAGGAGACGCCCAAAGTGTCAGTAAAATAGTTGATTGCCTAATTATCTATTATGTATTTTAAAATAATTATACACTGGTTTTCCATAGTAGGTACTAATATTAGATACTCTGTGTAGGAAACAGGGTCTTAAATAAGAAGAAATATAAAGAGACCAAATTATTTTTTTAGTTTATTCTAAATCAGTAACTAAATCTGCTGGTGTAAGTGATGATGAGTAAATCATGACTAATGGTAAGCAATGATATGATAACCTTGAAAGATAATGCAACAAATAATATTTTTAGGGTAAAGTATACCTGTTTGACAAAGTATTTAAGCCAAATGCAACTCAGGAGAAGGTCTACAATGAAGCAGCCAAAAGTATTGTCTCTGATGTCCTGGCGGGTTACAACGGCACTATATTTGCATATGGGCAGACCAGTTCCGGAAAAACACATACTATGGAAGGTGTCATAGGTAAGTTCATTAATTTACTAATGGGTGATAACTTCTTAATTGATTGATTTCTTATTAATCTCCATGGTGATATTGTTTTGCAGGAGATTCAGGGAAACAAGGTATTATTCCCCGGATAGTCAATGATATTTTCAACCACATCTATGCAATGGAAGAAAACCTGGAATTTCACATAAAAGTATCATATTTTGAAATTTACATGGACAAAATCAGGGATTTACTAGATGGTAAGTAACTTTTTCGCTGCAGGTACTAATAGGTACCAAGCTTTTAGACTGATATTAATATTAATATAATATAATAATTTTATTTTATTTTACAGTGTCAAAGGTAAACCTTAGTGTGCATGAGGACAAAAATAGAGTTCCATTTGTAAAAGGTGCCACTGAACGTTTTGTGTCAAGTCCTGAAGAAGTATTTGAAGTTATAGAGGAGGGTAAATCAAATCGACACATTGCTGTGACAAGTAAGTTCAATGTTATTTTACACCTATGCCAGTTATGGTGGTAGTCACAGTAAAGGTTTAAATAAAATTATATATTTTTATAATAACAGTTTTCTCACTTAACATGATCATGGTACTTGTAGAAGTGGTTAAAACTTTATAAATAATCACTAAAAGCATAATAGATCCAGTAGCAAACCTATTTTATATGTTTTGTTGTTTTCAGACATGAATGAACATTCATCTAGGTCTCATTCAGTCTTCCTCATAAATGTTAAACAGGAAAACTTGGAAAATCAAAAGAAACTTTCTGGAAAGTTGTATCTTGTTGACTTGGCTGGTTCAGAAAAGGTATTTTCAATTTTATTGAGAGCTTAATAATAGTTCATCCAATATTTGGTATTGGTACACATACTAAACTTTCTTATCCCATTATTAGGTATCTAAAACTGGTGCTGAAGGTACAGTGCTTGATGAAGCTAAAAATATTAATAAATCGCTGTCAGCCTTGGGTAATGTTATCTCAGCATTGGCAGATGGAAACAAATCGCACATCCCATACAGAGACTCGAAACTGACACGTATTTTACAAGAATCACTTGGTGGTAATGCAAGAACAACCATTGTCATTTGCTGTTCCCCAGCTTCATTTAACGAGAGTGAAACTAAAAGCACACTTGATTTTGGTAAAAGGTAATATTGTTTACTGAAACTTGAACTCATCATTCAGCAATGTTTGATAAATAAACTGATCAACAATTCTTCATTTTCAGGGCTAAGACTGTTAAGAATGTGGTTTGCGTTAACGAAGAGCTCACTGCCGAGGAATGGAAACGTCGCTACGAGAGAGAAAAGGAGAAGGTGGCTAGGCTAAAGGGCAAGGTTAGACGACGCCTACTTACCATATACAATTATTCATTTAATATTTGTTTACAAACATTATTAAATTAATTAAACATGCTTTATCATATTTATTACAGGTTGAAAAGTTAGAAACTGAGTTGAGTCGCTGGCGCTCAGGCGAGACGGTGCGGCCCGAAGAACAGGTGAACCTACAGGAGATTGAAGCCGTCACGCCCGTGACATCATTCATCGAGGAGAAACCTCCGGCGCCGGTTAGTGACCATTTATAGCCGACATAACACTATGACTCATGTTTACAGGAAAAATCATACCCGCGTCTGGATCTTTACGTCATCCTTTGTTACACTTATCAATTAATTCGTTTTATTGTTGTTTTGATTCTACAACTGTAACAGATTAAATTGATATTTGTTTATAGCCTCAGGTACCTGTGGCCGTTTCTAGCGCGGTGGAAGATGCGGCCATGCAAGGCAAATTAGAGACTCTGTACCAACAATTGGATGACAAGGATGAGGAAATCAACCAGCAATCGCAGCTGGTTGAGAAACTCAAGGATCAAATGATGGAACAGGAGGAACTCATTGCCTGCACAAGGTAAAGTGAAAAAATACGTCACATCTAAAATTAACGTTGCCCTATTTTATTTTTATAGAGTAGTGTGCCATTTTTAACATACGGACACTTGAGACCATCCTAAAGAAATCTCAAGGTCAAAAGAAATGTGACTACGTTACATTCTTAAAAATAGCCGTTTTTACACCAAACAATGAATTAAGATTACGCACCTAATCCATTCGTTGCGTAATTTACTACTTCCGCATATCAGTAGGTACGGCTAGTTATTTCTGGTAACGGAATGGAATCGGTTACTCGAAACACGGATTAGAACTGCGAACGGGCGCTCTTATATGACACGGTACTCTTCGTCATGGTTCAAAAGTATTTAAAACAATACAGTATGAAATGGCGTGGTACTGCTGTTAATGCGTCATGCTCGTCTACAACCATTCTTATTAGAATAAACTGTACATTTAGGGGCTGTTTCACCATCCATTGATTAGTGTTAACTGACGGTTAAATGTGATGCCGTCTCCGTCTATTCGAACAAAACAAATAGAGACGGTATCACACCTAACCGCCAGTTAACACTAATCAATGGATGGTGAAACAGCCCCTTATTCTTGGACAGCCACAATTTTGCCGGGACCTGCGAGTTAGTTCACTTCTTAGCTTCCTAACACGCAAACAACTTGTAAAACACTCAGTAACAAGTGTGTATTTTCAGGCGCGATTACGAAGCTCTCCAGGGTGATATGAACCGAATCCAGCAAGAGAACGAAGCTGCCAAGGAAGAGGTGAAAGAGGTGCTGCAAGCGCTAGAGGAGCTCGCCGTCAATTACGACCAGAAGTCGCAGGAAGTGGACAGCAAGAGCCGCGAGTGCGACCAGATATCCGAGGAGCTGCAGACAAAACAAGTAACGATCAGCAATGGCAAAGGCTTTACTAACAGCGTTTACTAACATTTTGAAGCAAATTTACATGTGTAACTACAAGTTGTCTGTCTACTAAGCTTTTATTTTTCTTCAAGTTAGTATGTATGTTATATAGGTATAGTTATACGGGTGTTGCAAATCATTATTCTTCCACTGTCAGTGGTGAGATTGACTTGATTCTGCATATATAACGCTAATAAAAAGTAGCATCAGTAAAAACCATGTATTAAAAGTTAAAAAAAATAATTGAACCATATTTACTGTAGTAAAGTTGTTTTTTAATCTTAGCTATCACGTCAATTTGCCACACAGTCATAGAGTGCCATGTCATCTAAATATGCTGATGCAATCTTATCTTTAGTTCGAGTTGCAAGTCTCAAATTGGGAGGGTACTGATAAATTTGTGATCATTAGCTGATATGTATGAACCGTGAAGCCCAAGGTTCTATAACTGCTATTCTGAAATCCGCTGGTTAATCAAAATGCCCGAATGAAATAAATGAAAACAAAATGCATGTGTATACAAGATGTCTTCAAAATCTTCCATAGTATTTCAGCAGATGTTAGTTTGAACACCTTTGATAGTGCTTTTCGAGTTTATTTCTATTTGTGGTTAACAACTGTTTCCATACAATGATCGCTGTTCAAAATGTAGCGTCAAAGGCGTACCATACACTTGAAAATTTTCGATGAATTTTTGATTTACGTAAACTTTCAGTCAGACTAAGGCAATAAATAATCTCCTCAAACACTCCGAAAGAATTTGAAGACACCTTGCATAGTGAAATTAACGAAATATTTTCTGTCAGACGGCGTTAGCAACCGCTACCGCTGAACTGCAACAGCTCCGCGACATGTCTGCGCACCAGCGCAAGCGCATTGCGGAACTTCTATCGAACCTACTGCGCGACCTCGCGGAGATCGGCGCGGCCGTCGGTGGCTCCGAGCTCGACTTCAAACTCAACGTCGACACCGTCGGCAAACTGGAAGAAGAGTTCACCGTAGCCCGCCTCCACATCAGCAAGATGAAAAGCGAAGTTAAGAACATCGTCCAGCGCTGCCACTCGCTCGAGACTGCTAACATCGACGCCAATCAGAAGGTAATTTTAATTAGTGTGACCTAGTTAGCTATTGAGGTTTGTAGCGTTCATGCGTGCTGTATTAAGGTCAAATGTGTGCTTGTGAGCCTTGTGACTGTATTTCCTGAATGGTAAGTCATAATATGTTATCAGATATTGGAACGGAATTTTCAAAATGTTCACATTTTGCTTAGCTCAATTGACACAATGCCTTCAAAATAAATGTTGCTATCCTTACGTAGCCCAGAGATATTTGAACCGTTGGATCGCTTATTGGATCCTTTGACTTACCCAGTATAACAATTCCAGCAGTAGTAAGTTGTACTATACTTTTGTTCAATAATCATAATATTGTATTGCAGATTGAGGATTACGAGCGTTCGCTAGGCGAGTGCCGACTGCTGATCTCTCAGCACGAGGCGCGCTGCGCGTCGCTTGCGGAGTCCATGCGGGAGGCCGAGAACAAGAAACGGCAGCTTGAGGAGGCTGCTGACACCTTGCGCGAGGAGTGCGCTCGCCTGCAGGTAACTCTAAACATTCTTACACGCTAATCACTCTTGCAGGCAGGATATACAAGTACTTGACAGAAGGGGAAATATATAAATTTACTGGCTAGTAAACAAGTAATTACAACATTATTAGTAACTGGAAATGACACGAACTTTATTATTAGGGAGTTCTTTGTAAACAGCATAATGTTTCTTAGTCTGTTCTTTATAATAATAAGGATCGTCAATATCCTTCATGGTCTAATGAAATGTGAGGCTTCGTATTGTGCAAGTCTAGTGGGGATTTGTGTAAAAAAGCCAGTATTGAAAGAATGTCAATTTAGTAATGGATGATGTGAAATACTTGTTATTGAGTGGTTCCTAACTCCGGTGGTCAACTGTGGTGTTCACTTGTCTTTATCATTAGTTACACTTCATCAAATGATGATGTTCAAGAGCAAATGCACGAGTTACTACTAAATATATCCAAATTACCATAGGTGTCCCTACAATTTTTAAAGAGTTCTTTCGATTTCCTTAGGATCCAATCATCAGATACTGATTTTGTGCCTATGGGACTTAATTAGAGGTATTCCTATACAAACGAAAAAAAAAATTTTTTTTTTTTCAAATCGGTTCATAAATGACGGAGTTCTGAGGTAACAGCCAAAAAAATACAACCAAATTGATAACCTCCTCCTTTTCCTTTAAGTCGCTTTAAAAACAACTGTCGTTATCAATAACACGTCATTGAAACGTTAGATGTATGTAAGAAGTGATCTGTCTGAATGCCAGTTGTCTATGTGGTTTCTGAATCTGACATTGCATCACGCGAGCCAACCAATCCTTTGCTTCAATTCCATGCTTTGTTTCAGAATTTTAATCAATCAACAAGCACGTCTATGTGTAACCTTGAAATTGATTCGTATTTGAATCATAAGTCGTTTTGGTTGTAGGTATGGCCACTTTTTGTGTGGAATTTGTTCTGAGTTACGCTTCCTGACTTATTATTTGTTCGTAGCTTTTGCCTGATAATAAAAGCGGTACGGTAATTAGACAGGTGCACGATAAAATGAGAATGACCGAAATTTGGTGACAATACAATAATCTGGAAGTGATAGCTTGGTGCCCCTGTCAGGATCGTCTCCGCAGGAGGGAACTCCTCAATATCGACTTGAAATTTGGTATGGATATGTAGTTTAGATAACAATGCAAGTACAGTCAACAAAAAGTACAGTCAGCAAAAAAAACTTGTATTAAAAATGACATTTTTAACAAAAACTTACTTAAACACAAGTTCTAGTATAGTTGCGCATGTATTGTGGAATATCTGGTGCCATCGTTAACGTTCGTGTTGTCAGGCGGCGGAGCGCGTGCAAGCGGCGGCGGCGGAGCAGCGCGCCGACACGCAGGTGCGCGGCGCTTTGGAGGCCCAGCTGGAGCAGCTGCGCGCCGCGCACGCCACGCAGCTGTCCGCGCTGCGCGACGAGCTGGCTATGGTGCAGCGGAACCACCAGGACCTCAAGGAGTGAGTATACACTCACAGACACAGACACACACAACTACAGTGCTTTCATTCAAGCGTGGTGCGGGTGACTGCTGTCAATATCACAGAGTAGAGAGTGAAAGAAATTTTCGAAACTTGAGTCGATAAAAGTTATAATTTTAAATCTTAATCATAATTCTCGATTTTTATTATTTAGGCGAAAACACTATTTTGATGAGAATATTAGTGAAATTCTAGGTTGGAATATTATTTGCCAGTTAAGTACGGCTGAACTGAGTTTACAAGAATGTTCGTTACCTAACAATTAAAAAGTACCGAAGTATACTCAAATCCATTAGGTCTCATCACTAAATGAGTCTCTGGTGTTACGTTACATGCATATTACGTTTCTTCACTTAGGGGCTGGTTCACCATTCATTGATTAGCGTTAACCGACGGTTAAATGTGATGCCGTCTCCGTCTATTCGAACAAATCAAATAGAGACGGCATCACACCTAACCGCCAGTTAACACTAATCAATGAACGGTGAAACAGTCCCTTAATTGTGCTTTGAATTTTATAAATTGATTATAAAAATCTGATAGCTTAAATTTATTTCGTACAAAATAGTTCTTTATGTTCAAACATTTTACGCCAGTCATATTCGGGCTGCAACTGAAATATACTTCCATATATTTAGACAGCAGCAACTTTTTTTGAGTAAAACGAAACGGTGCATCAAGTGTCACCCGCACCGTGCTAGAATGAAAGCACAGTAGTAATAAATCTCTGAGGGCCTCCGCTAACTCGCGCAGCTGCACGGCTCACCTGTGCTGTTTCATTAGGCCAGAGACCCGCCTCACGCAGCGCTGCTATGTTAAGGTCTCTACCCATTACACCGTATCATACCATCACCGTAATAGCAACGTGTCAGGCAAAAATATATGATTCGTATTGAAAAGTACGAGACTATGCCCACTGGCACGTTTCCTAACCAACCGTCGCCGTCGCGTGACATTCCGTTCCGGACACGTTCCTATTACGGTTATGGCATGATATGGTGTAATGGGTGGAGAAGAGACCTTTAGATGATATGAAACAAGCACGCCGCGCCCGCGCCCAGTCGTGCAACCGCGCGATTTAGCGGAGGCACGGAAGGCCGCTTGCACGGCCTAAGGTAAAAAAACGAAATCGTTAACCCAGGCCGGGTTGCGACCCACTATTTAAGAAACGCTGAGCTGTTACAAGTCGGGACAGCCAAGTGACCTATGGCTTCTCAAGTGGGTCGTGCGTTCGGTCTGGGTTCGCAACTTGTGAGTTTTCGAGATTGACATGCGAAATTATATTTGAAATTTAACATTAAATTTTACGGTGGAGGAAAACGTGAGGAAACCTTCATACACATGCAAAGAAGTGCAATGGTATATGTGAAGTACCTAATCTGTACTGGGGCCGCGTGAGGGATACGGCCCATCTTATTCGGAGAGGGGAACTATACTTACCTTGGAATGGGGCGCACATAGGCCGAAATAATGAAACTATCTATACTCAACCTGTGTACCCTTTTTATCAAAATCCATCGTCGTCGTCTATCGTCCATCAGGACGATGTTCGAAATACCGAATTCTCAGTTTACCTTTTAGGCCTTATGTGCTAACAGAATTTAGCGCCCCATGCCTACTGTGCATCACGATTCTTTCCATGTTATTCAGATATCTATTTTTAATTCATTACAGAATAGAGTTTTTAAACTTAATCATTGCCTGTGCTACTTACGTTATGTCTGATTTGTTTCACTTCAGTTAGATTGCATTCACAATTTTACTATCTTGTTTTATGCCGTCATACCCCAGTTGTGGTTAAAGATTACCTTCATAAAAAACGTGACTTTGTGTAACCAGGAACAATTCTATAATTATTTATTGATGCTTTAAAACAATACCTGCTGTGCTACAAACGCACTTATTTTTATTTAGACAAGTGTTACCGTAGTCGAAATGAAGTTATGTACATATTACCACCTGCTTTATGTAATACGCTATGTCGTAAGTGGAGCTTGAAGGTCACGCGTGTAACCATGCGTTTTGTTACAGCACGTACCAGGAGCTCACTCTGGCGCGGCAGCAGCTGCAAGATGACTACGAGAAGCTGAAGCGCGAGGAGGCTGACAAGTCCGCCAAACTCAAGGAACTCATGTTAGTGTCATCCCCGCGCCGCACCCTCGACAAAGCGGCCAAGGAACAAGCCAACCAACAGATGCTCCTCAAAGACGACCTCGACCCCTTACGGGACTACATCGTATCCCCCAAGAAGGAGAGACTAGGTTTCGGATACGCCATGGGCCTCGAGAAGGCGGCGGTGACAGAGGAGAGGTCGCTCTCGGCAATCCCCAAGTCCTTCACCCGCCACTCCTGCAATATACACCCTCTCCAACTGCATTTACTCATCTCCGTTACCATGATTCTTCTCACCCATCGCTACCCTCAAATAGTCGTTTTGATTTAAGCTTTGTCTCTGTGATACGACATGGATCTCTGTACACGTAGGATGATATTAGTTGCAGTGCCTTCATGAATTCCTTGGTTGACCACAGCCCGGGACACGAAACCGTTGTGTACAGAGGATATCCATGGTTTTACCCAAAAGTATTATTCCGTTGACGCTTTCGTAAACACGACGGGCCTATATTAATCACAATCATTGATGGTTATTTAATCTGTTCATAAATAGTAAATACTTAAGGATTAATATAAGCCAATAGTGAGAATTACTTGAATATCTCTTTGATGAAGTAATACTTATTTTCAAATTAACGTATACCTTAATTATTTTTATACAGTTTTGTGCTTCGCTTCCGAGAGTCGTTGTGATGCTAGTCGATAAAGCATTTATTTTACTAGTCACAAACTATTTATTAGTAGAAAATTATTTATCTCTACTACATAGTTAAGATAAGGTGTGTTACGCGTAGTTATATTAACTCGTAGCATGTTTGATATTGTCATGTGCATGTTGCGTTAATCGAATTTGATCGTTGCGTGAATTTAGTGAAATTTTGTTTCCTATACCTACTTGTTAAACAACCACTCATAGTTTTATCGTCTGATCTATTTCGGGTAGGTAAATTAAAATATTGGTGTTTTCGCGTTGTGTTGTGTTAACGGTAACACTGCCTTGTTATTAGTTTTCTAATGAAGCTACTCTTGCGAGTCGAACTGATAAAGTGCGGTTGTTTTGACAAGTGTCAAGTCTACCCAAAGGTGAAAAAACTTGCACAAATTTTCTAAATCGTTAAAAACATTTTATTTATTTGGTAAACGTTAAATCGTAATCAATGATTATCATCATGTAAATACAACTTGTAAATAAACGAAAGTGTTTGTATAGAGAGGGCAGGTGCATATTTTTATCAAATATTTTTATAATGTGGCAACAATAAACCATCAACATTTTTAGCTCTAAAATTCGCGACGTAAGATGTAATACTAATTTACTGACAAGTATAAAATATAAGCACTAACGGTAAAGTAAGTATTCCAGTGCAATAAGAATGCTATGCAATAACGTGGAACCATTAAGTAATAACGGCAATTAGTATTTAATGAACGCATTAATATATCTTAGTTCATTCCTATGTTGGCATTTATTGTTTTAGATTAGTACATACATTTTTTTAGTCGCTTTAAATGAATGTTGAATCATGTAGGTTTTTAAAAGTACAAAGGGTATAAATGTTGTTTTTTTTTATTCTATTACGTTGAATTGCATTTATCTGACACAAACTAAATTCAATGTGATAGTATATTTCATTATTTCATGCAGTCATATAAGAAATTCACTTCGGAATGAGAGGATAATAAGCTGGAAACTCGTACAGCTTCATTTTCGTGTCCTAAATGTTGTCTCAAAAGTCACACTTAATCTCGTGTCCGGGTCGTTAGTTATTTTTCATCACACTTGCTCGTAAACAGTGTCGTAACATGCAGGCTGCCTTGGTTGCAACTCCCCAAATAAAACCCTCGACCTTAATGTGCTTCTCATGAAACCCGTGGTCGGTAAATGAGTCATTGCCTGTACTAATTTTCATGTCATGAAGCCAAAGGTCGGTAAATGAGTTTGTTCTGCATGGCGTGCTGCTGCTCTGTGCGCGCGCTGCACACGCACGCCATGCACATGCTGCGGAGGGGGAGGGCGGCGGGGAGCTGGCGCTGCCAAGAGCGCAGTCAGCGGTATCGGCACTTTTTGAAAAAAAAAAGTTTTTCTTTTACAAATATACAATTTTACTAGCAACTAGCAAATGTGATGAAAATGACATTGTATGTCGCACGGGTGGTTCTAGAATTACGAACATCGACTCATTAAAGCCCTCAGTCTTCGACTTCCGGCTTCTAATAGACTCTCGTTCGTAATTCCTTATTTACCGCCCTTAAGACACAATGTACTAAAGGTCAAATGTCAAAAAAGTCAGTTTTTCGCTATTATCTCGGTTTCTTTAGCTCCAGTGATGTAAACATTTATTACAAAATTGTAGAGCATAAAATTTGAAACAAATATTGTGTTAATTTTTTTTCGTACGGCCAACCGTTTTTGAGATAAAGGGCAGAGAGCCCGCAGCGCTCAGCCATACTGACTGATACAAGGTCAACCGTGAATCTCAGTGAATTAAACCTTGTATACAGTTTTAAGTCATTGAAATATCATTAATAATAAATTATTTATTTGATTTTTTTTTAAATTGCACATGTTCGTGTGTACGTATGGAAATATGTCAGAAAATACGTAAGGAATGTTTCAAAATTTACAAACCATTTTTCAAGCATTTCCTGGTCTCCGATTCAGCAAAAATTTGGTACACTTATGTATATTTGGTGACAATGCAAGATTATGGCACCATCAAGCTGATCTGATGATGGAGCCGGAAGGTGGGCAAGGGATCTCAGTAACAAAACGACGTAGCCCCGTTGAGTGGCAACACGCTGAGTATGGCCCTTTTTGCTTCTTTCGGCACAATGTCTCTTTCTTTTTTAGTATGTAAAGAGTATGTAATAAGGTTGTCTTATTTTGAATTGTTTTTTTTTTTCTTTTGGTGTGCCGAAATTTGGCAAAGAAATGTATTCTTTTTCTTGTCTTTTCTTTTCTTAAATTTAAGCTGAATCGGAGACCAGGAAGTGCTTGAAAAATGGTTTGCAAATTTTGGAACATTACTTACGTATTTTCTGACATATTTACATACGTACATACGAACATTGCAAGTTAAATAAAAAATCAAATAAATAATTTATTATTAATGATATTTCAATGACTTAAAACTGTATACAAGGTTTAATCACTGAGATTCACGGTTGACCTTACATCAGTCAGTATGGTTGAGCGCTGCGGGCTCTCTGCCCTCTATCTCAATAACGGTTGGACGTACAAACATTTTTTAAAACAATATTTGTTCCAAATTTGATGCTCTACAATTTTGTAATAAATGTTAACATCACTGGAGCTATAGAAACCGAGATAATCGCGAAAAACTGTCTTTTTTGACATTTGACCTTGAATAACTTACGACGCGGACACGAGATTAAGGTGCTGTTTCACCATCCATTGATTAGCGTTAACCATCGGTTAAATGTGATGCCGTCTCCGTCTATTCGAACAAAACAAATAGACGGCATCACACCTAACCGCCAGTTAACACTAATCAATGGATGGTGAAACAGCCCCTAAATGTGACTTTTGAGACAACATTTAGGACACCAAAATGAAGCTGTATACGAGTTTCCAGCTTATTATCTCTCATTCCGAGATTGACCCCTTCTCATTCCTTAATTAAGTGAATTATATTACCATTTCTTGCTTTTGTCATTTAATCACCCCATGCATGATAGTTATGTTCATTTGACACACACGATAGTCGTGTTTGATCGCATTTAATCATATATTTCTTGTGTCCTCATATCCAATCACTCCCTCTAGTCTATGTGCACTCGAAATGCCGAAGAGTGATTGTTGCCTCGATTTCCGTTCACTTCAGAGCTCGTGTAAATTGAAATTGTTGTTGCAATAAAATAGAGTATATATTTAGAACCTGAAATTGGATATTTGCACGAAGCTCCGAAGTCTCTTTGGTTTCAAGACTTGATCTAGAAATGTTATGATCAATCAATAAATTATATGTAAACAAACGTTCTAGATTAAATATCTTGTACCTTAATAGCTACCAACTATGACATTGTCTAGGATGCGATTCGTTAGTTATTGTAGTCAGTGTAAGTACAAAGTAGACGTAGAATGCAGTCTTGTTGCAACGCCTTATGCTTTTTATGAAATTTTGAGTTGTCATTTTATTCCGCACGTATCCCATTCATATTCATTCTGCCGGGAGCTGCCGCATTCCGAACCGGTCGGCCTAAGAGTACGAGGGGCGATGTATATGGATGGGTCGTGCTGCGTGCTATGACAACTCAATCTCATCTGTTTGCAGGTAACTCGGCAATGGCATTTTGTTAAATTTTAGTTTTGATTATTTTGTAAAACTTTTTTTTGTCTTGTGCAGTCAAAGCGTGGAGAGGCGCGAACAGGCTCGTGCCGATCTCAAGGGCTTGGAAGACACTGTGGCTAAGGAGCTGCAGACTTTGCACAACCTGCGAAAACTGTTCGTACAGGACTTGCAGGCGAGTAATCACATTTGTAGTTGGCTGTCTTGACAATCAGCAATGCTAAGTTTTAATTTTAATTGTAAACTTAAATTACACAGGCTAGAATAAAGAAATCTATCAACGCCGAGGAAGGCGCCGAAGAGGAAGGCGGATCGCTTGCCCAGAAACAGAAGATCTCATTCCTCGAAAACAACCTCGAGCAGTTAACTAAAGTGCACAAGCAGCTGGTGCGGGACAATGCCGACCTTCGCTGCGAACTACCCAAGCTCGAGAAGCGGCTGCGAGCTACTATGGAACGCGTCAAGGCGCTCGAGACTGCACTCAAGGTAAAATAACAGCTCCTAAAGATATTGAAAGGAAATATTTGCAGGTTTAATTTGATTATCTTTATTCCAACCACAGGAAGCCAAGGAGGGAGCTATGCGCGACCGCAAGAGATATCAGTTCGAGGTTGACAGAATCAAAGAGGCCGTTCGCGCCAAGAATCTCGCCCGGAGGGGCCCACAAGCGCAGATCGGTGAGTGTACAGATAATGTAACTATGTGTTAAAAAATCTAGCGTTTTCCTTTAGAAAATATTGCGGTAGTTAAAGGGACTCGACTGTCATTAATTCGAAGAGTTTGAATATGCTTAAGAGGAATTTATAGAAGAACTAGTGCCCCGCCCCGGTTCCGCACGGGTACAATACGGATATACCTTTTTTGAGTTATTGCCGAAAAACTGCGCTTCTCAACAAAAGGACGTAAGTGCCGTGAAGATACGCTCTTTTTCTGGTAATAAATTTTAAGAATTTATATATTTAGTTTATTTATTTAATATTACTTGTTTTTTTTTCATAATGGCTACGGAACCCTATCTTGGGCGTCAAACGAACAATCAAATCTTTCCTCTTTATACTATAAGTACCGTGAACTGGGGTTACATTGATCAATTTAATAATTGAAACGTTTTTATCTCTTACTATTAGGCGTTAAAAAAATAATTAAACATCAATTTTTTCAAGTTTTTCTATATTCCTAATTAGGATATTCTAACTTTAAAATAATAACACAGTGATCAAAGTTAACCCGTCTGTGGGGTTTACTTTGATACCCTATTTTTTTTAACGGCAATCGATAGTAACCCATACAGCAAGCATTTGTTCCAAAGAAATTAAAAAAATTGGTGAACAGGGTCAAAAGTTACAAGCACTTTTGTTGTTTTGGGGTTACTTTGACCTAGAATAAAATTTCACTTTAACGAATAATCAACTTTATTTTTAATTTAAGGTTCCACTCATAACACACATAATTGCGGAAAATATTGTGAAACTAGAGAAACGATAACTCATGGGGTTGCTTTGACCAACGGTCAATGTCACCCCAGGCACTGATCAAAGATACCCCAACAAATAAAAAATAGAAATAAAACATATTATTTGCAGTTGTGATATTTAATACAATACAAAGCTATACCTAAATAAACTTTTGACCTGATTCATTGCAAACGTTTCATCGCAATACCCACTTTGTTAATTTAGAAGTTATTCAAGAATTGAAAATAGTAATAACCCTCCTTTTTCGCAGTCGGGTAAAATA